>NC_091538.1:4291666-4637500 GCF_042242935.1 Bactrocera oleae
ATTGTACTCACTTGCCGGCCTACTTTGGGTAACCGAAAACGCGCGGATATGCGTGTACCAGCGTGCCAACGTATCAATCCCATATCCTTCCTGGCTTGTGTTTTTTTTTTTTTTGTTGTGTAGCAGTACACATTTTTATGATTGCTTGCCGACCATCATGCGCCCGGTGTGCCATTTATTATGACGCCTGCCTGCAACAGTCGCAACAACAACAAGCAGCGCGCAATTTTTCAGCAATACATTACTAAAAATATTATGGTATATTTGTGATTGCCTTTAGCATTATTAAAAAGTGGAATAAAATAACAGACGTAAATGTCATACAATATCGCCACCCCTTGTGTGCGCGCTCCGAGTTGGCATCACCACCACGCCACAGCGCTCGTGCGCCTGCACGCCTATTAGTTTCACTTGCAACACGGTGCGTTGGGTGTCATTGTAACGCTTAAACGGATTTGGTTACCCTGAACGCCTCGGGAAAATTAAACGAAAATTGACGGCTACGAAAAAGAAACGATATATATTTTTGTACGCAATAGTTAAATCGGAAACGAAAAGCCAATGTAAATATGAGTGCAACAACAGGCGCAGTGACAATAAAATGCGCAACAACAACTACTATAAAGTTTACAAATAGCAAATTGTATATGAACTCATGCACACCCCTTTCTGGGCAACAGTTGGCTCGCCTTGCATTGTACGACTCAACCCCCAGTTGTAGTCCGCGTGTATGCTGTAAAGTCGTAGTTTCACCGCTGTGGCAGCGGTTCATTTACAATTTCGTTTCGATTGGATTTCCATGTACCATTTTTTAATTTCAGTGATAGGAAATCAGCATATCGCGAGCCCGCTTGGAAAAATCTCTCTCTCTTATTAGTATGCGCTGTAGGAAAAGTTTTATGGCGAGATCTATGTGGAGTTTAGCAAATAGACTAGACTGACTGACGTTATCCCGTTCACACGACAGTTGGAGCTAAGTAAGCGGAACGGACCCGGATTTTTATTCAGCCAAGGACTGTCAACAGGAATATTTTCTGCCGCTACAACAACAACAACTGAATGACGCTGAATTTCGTTTTAATAAATATATGCGGTAACTCTAAAAAATTTTGTAGGATGTTCCAACAAGTTCCCAACACTAGAAGAGCCTCTTTTAATTAAATAGTATAATACAAAAGGTTCTGCGACTCTATATCTCGTTTTGAGATCAAAACAGATTTTATATAGTGGCAGTCTGGAAAGATCTGAAGGAAACCTTTAAGAAAACAATGCCAAGTTAGATCGGTCGGTTAACTTTTAAAAGTTTTGTGCTCTAAAAAGAAGATTGCTCTCGAACCAAAAACGAATTGCTAGTGGCATAATACTTGCAGAAATCGTTTTCACGACGGTCGACAGTACCTAACCGAAAGGAAACAAGTTTGAAATCCAACCAAAGACCGATTGGACAGTATTCCTTAAAATTATAAGAAAACTCTTTTCTGAGACAATAACAACAATCATAGGACGTCGTGTTCAGGGTAGAAAAAACACTAATTTAGGTAAAAAAAAAAATAAACAAATTCCATAGCCATGAAGGTCTTCAATATAATACGTCATAATGTTTGGAGTATCCGATTTCAAATTCCTATCAAGCCTAATAGTGAAGTCATGTTGCGGATTCGACTTTATAAGCCGATTAGTTATGCCTCGCACTATTAAAAATACTGCAGGAAATACTCTGCCAGTCTGTCATAACCCCTATTCGCACAAAGCACGTACAAATGCAACTCTTTTTTATTTGAAATTCTGACAAATGTATGCAACATGTGTACTTTTTATGACATTTTATTGTTGCGGTGCGCACTATTATTGCCACAAATTTAATAGCATTGCGAGTCCTTTCGCATAATAATATATACTTACATGTATTTGCCATTTCATAACTAGCACGATTGTTGCAAATATTCTTTTGTAGCAACTAAGTACATAGCAACCCCTTCAAAGCGGTGGCGTGCACTTCATTATTCGCGGGTTGCACTTCATAATTTTGCACAGTTGTCGCATTTTTTGCACATTTTGATTTATGACGAAATAATGCACAGCAATATTTTTTGCAGTTTTTTCTAAACCTAATGTTGTTAAGGTAATTTACAATTTTTAGTTGATTTGAAAATTTATTGCTTTTATTGATGGGTGTGAGAGTTGATAATCGAATATGCATTAATATTTGCAGTAATGCAAATTACTAAATCAAATTATTTACTCATACACCGAATGACGCTCAATGATTTGAAAATACATTGTGCGAAAATGCAGAAGAAGATCTACAGAGCATTGCCAATACAGATATTTTCTATCGACGATGATTTTCTTCGAAAAAGCCAAGCAGTTAGTAAGCTTCTGATAGTTAGAATATGGAAATGAAACCAGAGTCGAAATTTCCTGTTAATGAATGTTCGCTCATTATTTACGAATTGTCACGTTTACTCATTATTTATAACTACTGAACAAGTGGAACACTGACAAACTTTCCAGCTATCAAAATGGCAAAGCATCAAATTACTGAAAAAAGGGTATAAAAAAGAAAAATTAATTTTTAATAATCATCAGCAAAGGATTATCAAAATTCTGATTGATATTTATAGGACCATCAACCAATGGAAAAAAAAATTTTTTATCACAGAACTGACAAAATTCTCAATACTAGATGAATCTTACAGCGTACCAGCGAGCTTTTTGGAGCAATACTTTCGAATAAACATCAAAAATCTCTGAAAATAAACGGCTAATTCTTAAATAAAATCTAAAAGAGCAGCATTACAATAAATAAGCGAAAAAATCGACAATAGCAGATGCTAAGCCAATAAACGATTTACCCCTTTCTCAACCATACAAAATCTAAGCTGCTTGCACTAAAGAGCTCACAAGTCGCACTATAAGGGCAAAGCACCTGATATGCAACGTAAAGTATGCAAGAAAATCTATAAGGGAAGGAGACACGCAGAAAGGGTGCGACGGTGGTGAAAATGTAGCAAACACGCCTTGCAACGTGACACATGCAACATGCAGAAAGGAGATCGGTCAGTGTCAGCAACCCTTTCCGCACGCTTCAAATAGATACACGTACATATATACACAGCGCTTCAAGCGAGTGGCTATCTGACATTAATGCTGACTTTTATTGAGGATCAGACTGGATTGCCGGAACTCACACACAGAAACAAGCAGCTAAAAAGCATGTAAATAACGAAAAGGCACAAATAATATGCACTTTGCGATTTGCAAAGACAAAAAGAAACTGCAACAATAAGAAATGAAGCATATTGATATAACGAAAAAGGATTGCAGAGCAGCACAAATTTGAAAAGTGTTAAATTACGTTTGGCACGCGGGCAAAGCAAATAAAGCAACTACAAGTACTTTATATTTACGCATAAGCATATGCGAATCTGTGGACGTGGCGAGAATGTGTGCAGCATATGTTGCACCAACAACATGCAATAGGAGTCGTAAATGTTTTTCTTACCGAGTTTTTTTCTGCATTTCAGATACTCGAGTACTTTTTTTTTTTTTGTAATTTCCACATTTGCCTTCCTCCACTTTATATGCATATCTGCCCTTTGGCGACTCGCTGCTTGCTTTATGCTTACCGCCGCGAATGCCTATATGGCGCTACTAAGCCGTCGTGCACAGGAAGTGCCGCAAGCCACAGCTCCGGAATGCGCTTCGATGCTGCAGGCTGTCACAACAGCGCGTAATTAAGTACATTTTTTTTTGGTTTGTGGATTAATGTGGCAGCGACTTTTCGTTTTCTGATAGACAATGCAGATGCTGAGACTTTTTGGAGTATTTTTTGTGAATGAAATTTCGAAAATTCAGAGAATATGGTTTTTAAAAGAATTTAGAGAATGTGTGTTGTTTTTTTTAAGTGTAATAGTATTGCGGATCACAATTTTCAAATCACCACCTTTGATTTTAAAATCTTCAAACTCAATGCTCAGACATGTCTCCACATTCGCCGTAATGTCAAGCTGCAATATACAGAGTACGATTCGCCACTCAGTAAACCATTATCATTTTCATTATTTACATAACCACACTTGATTCCAAATCATTAACCCTTCAACATGAAAATAAATGCAGCAACCCCTAATAAGTGTTTAAAACCAAACATGCCAAACTCGTACTCTTGTAACCTACCTTTGCCCGATCACACACTCAAATATGCAACTTCCTAGTACGCGCATCTCATATAAGTTGCTTTCAATTGCTTGCCACAGTTTTGCTCATTCATTTATCTTCTGCTGGCTATCGAAAATACTTCCTCGCAATATCATGTCTTTGTGGTTACCTCACTT
Organism: Bactrocera oleae; assembly: GCF_042242935.1. Taxonomy (NCBI): domain Eukaryota; kingdom Metazoa; phylum Arthropoda; class Insecta; order Diptera; family Tephritidae; genus Bactrocera; species Bactrocera oleae. The sequence goes on from NC_091538.1 coordinate 4,296,004, forward strand.
ATATCATACTTGTACATATTGTTATTGTTATTATCATTGTTCGCCCCGCATTGCGTATACATTTTCATCCTTAAGTAATTTAATATTTTCGTGCGCGTGTCTATTTGTTGCAGCTTTGTAAAGGTGGATGCTACAAGCGACCTAATCATGCGTTGCAAGCGTGCCACTGCATGCGGCTTGCGGTTTTTACCAAGCCTCACATGCACTCATATGACTACGCGTATAGCTACTTTTTTGTATGTGAAACTGCTGCCATTTCGGCTTGTAATCCGAATAAAACCACAACCAAAATTTAGCTTTGGCAATACAATTGATTGCTAGTAATTATCTGATGATGAATTTGAGTGTAATTAAGGTGAAATATGATATTTATATATCATATATGTTGTTGTATGCATTATAAACAAGCAAAAAGCCAAGCTGACTAGCTGACGTTCGGGGTCAAAAAGTCAATGGGTTTGCAACGTAAGCATATAGATTTCTCAGTTTTTGTAATTAGTGTGTTAAATACGTAATTTTTTTGAATGGTTCAAGCCCTAGGCTTGTACTTAGTCACGATATTAAAATAACTTAAATACGCCAGCTGCGTTGCTAATCCAAATTATAACGAAAAATATAAAAATTTTGATTTTTCGCTGCAATAGTGATGCAAGAATGCCTTTTGCTGCCTCTACTATGTTGATCACTTTACTTGAAATAGCATTCCAAAAATTTTGGACTCCTAAAAGACTGTTAGCGTTAGTCTACTCCTACAGCATTTATTTCTATTTGGAATTAGAATTATCATAAAACTTTTTTCACTAATTAAGTTTTGTAGATTTCACTTAGAAAAACATTATCTTTGCGTAGTAATGCTTACTATAGACAAAAGCAGTTCCGATCTGCGTTGACTTGCTCTCCACAAGTAAGTACTTAACTTCTTATGAAAATATCACTAGTAGTCGATTACACATTATTTATTTCCTCAGTGTAAACTTAGTATGAAGAAATTTAAATTATACTCGCTTCATTTTTGTTTTACAAATACCTTCTTTTTGTTATTACCGTCACCTCTAGTGTAAATGATATCTACTAATATGTGAATAAATATTATTTGCGCTTAAAAATTTCCATCGGAGACAGTCACTGACCAGACAACAGTTAATTTACAGCATAAATTTACTAAGCTGCTTAACTTACTACCTATTTATGCCTATTTGTGACAATAAGTCTACCTAGTATACGAATATATCAATAATCACTCAAAGTTCTAATAATTGTAAGAATATACAACTTCACAATCGACAGTTTACATACATAATACACTCGATGTTAAATTATTTTATATGTATACTATTTGTATATCTAATAAAGTTAAGGCTTGCTATACTTTTAGCGCGTCATCATTTGTCGAAATCCGATTAGTTTAAGATTGTTTTATATTAATTTCTAAATTTTTGCCATCTGAAAGACAGTGCATTCTTTTCGCTGTTAATAGAGCTTCTGTCATGTAAATAGCGCAGGGTTGCAACTACTACTAGCTTGAGCTACACATACTTGTAGAATCACACCTAATGAAGGATCTATGTTAAATAGTTCAATGTGTTTCTCCGCCAAAGTTGGTTTCAAAGCAAAAGTTTTAAGGTCACAGCTACTTACATTACTGAAACTGTTTGGATAAGTATAGTCTAGGCACTAAAAGCAAATAAATAATATCTAGAATTGCAGTAGATATAACGTTTTTATACTCACTCAAGGCAAGACCTTCTACTTACCACTGCAAAACTATTGTATTTACAAACTTTGCAAGCTTATTGCTATTGCTTTAATTTCAACATCGGTTGCTAGCCTTATGCTTATATCTATCAGACCCTTATTTCTAATATTACATATGTACCTATGTCAATGATATGCAAATTGGATTCAATAAATAAATGTAAAAGAGTTTGTCTCATTTTATATATATTCTACAAATTAGCAGCAAAAAAGGCAAACACTTGAAAAGTAACAAGCGTCTAAAACAGGACTACACAAGCGTTGGAGCGTATGATGGCGAAGCGACACTAATACTCGCACAAATAGCATAGCACACTTTGCTACTTTATAATTTTTGAAGTGATTAGACAAAAATGCTTTTGATGTTTTTTTACGCTTTGGCAATTTTCTTTTTATTTCATTAAAATATTATATTCCAGCTCGTCGCTATAAAATTATAGGAACGACAGCCCTCCGTATCGAAAGAAAGTGGTGTTGGACTATTGGCTGATTGCTTGTAGCTGCAAGAATATGCGGGTACTCACGCTCGTAGCTGACTGGATGTCGGTTGGCTCATGTGTTTGTGTGGTGGATAGGCCGAGCAACCGTTTTAATGGTGGTGGCGTGTCGTAGTTTGCATTTTTGATTGAAACTTATTGCTGTAAGCCTATTAGCGTTGCCAGAGCATTCGCCGCTCAAATCCAATCAACTATTTGGTCATATGACAATCACTAAATAATTGAAAGGGAGAAAGCTACTTTTGTATGCAAATTTTTAATGTAATAATAACTGTGCGTAATGTCAGAGGTATGAAAGGCAAACGAAATTAGATTTAGCAGTTATAAAGAATTGTTACGGAGAGTAATGCGACATGCTTTAATATATTAGAGCGAAATTGCGTCGTTATAATTGATATAAAAAATGCAGTAAAGATACTTATGGATTGAAAAAAAGCAAAATTTATTTGTTGTAATATTTGTAAGCAATATTTTTGTAGCCAGCGTTGATAGTAGCAGAGAAAGAGGAAAAGATCAAATTCACTTAATTTTACTCGGTGCAAAGCACGCTTACGGAAAAATTGGCTTGTTACTGACCCGATACTCGGCATTCAGCTAAAACTGGCTTACGACGGACGATCGCATGCGGCGCGTTACGATGATTATAGTTCAAAAGAGATGTTTGCAATACGAGGTTTTTAAAAATCAGACTGCTCAAGGTCATTTGAGTAAACTTTTTTAAAATTAATAAACAAAATGGAGTTTCAAAACACTCTGCATATTTCAAGCATTTCACAACAATTTTTGTAATACGACAAACTTTTATCATTTATTTTTACATTATATGCCTTTACTTGCACCCACATGGATAAGCAATTCATATAAATAGCCATAAAATCTCATTAAAAATCCCATTAAATGGAGCACTTAGCGAATCGTATCCATTAAGGCGATTCCGCTTATTAATGCAAGAAACCATTTGCCGCAAAAGCAATATTAATATTTGATCAGTGTGTGTGGGGCCAGCAATGACAACAACAACAATGAAAATCAGCGCGTTAGCGGCACTTGAAAACAATTAATATGTGGCTTAAACCACATTTAACGCATCTAATCAATTACTAACAATACATAAATAATAATGACTTTTGAATGGTTGGCAAGGCGGGAGAGTAGGAGGAGTAGGTGTGCTATTGCCAGGGAAACAAGAAAGTAAGTGGAGGCGAACAGCAAACAGCTGACCAACACAAGCCGTCTGCGGTAACACCTACCAGTTACTGATGCCACACATATTATACATACATACATACACACATATATATTTGAGTGAGTGTAAGTTGTGAGTCAACACCCCACCAAGTCAAGCGACTACCTCACAAGCACTTAGAGAATTGAAAAGCGAGCGCCCAGGTGAAACGATTAACCGCAATGTTGTGTTTATACGCGTAATGTCAGGCATATGTGTGCGTAAATTTGTGCATGTGTGTGTTTGTATTTGTCTAATTAATAATATTTAACCGCAAAGTACGAGTTGAAACAAAAAGTTAAGGTCATTTGTTGTCTTGCCACACATCTACGTGCTATCGTTCATATTTTCGGGTATACGCACACACATGCACAGCTGTAACTGTACTGAGTACCACTTTGCGGCCTACAATAGTAATTTAATTATGCGCCACATTTACAGATTTACCTTTAATATCTTTTTTCGCTTCACTTTTTCTGCCTTGCCTATATTTTTTACATGTTGTCATTTTACTTTCTTTTTTCGCTATTTATCTTACCGTGCCATACTGCTTACTAATCAAGCGGTTTACCACAATTATATAACACTTAGGCTTTGCGGCGAAATTAAAGTGTTACTTCTAGAAGGTATTGCGGTTATTTATAGTTGCATTTTTTGGAAAGCTTTTACCAAGTATTAGTAGAGCAGCTTGTTGTATTTTAACGGCTCCTTTCGCAGGTAATTAGGCCGTAAATTGTCTTAATGACCTGTATGTAGCGCGATTAGTGTTTGTGCAATTGAAAGGCGAATTGGGTCACAGATGACTAATTACTTAAATAAGAAATTTATTTCCTTATAAATTATAAATTAATTGTCACCGATTTCCGAAACTTCAAATAGTGGCGAATCGAACAAACACCTGGTATAATTCCAAACAAACTCTTATAACAAAATGCGGAGAAAGTGTAAGGGCGTTATACCACTCAAAATGTATACCGCTCCATTTTTTTTTTTTTTGGTTTGCTTTGAATAGAATTAGAATAGCTTTGTGTTCTTACTTCTGCTTAAAAACTGTTCAAATAGAGAGAGAAATATAGTCAGTAGAGAAGTCTAATAGATGTCTCCCAAATCTGTCATTTTATGAAAATTCAGAGCTTCCTAAACATTGAGGAGGAGAAAAAAGGCGTTCTAAGGACAATTATATAAACTTTTCAAAGAAAAAAGTCTAAACCTCATAAGCATGATAATATGCCTTCATTGGTTAAGAGCTCTAAGGATATGGCTTTTTAGAATGTGCGAAAATGCCCACATATGCCTGCTATATTTTCAGCTACTCCTGCCAATTTGAGCAAAGAGCCTGTGGTTTTGACGAGGTAATAACTTACATAACCTTAACCAAACTAGCGAATATTGAAAGTGGCTCTTCTTAGGGCTGACAGAAACTAGAAGGAAATATAGTTTTCCTACGAAATTTTGCTATATATTTTTTTTTCGATGAATTATGTACTATAATTTTTTAGATACACCGTCAAAAATATTTGGTCGAAAAAAATTTTCTCGAAGTGTTCTATATAAGCTATATAAAAGAGTGGTCATCAAGCTACAAGTATAAGTTACTCTCCCACTTTCGTTGAAAAGTGACATCTGGCGTTTTATATTACCCTGAAGGACTTAGAATGTAAATGGTGAATACAAATAATATTTTCATATTGTTTCTATAAACTAAGAATTACACATCCACATTTTTCACTGACGTGAGACTACTGACCATTTATCACAGCCTAAATCTGATAGTCACAGTCTATCTAAATTTCACTCTCTTCATCTTTAGGCAGAAATGAAGATGATTTTGTACTAATGCTAGCTCCGCTGTGTTTAACAGCTCGATACACTGTATTTCCAGCTAGCGTCGGTTTTTTTTTTAATTTAGATTACTCTTTGCATTAAGAATTATACTCCGGAATCATTTATTTCTAGCTACAATCTATCTGCGATCTAAGCTGTTTAAATAGTCCTGAACAGCTTAAAGACTTTAAGTTGTCTGCAGCAAAACCAGAATTATCAGAAACAGATAATATTTCTTTAAATATTTGCATTGAAAACGCATAAAAAATTTCTAATTAACAACGCAATCATAACACAAATTGATATGCTTATGAACTGTGAAACATAAAATCCGAATTATTTTGCATAAACGCAAACAATCTGTCTGCATTTAATAGCCCAATTAAAAGCAATATGCTATTGACTTAAAAAATAGCAAATAAATTATAGGCACAAGTTTATTAAAAAGATAGCACTATTTTTTGATTTGCCTAAAAAAATTGTTCATTTAAAAGAGCCAATTGTATTTTCAAAACAAAAACAAAAAAGTCTAAAAAGCATTTTTGGCAATATTCTGCAAAAGAAAACAAACAAAAAATGCTTAGCAATTAAAACGAAATGCGCCAGTTGTATGCAACGCTGCAGTTGATTGGCAACTAGCCGACCACAAACGCGTATCTAATGCAATAATATCCGCATGTCACACAAAACCGAGCTATAAATAGCCAAAGCGCAAAGAACAAGCCGACTAACGAACTAACTATGGACGCAAATATTGCATTAAAAACGTAAAACAAAACAAAACAAAAATATGAAAAAAGTCAAATGTCCGCACAAGCGCAGGCTTTTAAGCTGGCCGCAGGATATGCAATTTTACGCTGCCATTCATTTGACAGCGCTGCATTTGCTTTTCAATTTAATGCCATTGCAATTCGACTCTGTGTCATGCCTCCAAAAAATCATAGAAATGGCGCCTATTACGGTCATCTGGCAATTTTATCTATCAAAATATATAAAACTAAATTTGAATGAAACAGTTGTCGGAAAAAAATCTAGTTGCTGTTGCTGTTAGAGCGACTCGTTCGTTAATTGCTTTTCCGGTTAAAAATGCACAGCTACTATATACACAAAATGTTGCAAGCATGTTGTTGCTGCATTGTACACCGGCTTAGCGGTTAGGATTAAATGCGAAAAAGTAGTCAATATGCGTGGCACAAAGTGTCAAAGGTGTACAAACCTAAAAAATATATACATACTTGTATGTGTGCGAAACACATGTATCGAGTATCAGCTAAAAATGTTCAAATTAAAGTCATTCAATCAATTTTTCAGATATCCTTTTTGTAATTTAGAATTTCCTGCCACAAATGCGCACATTGCGACGGGATTTTCAATCACATTTTTCCATATCGAAAAATATACGCATGGCGTATGTATGTCAAATAACTCGCTCCTTTCAATTTTAATACAAAATATTTATTTCACTCTTGCTATTCGCTTTTACCAATTGAAAGTGGTTTTTCGCTGCCAGTTTTTTTTATGCGATTTCCTATTACTTCTGTGTCATATAAATCATTTTGTGGTTTCCTTAAGCCATTTTTTCAGCTTTGCCATAATTTTAATCAAAAAATGCGCACTTTTTCAATAAATTATTATCATTTCCGAACCTTTAAACAAAACAACCTTTTCTGAGTTAGTTTAAACATTTCTGACTTTGCTATATACACATGTGTGTGTGTATTTACTGCCGGCCTTACAGGAGGCGCGCAAGAAAATACTAAATCAAAATTGACGCTTATCACTTTATAGGAAGAAGAAATGTAGTCACGCATTATTATAACACATTTTTTGTTGGTAAGTTGAGAATTGGCGCACAGCTGGTACTTATACACTGCAAAAAGTTTTTGTAAAAAACTTTAAAAATCTTGGAAAATGTTGGAGAATAAGACTGTATAAAAATTAAGAGACGTCAAATTAAGTAATAACGCAAACTTCGACTCACAGAACTAGTTCAGCAGTGATAAGTAAGATCTGCAATTTTAAGGTTAAAGAGTCCGTCATAGTTACTTCACTCATTCACTAATAATTTTACTAGTACTTGAAGTTAGTCACTAACGTTAGAAATCTCTTTTCAGCGAATATAAAAGAGAAACTGAGACTTAACTCACAGTTTACTCACTACTCTTCTATTTCAAATATAACTTATATAGAGTACTTTAAGAATTTTTTTTATTCTATATTATTAAATATTTTTTACAGTTCATACAAAAAAACTTTGTGGCAAGAAGACCTAATTCACATTAGAAAAGTTGCCACCATTGATTGGCCGAAAAAATAACAAAATATCGCAAAATTTCGGAAGCAAAGCTGACAGCGCCAGCAGGGACAGGCGAAATTTAAACCTTTAACCCTTTTCGCGTCAAAATATGCATATAAAAAAATTGGCGTAACAAATTTCCCGTTACGCATTTCTGCGCCTCTAACTCTAGCGGTTTCTACAAATCACAACAAACAAAAAAAGCTGAGAATATTTATGAAAGCACACATAAATAAATATTAGGCACACTACTCAAAATGGCGGAAGTGCGACGAGAGGCGCAAGAAAGCAACTTTGGTGGCAAATTTTTGTTTATTTAATGCCAACAAACACTTCATGAGTCCGAGCAAAATAACACGCTGAAGAGCTGCCGAAAGCAAGGCGCTATGTTGAGGAAAGGTATGTGTTAAAGCAGAAACCAAATGGCAGGCAATCTATTTGAGTATATGTAGCATTGTTATAAGTTATTGCGGGACCAAATTGATGAGCATGGTGAATTGCTGTAATTTTCCCTATATGCAAATGTGTTTATACAAGTATAGCTGTATATTCGAAAATATACATGCAAATTTGTGTATATGCAAACGATTTATTGCCGTCTGATTTATTTATTTACACAACGCGGAGTATATTCACACACAAGCAGCGCTACTGCTACGGCGCGGCGGCAAGAAAGAATCAATGAAAATTATAGTTTATTTCACTACGCGTCAATAAAAGGCTTCAGCGCGCTGGAATTTAAAGAACGGAAATAAAAAGCAAAGCTGGTATTCAAGTGTGTCCACAATCACACATAGTTAATCCACACCCAGCCAACGAGCAAGCCGCCGTCACAGCAAAATGCAAAGACAAACATCAATTGTGACGGCGACAGTGGGTCGTGGGCTCGCGCGGGCGTGAAAAGTCAAATATTTTTGCAAACGCTTGCACACATACAAATAAGCAAGCATGAGAAGAGCAAGAAGTGGGTAGCGTAAATGCGGCTTAAGCGTTATTCACCAGCATAATGCGTGGCGCACGCGTTGCTGTTTTCTTATGCCCGCTTTTAAGCGTCACAAAAAGCAAACTCTCTTTCATTTCTGTAAGTGTTAATACTGAGCGCGCGCGCCGCATACTGCGCTATAGTTTGTATTGTTATTATATTTTTATTTTCAATTGTTAATCAGTTGTTTTTTTTTGCGGCTCATATGACTGCGCGCTTGGAAAAATATTTTTATTTAATTTATTTATGAATGGCGAAGCGTCGCGCCTGTAACGCTTACCGATATATACAAGCAAATAAGTATTTGTAAGCCAAAAATATTTATTACCGGCGAACGAATTCGTTTTTCAATCTGACAATACATTAATGCGCCACCACAATGTAATGAACACACGCGCACTCAACTCAAATGGAGCTTGTGAGCGTGTGCGCGTACATAGCGCTGCATTGCTTTATGCATAGCTCGCTTATTTACAGATAAGAGCAAAATTCTAGGTGTGCGTGTGTATATTGTGCGCAGAATTCACGCATATAAATCATCATCATGAGCAACGGCAACGCCATCATCCTTGCATACTACAGCTACAATAAGGATAACAAACCGCAACGGCGACTGTGGCATAGGCAGCGGATTTAAAAAATTTAAGTAAATGAATTGATATTAAAAATATGCGCAACGGCTGCGACATACATCAATTCATCGGGCTGTGTGGGCTAAAGTATGACTTTATGAACTCTTTGCATTAAATTTATATATGCTTATTGTTTCTTATACTCATCCCTTATATTCTGATAATTTAACAGAGCTTGTGTAGTTACCACCAGACATTAATAGCTTGATTATGTGCTTACCAAGTCGTGGATCATGCACATCCAGTCCATGCAATAGCGAAAAATTTTAGCAAAGGTTATTATAACAACAAAAAACATTAACTTGGGTTGCACTGTAGCTAGAATACCCTTCGCAAATACAAGAATTTTATTCCGATTGTTCAGTTTGTATGCTAGCTACATGCTATAGTGATCCGATCTGCAAAATATCTTCGGAGATTGCATCATTACCTTAGATAATAACCTATGTCAAATTTCGTAAAAATATCTCATCAAATGAAAAAGTGTTTCATACAAGCACTTGATCTCGTTCGGTCAGTTTATATGGCAGCTATATGCTATAGCACGCCGATATCGCCGGTTCCGACAAATGTGCAGCTTCTTGGAGTAAAAACGACGTGTATAAAATTTCAGATCGATATCTCAAAAACTGAGCGACTAGTTTGCTTATATACAGATATACAGGCGTGGCTAAGGTTTAACAAACACTTCGTGGCAAACTTAAGGTACAGTATTCAGGGTATAAAAAGGAACATTTCATGAGAAGTAGAGTCTAATGTTCAAATATAATTTCATACAAGAAAAAATTTCACACAAAAAATCTAAATCTAAAACAGCCTCCAGAATACCCATCCTCCTCTATTTTAAAAAAATACAACGCAAAAATACTCGACGAAAATCGACCAGATATCGAAAGGAATATTGCCGCCACTAATGATAATATAATATGTATAACATATGTACATATGGAAATGCAGTAGAGATCTAAAGATTGCAATTTATACAAAGTTTGGAGCCTCAACCGATATATAAAAAGATGCTGCTTATACCACTATACAGCGATCATAGCCAAAACCAGTTCTCGGGTTCCGTTATCGAAAGTAAAAATCGGAAAGTGTGTGAGAACAAGGGAGGCTAAGAATAAGTGTGACGGAATATATAATATTTCCATAATCAAACTTCATATATAGAGAGTATACATTTCATATATGAACTAAGGAGATATAAGAGTGATTGTTCGATTAAGAAAAGGGCAAATAACAGCAATGCTGTCTATAAAGTTTATGCCTATATATATATTCGAAGGACTACCAGCGAGAAGCATAAATCAACTCTGAAGCAAAGAAACCGCTTGCAATTAAAATGTGTTCGGTAAAATTCACTTGCTGGACAACCTTCACAGTCTGTAGACTTCGTACAAGCTCTTACAGCCTTTAAATTTATTCAAGGATCTACACTTTTAATATTTAAATATGCTAATACAGATATCAGACAAATTTCTAATTGAAGATGTAGTGAAGAGCTTTGGACCAAAGATATTTTAAAATTTTTCTAGCTTTAAATAGATGTGTAACTAAATGGCAATTTGCATAACTGCAGGTGATAACGTATTTTAAACTTATAACATCTGTACGTGTTTCTAAGTTCTATGCATATATATAAATACTTTTAAAAAAATGCATAACCAAATTTTTTTATACCACACTTATTGTTTGGGGACTGCCTGCCGGCTGGCCGCGTGCACACGTGACCTGAAGTTGCTGTGGGGATTACAATGCACAGATTTGTTGGCTTAAGGGCAAAAATGCAATGCGCCGGTGATAATTATAAAGACAACAACAACGGGAGAGAAAAGCTGTAATGGCAAACAACAACAATTTATGGTGAAATGGTAGTAAAAAAAATAAAATGGGTTGCCTGAGCCATTTTGGGACAGTCTGACGGCATGACACTCCGCCGGTAGTTGCTGCCAAAATAAATAAAAGCACACAAATGCAACAACACATAAAGATATGTGGGAGGGTATGACATTTGCCAGACGATTTTCTGCTCATTTTCTAGGCATAAGTTTTTATGGAAGTTCGAAACCGAAGCGAACAAAAACTCTTTTTCCACAAATATAAGTTTGTACATATTGTATATGTAATTTTAAATAGGCAAGTTTTTATGACATTCCACAGTGAGCCACCACCCACTGCGCGCTTTTGTGGCCAAAAATAATTTGTACGTAAATTACTTTTTACATTATGTGACACACACACACACACACAAATGACTATGTGCATGAATAAAAATACTTTCTAGCATGGAGAAAAAATATTTTTTTACGCCAAAAATTAATACAAAATAAAGCACAGGCTCACAGTATATCATGCAGACTTACTCACGCCTGTTATACTGTAAGCGCTGCAACCGTCTTGCATACCAACAGGCGCATTTAGCCGCTATGGCAACTGTTTACGGCGGCAGTGCTACGCTGTCACAACCAATATATCCATTTCAGACTTAAAGTACACACGCTGGTTTTGTAATTAGTAGCAAAAGTTTTCTTTATGCCCTTCTTTAATTCTTGCAACATTTTCCAGCAAAAGCTTTGACACGGCATTTAAGTTTAATTTTGTAGAATTCGCTACGCCGATTTATTAGGCAAGGCACTGAAATTGCGTTTTAATATTATAAACATGTATTTGCGTGCGCCAACGCGCTCCTATAGAGTCACCCTGCATTCGCTTTAGCGTAACATAATAAAACAAAAACCGAAGTAACAATGCAATCATTATTATCGAACAGAAAACTTTCTTGTTTATTAGTGTTTTAGGCCTTAATTCAGCTGTTGCCGCGCCGCCGCTTTGTCTAAGTTTGCTTGTCCTCTTCCAAGAAGTTATTTAACCCTTTTAGGCATTTCGAAAACTTTTGGCGCGCGCGTACTTTCGTAAGTCCGCTTACACAACCCTTATGTTTCACCAAATGCCTTAAGTAAATTATGAGTTTGTGCTTGACGTGACGGTTCCACTAATAGCCTAAAGTGTTTTTGTTTTGTTGCATCTACCGTTATTTTGCTATTATTTTTTTAAGTTTCGTTCTGATTTATTTTATTTCATTTATCGCAAATGTACTGACTTTTTTTTATTTATTTCCAAAAGTTTTAAGGTCTTTGCCAAACTTGTATGGTTTTGTAAATGTTTCTAAACGTGCTGACAGCAATTCGGCCGCAAGACCTCTAGCGGTTTCTTTATGCGCCGCATACTCTTTAGCGACCTTATGAACTTTTTTGTTATATATATAAGATATATTGAAAGGTTGCAAAGGTTGGTATGTATATATCTGTAATTTACACTATCAGCTTATAAAATTAAATATTAAAAAATGGTTTAAAGGCGACGAAGTGAATAAAAATTATTAAAATTTTAATTGCTCACGACTTGCTTTGATTAGAGTTTTAATAATTAATTTGATAAATTTGAAAGTCATTCGTAAGCGTGGAAGCCTTAACCGGCGCGCTTGAAATTTTAGCGCATTACTCACAAGAAATAATTACTGAGAAATTCAACAGTATTTTTTAAGAAAATTATGTTCTGGAATGGCAAACGCCTAAAAGGTTCTAGCTGCTGATTTTTAGAGATTTTTTAGACATAGTAAAGACTGCAAACGAACACTGTTGTTAAAGGGGTATTCTAGTCTAGAGACATGAATTTTAGCTAATTTTTAAAGTGTGTTAAAAAAAAGCAATGAATATTTTTACTATAGATTTGTTTATCAGTTATTTATTAATGTTACAAGAGTACAGAACAAAATTTAAAAAAGTTTTAAAAAAATTTTAAAAATATTTAATAAAAATTAAAAAAACTAGCAGCTGACGAAGTTGGGGGTCTCCAAAAGATGGAACATGAGCATAACCTTGATGGTGAATAATGAAAACAAGATTATCAATCTGCAATGATGTCACAATTGTCTGAAATAGCGGTAAGTAATAAAAAAAAAAAAATATTTTGGAAAAATTGCGACTGTTTTAAAAAAAAAACATTTTTTTACCATTTTTTTGTTTATATTTTCTAGTATTTTTCAAAAATAGTAAAAATTTAAATTTGGGAATGAGGTTTATTCATACTCGAGGGAGGACTATAAAAAAGATTCTCTGAAAATTTTAAGTAAATCGGTTTAGTAGAACTCGAGGAATCGTGGGTATCATATTGAAAAAGTCTGGTCTAAGAAAAACGCTTTTAATGATTCGCGTAAAGTCTTTCGTTCGATTGGACGCAGCCGAAACAGTTCGGAGCCGGGTCAGTAAAATTTCTATATCTCCGAAAATAATTTTAATTTTAAAAAATCCTCTAGTAAACATATTCTTAAATAGTTAAACTTTGAAAATATGAAAAAATCGAATATTTTGAAATTCTACTCTAGAATACCCCCTTAAGGTAACTATTAATCAAATTAGAAGAAAATGTATCCAATCTCAACCCACCAATTCTGGAATATTTTAATACCTCTCTTAAATCGTGCAAATCTCTCTAATACCAGCTCTTTCAGACCCATTACTATTTAGTTTTTTTTTGTTTTTGTTTTTTTAAGTTTGAAAGGATGCGCAAAATAAAATTAGGTTTTCTTAAACTGAAGTAAGACAAATATCGCGTGGACTAAGAACTTCCTGACTCTTTTCGTAGAATTTCTCTTAAAATTTACGTTCACTTTTCATGAGATATGAATATTATTTGGGCAATGGCGAACGTCTCTATTCAGGAAAAGAAATTATTGGAAAGCGTTAATCTCTTTATTAGAAACACATTTGGTGCAACTTTTTCAAAGTACTTTCTCCCTCTCTCTCTTTCTCGTTCTGCCTAAAAGTGCACTATTTTCACAGACAAAGCATTAATTTATGTCAATTTTTCTAATCAAGCACAATAAGAGCTACTTTTCTTGCTCTCCAAACATAAATTACTTTATTTTACAATTTTTCAACATTAACCGCATAATGCCAGGCGCAAGTTCTTAAATTATGACGACGTGCGTTTATCAAACAGAATCACATAAAAAATGCTCATAAACCCATTAATGAACAATCTGAAGTCACACCACCCCAAGTAAACTCAAACTCGAGACCACAGCCCTAAGAGTACACTGCTGCAGTGGATACAAAATTGTATGTATGTAAATAAAAAACGAGTACTTCCGGAGCCTTCATGCCACACAATTTCTAATTTAAATTTCATTGCAAATGAAACTATAAATGCCGAACGGCCATCCATTGATGGGAAGAAAGTGGGAAAATGTGAAAACGGAAAATTGGAAAATACTTTAATGGGTGGACGAAGGAATGGCAGTGGCAAATCTCAAGGCAAGAAGGCACAACACCCGGAAACGAAGTGCTCACCAATCGACCATCAAAGCTATAAATATCAACTGGATAATATGGCAAAATCACAGACCGGTGGCGGCGATTAGTTCAGGTTCATATTTTCACTATTTGTGGCGAAAGCAATTTTAGCAACAGTCTGCCGCCAACAAGAACAACAATAGCAGGCTGATAGGCTGAATAAAAAATACGAGTAAATTTCACACGCCTGACACCCTCCACACACGCATACACACACAGCGCATACTGAAACAACGAGAGAATTTCCCAGGCCCACTTTGAAATTGAGTTACGCCCAAAGCAACGCTCTGTAACATAGACCTCAAGCGACAGCCGAAAGCAAGCAATATTGCGGCAGTGATATCGTAGCTTTTTAATCTAAAATTATAGCAGGGGTAGAGAGTGGAAATGAAAAGCCAGCCGCACACACAAACACAAACGAAACACAAGGAAGATGCGAGAAAAAATTTAAAATAGAATGATACTGATACAAGCTGGCAGGCAACATAACGAGTTGTGCGAAAGAGGCAAGAACACACAAACGCAACCATCTAATAACAACTTGCACGCCTAGAAGGCGCGTGCCTCTCCACACTGCGGTAGATGTGGCAGGATGCAATTGGCGATTAAAAAATGCATAGTGGCATATAGAATAGTGCAACGCAAAGCGAATAATAATAGCAACTGTTAGCTGTAGGAGGATGGTTAAGGAGCGAAGCGGAAAATCAACTGCAAGCCAGCAGAATGACAAGATTTCGATTTACCCTTAGCCAATGTTGTCGTGCCGATCGAATCTCCGTTAGCGATAAGAGTGCGCTGCGTGCAAATTTTGCATTCGCCATACATGCTGCAACTATGATGAACAAGAAAAAATTGGAAAACGAAAAGTTGTTGCAATCTTGATGCTGGGCTTAGCGCGCGGCAAATAGATGCTATTATAGATTTATGGTGTTGTCATTGTGTGCAATAGTTGCATATGATTTTGCATTTATCCTTGCAAGCGCTCAGATAAGTATCGCAATTG
This sequence comes from Bactrocera oleae, assembly GCF_042242935.1. Classification (NCBI taxonomy): domain Eukaryota; kingdom Metazoa; phylum Arthropoda; class Insecta; order Diptera; family Tephritidae; genus Bactrocera; species Bactrocera oleae. The sequence continues at coordinate 4,311,572 of NC_091538.1, forward strand.
TGTTGGTGTTACTTGTGGGGATGTTTAGGCTAGAGGGGTTAAAGAAAGAATGGAGTTAAACTAACTGGTATTTTGTGTATAAGCCCAAAGATTGCCTTAAATAATGAAATCTAGCTGTTGTCGTTTATAAATAGATACAACTTGCAATGAAAATTGGCAATACATTTTTTATTAATAAAGATAAAGAAAATCAATTGTAAGGAAAACCAGAACTTTGAAACCAAGAAAAAATATATTCTTTACAAGCGTCTTTCTTATAGCATAAATAGTATAAATAATCTTTAACTTGACTGTGATCGGCCAGTTTTTATGGCAGCTATATGCTATTATTAACGGATGAGTACTATATTATATAGTATACCAATATCGGCAAAATTTCAGATCAATAACTCAAAAACTGAGGGACTAGTTTGCATATATAAAAACTGATAGACTGACGAATATGGCTAAATCCACTCAGTTCGTCACGCTGCTCATCTATATAAATATGTACTTTATGAAGCCTCCTTCTGAGTGTTGCAAACTTCGTGACAAACGCTGTTTAGGGCATAAAAAATACTTTATTTGATTGTTTTACATACACAGAATTTGTTGGTGAATCAATATCACACACTACTCCGTTCTGCCTGCATTAGACAATGCTGCTTATACAATTTTTTTTTTTTTACATTTTCAATTTGTGATTTTAGCTCTTTAATTTTTTTCTTTTCGATTTTTAAGTCGCAGAAATAAAAATATAGTTTAACATAATAGCTGAAATATATTTTTCTTCCGTTATTTAAAATTTGTTGACATATTTTTTAGAAAAGGATATTCAGTTTCCTAAAGTTTCTAATACAATCATATATTGTCTCCACTTACTTCATTTCCGCACTCAAGTCTAGTACGCTGATACTTATACTCTATATGACTTTTCCCTCACAAAATTGTTTTGGCTGACACATAAACACACATAAAGGACACTTATAGGACACTTTAAACTCTTAAGTGGGTGCTAGCGGCTTCGATGACTTCAAGTCATGCGCAAGCAATATAAGAGCCTACATATTCCTATAAGCTATAAATAGCTCTAAGAACACAGCGTCTCCAGCGCGTTTATAATGCAATTCCCAGCCAAATTTTTCTGACTCAAAGTACTATATTTTTTCCATTTCACTTTCATTTCCGCCATATTGCTTTACTTTCGGAAATTTTTATAATATATTTTATTTTTCTTTCAAATCATTTATTTATTTTTTTATTTTTACTTGCAGCAACGTGTCTTAGTTGCATGCTTACTTATACAATACTTAAATAACCGCTAAGTACTTGAGAAAGGCGTCGCATTTGTGCATCTAATTGTGCATACTGTATATAAATTAGGCGTTTAACATGCAGCATTGACGTGTCCTTTGATCCTTTATGTGTTCTTATGACTTTTTTATAGACAAAAATGTTTTTTTTACGATTTTAAAATGTTGAAAATTTTTTTCTCATGGTATAATCGCTTTAATAACGGTAAAAACCATATGTGACACATTTGCCTGCTTCGTTTTCAATGTCAATCTATTCTACGGCTGCTTGAGTACGTATGGGCAGGTACCTGTGTCATGTTTAGTGTTTATTTATGACCTATTTTCTCTATGGAACGATTGGTTTTCCTTTTTACAGCCAACCAAACATTTGGATCATATACATTTTCGAATATCATTAACAATTAGTTGAAGCACATTTTTTACATAAATTGACATCAACGTATCCGCCTACCGATGGGCACATTTTAAGCATTCATTATACGGTTTTTTCATTATTGTATTACGCGTCAGAGATCATATTATCAGCTCATATTTTGATGTTTATAAGTGAAAAATGAATATTCATATTAGTCAGCAATAGAAGCGTGAGAATTTTTAGTGCAAACTATCACTTTAAAAATATTTATACAGATAGAATTATAATAAATTGAAAGAATATTTTAATAGTAATGTCTACCCATTTATGACCGTCGAAACAAATAGCCTTGCAAACCTTTACTCAATCTTCATTTGCCACCATTTTTTCGTATACCTAACTTTTACCACGATATTCAAAATAGATTCTGCAGAAAAGCATGAACTAAGTCTTATAAAAGAAAATAAGCATATATTATGAAAACAAAAATTAAGTTTATCGTTTGATCGAAATATCAAACAGCGTTAGTCTAAACACCACTCTATTTCATTTTATCGAGCTCAAGCAATATTTCGTTTAACTCAACATAATTTATAATTCTCAACAATGTTATAGTAGTTTGAGAAATACTAGAATCATAGAAATATGACTCAATGACATTGTCAATCTCTCCAGCTAGGCATCTCGTAATAATCAAACAAAAAGTTTCTAAAATTAAGAAAGATTTAACTGAAAAGTCTTTCCGAACCAAAAGCCTATTCCCCACCTATTTCAACCACACTCCCCTTATTAGTAAATATAATACAACACTAGCTGTTCCTTAAACAGCAATTTTGCAAGAAGTATTCCTGAAAGGGTTGTAAATGAAAGGATTAAATGTATTTACTGTCATTCAAGACTCATTAAACAGTCTAAACTCACAGCACTGACGATGCATTTATTGTTGCTCGAATAAAATGCAAATAGTAAGTAGAGACAAGGTACACCGTTTCGTCGCATTCGTCAATATTTGCACAAATCAAGTGAGGCTGTTCACAATGCATTAAGCCCAAGTAACTGTGTTTGCCCTCACACCAGATCCCAACGACCCATCGATTATTCGACGAAAGTTTCATCATTAAGGCGGTAATACGAGTGACGTGCTTTCGTGAAAACAACAACAATTGTGGCAGACTTAATGAAAATGAAACTGAAAATCGGTATTAATAATCGGAGAATGGCAATGTCATCAACAATGCAACGCTAAGCAGCGCAATAACAACAATAAGAAAATCAACAAAGTCATCATTATCGTCAACAGCAGAGTCATCAGCACAAAATGTCATGCAGTTAGTCAACGGGTATATAGTAAAAAAAACAACAAAAACACAATCAACTAAAACAACTGCGAAAACAAAAGCCATGTGCGTGAGTGTCCTTACAAAGCATGGGCGCAAGTTTACATACGATATAACCGTGCCGATGTATATGTGTGCCGGTAAGGATTTTCTACTTAAATCATTAATATTTACTTATGATTAAAGCGTTCAAAATGCAAGCAATGCATGCTATTGTAAAGTAAAAGGGTTGAGCACGAACGGACCAGAGTTGTGGGTGATTTTAGTTGAGAAGCACAGATTGAGGTTTCTTTGCAAGGAAATAAGTAGTAGTGGCTCCCACTTTATTATTGTTAAAGGGTTGCGTGAGGGCTATTGCACGCCACAGTGTTCCGGTCCACCATGTTGTTGTTGTTGTAGCAACAGAAACAAATTTTCAAATTATTTAGAGGAAAGCTGACGAGTTGACAGTCTTCAACCAGCCAAAAATCCGGTTCCTTTACTTTTACGGAGGTAAGACCGTCATGGTAACGGTGAACCAGCACACTCTCGACTCCATCGCTGTCATGAAACCAGCCTTAGAAGCTTTCAGACTATACAGAAGTTAATTGAGATTAGTCTGGTGCTTACCGAGCATGTATCGTAAGATCTTGGTTATCAGGATTATACAGGTAGCATATTATTTTAGCCTTAAATGTGTGTTAAAATATATTTATTTCATGCTAAACCTATTCTAGCTTGGTTTTTGTCTATCTAAAATAATACCTACGCCTCTGCAACAGTTCTTTTTCTCTTTTATTTGTTATGTTTCTTGTTGCGTACCTTTGTAGCGCACTCACCCTTAAGCTACCAACAACAACGCTTTCACTGCCTTACTCTTTTCGTTTTCCGCTCCTTTACTTTGCCGTCTTTACATTTCATTTTTAATTTTCCGTTGCTTTGCTTCCTTAGGCTCTCCTATTGCTTGGCTTTGACTCATATTTCCTCACATCGCCTTCCGCCACTTTGCACATTTTTGCTTCGCTTTCATTTGCCAGCATGCCACAGGAACGTGCGTCGTATGGCATGTGGACTCAATTCATTAATTTGAAATACTTTTCGGATCGATCAAATGCGCGCTGTGGAGACAAACAAACACACTGAGCTCTTTGCAGCAGCCGAAAGGCAACCCTTTTAGTATAGCGCACGCTCATGCTTAAACAATGACAAACAAATAGCAGCATTTCAGTTGCACACACACATGCAAATCTGTATTACTTATCATCAGCTACATACAGCGAACGCACTTCAACCAGTTCAGCCGCAATAAGAAATTGGCATGATGCGTTCCGCCCAACACAAGCATAGTTATTAGTAAACGGTTATATTGTGGAAGTCGCGGTTCGACCACCAAACATCGTTTCGTCCATCTGCTTCAATGGCTCACGTGCGCTACCATTAGTGAGATGAGCAAAGAAAGGGTTGCAGCGTACGGCTTCTGGCATGAACCGGCTTTCGCGACGTACTCATCCACTTCAGCCTCTGCAATGGCTGTGTCGGCAGCATAAATTAGCGCCCGACCCGCATGCAATTTGAACCCTATTTACAGTTTGCAACGCACTTGTGCAAACATGCGAGTCGCATCACGTTGCACTCCAACATCGTCGACCGGCCTCGTGCGAGCTTGGCCAGACAATAGATCATACAGCCGCGTCAACCATGACAGACCGACAAAGTCAATGCACACGAAAAACAGCGCATTGTTGCAGTGCGGGTGTGAGCAGCGGAAAACAGGGTTTAGTACGGAGCATTAAATGTGCGCGCAAATATGCCGAAAAGAAAATCCTTATGCGTGAGCGGCAATTATCTAGCACTCCTGCGGTGCTGACAAATCACAGCTGAGCTGATTACACCCTTATGTACATACATATATAAGGTGCTTACTCTTCACTACATGTGAAGGAATAAAGCGCTTGTAACCACCCACACACACTCACCCCCGCTTTTCTTTTTCTTGTCAGCAGGGGGTATCCTTTATTGTTCCATATATAGGCTAGTGGATCGCTTGTGCGGCTTGCTAATGCAACATGTGTGCAGCTTGATTGCAATCAAACGGTTTACTCCAGAAAAAATGCATTTCGCTAAGGCTGCATTTCTTAAGAGTTATGCACTTTTTGCTCTGAAATCTTTTGAAGCGATTTTCATTTTAATATTCAAATTTTATTGAAGAAATCTGCAGGGTTGGGGTGAAGTACGAAATTTAACCACCTTTTCTACTAAAGCTGAATATACTTGGGGAGAATGTAAAGTCAATATTTGTCTACAATTAATGAGTTGGATATCGCTGTTAACCATTCTTGAATAGTATTGTATAAATTGTTGTTTCTTTACATACCATTATTATAGTTGAGGCTCAATGTGCTCACAACTTCTTCTTCAAATATTTGTAGTTTAGCGCATTATATAAGAATATCAACCTTAGAATATTGTTTCATTAAATTAAGTTACAATAATCTCATATAAATATCATTTTTAATTTAAATAACTCAATAGTGAAGTCATAACTTCCGGTCTGAGAACTTAGCAACACCTCGTCTGACTTATACTTGTATGTTCGCCTTGGGGTTCCTTAGGAAGGCAGGTTTTACCGAAAGTGATTTTAGATTCTGCTTTTGTATAATTAAACGGTTTTTTACTCAACCAAATATATTTTTCTAGTAAAAAAACAAATTCGAATATAGTCGTTGGAAATCACGGTCTACAGTCTTGAGGTCATATAATAAGCTGGTGCTCAATCTTACTTTTACACAGAACACAAGAATTTTTCTTCGGCGCTTCTGCTTTCTTCATATGCAAACAAACACATTATCTTAATGCTTGAGTTTTCCAAAATTTTTTCCTTAAAAACGCCGATAAAAATATGCTAATTTAATTGAATTCTACTAACAATATTGTATTAAAAATATCTACAATAATATTATCCTCATAATATTTCCTTCATTTACATTTGCTGTTCAATTTTTTTACTCACAGAATGTGGATCTCACTTTTAATATAACATGGACACTTTTTCGTAGGCGATCACAACTCCATATCGAAATATGTTAGGGTTTCGAATTTGGGGCATTATTCTGAAATGATTAGAAGATCTATGCAAAAACTGTTGCTCTGGACAATAACTGATGTTAGTACGGGAAGGGTTGGATCTGCGTAATCGAAACCGGAACGAACTCTGACTAACGCTCAATCAAGAACTGTCCATTGAAGTAAAAACAAAATCTTATGGGTCTTTACAAGTAAGAAATACAGAGTGTCACTAGAGAGAGCAAGAAGCAAGAATATAGGCCTTGCAGCAAGCTATCGACTGGGGGAAACAGAGACGTATTCAAAGTGTTAAAAAAACATTAATGTTCCCTAAATACAATAGTATAAAAACTGTGATTCTGCAGAAGTATAAATCACTCTTAAGAAAAATAATCAATTAACTAACAACTTTGCTTCTTCCACAGGATATAAATATATAATAATAAAGAAAATAAACCTTTTGTAAGAACAATAAAAATGTGATGATACAATCAGTTTCAAAATTACTGAATTTATCCAAAAAACTTGTTAATTAGGCTAAAATTGCAAGCCAAAATATATTTTATAGCACGATAGTTCAGAGAATTGGAATCTCAAAGTTTTTGCTGCGCAAAACTTAATGTGGCTTTGTTTCAATTTTGTGTGTGAATTTGTTTCATGTTTATTAACCAAAGCATAACTAAAATTTCTGACCACCTATTAACAATTTATCACTCCTCCCCGCAACAATAATATTATCTGCTAAGCCATTTATTGCCAAATCAATGCTGGACATTTATGTTCCTATTGCTATTCCAATTTCAATTTCAGTTTTATTGTTATTTGCTGATGAAAGTAATTAAGCATGCCGTATATTTTTATGGATCGGAAGTTTTTCATAGCTATCAATTTCGCTACTAAATCAGAGTAAACAGACTAATTTAACGAATGAGAATGAGATAAACTTTGACCAATTTAAACACCCTTTGCAGTGCAATAAACCGGCATTGACGCAATAAAAGAATGTCTGCTTAATTTCTCAAAAACTTTGCTGCCTTTTATGACAGTTTTTCAACTTGACTAAACAATTTTATTAAGAGATTGCAAAGTTGTTGTTATTCTTGTTGATGAAGCTGACCCGTCGACGGTTGCTGATTCCAAATGCAGAATGAATCACTACATTTATTTGGGTGGTGGAAATATTCATACTTTCTAAATGACTACCTACAACTGCTGTGGTATACTGCCATATGTATTATATGTTGTGGTACATATCTGTACGCAGACAACTTATAAGTTAATTTAATATAAGTAATACAGAAATTAATAGCCAAAAATTGAAAGCGTAGCGCCGCCGAAATCTATTGAACTGCAAAGCGTATTGAATTCAATTCAAAAGGCGGCCGAGAGCATAAAGACGCAAGCATCTTCAAAGCACTTACTTAGCCAATTTATTGAAAAGCAGATATAAATTGGTAATGTCTAAGGCAGTCGGCTTGGTGTGGGGTAGACAGCAAAAATGGCAGGCAATTATTTTGATTAAAAAATTGTGCTCATATAAAGAGCGTAGAAATCAATTGCAAAGGCCAAACTGGCAGGCAGGCAAGCAACGCTACACAAAGACAGTGAGTGGTGTGAGTGAGCACTGAGGATGTGAGTAAGACAAGAGTACGTCTGCCACACGCATGCAACATGCGTGGCAAGTAAATTTACATGCTTTCACTAGACACAGTGAGCAGGAATAACATAGCCGCAGAATGACTTCAAAGTGCGCAACCACAGCGCTGTCAAGTTGACGGAAGCAACGGAATAACTTTGCAGTGACAAAAAAATATTTTAGCAAATTGGCAATATAAAAAGAGTGCAAAATGTCTGCTGCCTTTCGATGACACAATGCGTTAGGCTTGATAAAAAAATATAATAGTAAAGTTAGCAGTGACAAGCCTAGCAAACACGCGCGAAAATCAAATTTGTACGAAAATTTCACTTAATGCATCACTGCCTACATGCAACCCTGTCGAAAGACCGCTGACATGATTGACTAAGCGAGCTAACTGACTGGTTAACAGCCTGGCAGACTGCTTGCTTGATTTCATTCACTGCCTTTTCACAGCTTTATTTTATCTGCCATACCTTTCGCAAAAGTCTTCACAATAAATTGACTGCTAATAAAGTGTGCAACGTTGCATTGATGACAGCGGAAGAGCGTTTAGGTTGATTTGGTGTGGGCTCACATTTTGTAGCCTGTTTCTAATAGTGCGGCTGTTAATGTTTTGTCGCTGACAGGCCGACGGTTGTGTTGCAAGTGAAAATCTAACGCAATCTTGCGTAAATTGTCTACGCCACGACGCGTACTTCCGGTGCAGTTCCGACTCGACACGCGCTACAAACGGATGCAAAGCGGCGAAAAGCGTATTTATCAAAATGTATACACTGCGAGAACGATTGGACAATGCGTCATGGAAAAACTACAGAGTCATTGAGATCAGAATACTTGGAAATTTCGTAAACTGATCGATAAAAAGCAGAAGGAGAATAACCAAAATAAAATACCTGGTTCCTGCACCCGAATCGGCTAGGTTTGGGTGGTTCTGATTGAGCTGCCACTATGCAGTCTATGTGGTTACATAGTTTAAACTTAGAGTCTTCTTAGTCTCTTGATATACTAACTTGATTAACAAATAAAATAAACTTAACTAATACCTTCCAAATAATATCGATAACTATAAGTATATGTATCAATATAGAACAGATATTTACGGAAGCATACCAAATGTTTTCAAAACGTGAATGAAACATGCGCTCTATAGCTAGTATTATCGCGTTACTAACAGGTACTATTATTATATTATATATACCCAACTATGATTTATATGCAAAGATTTATATTAGTCGCGCTAACCTAACCTGGAAAAATACATGTTAGAAATCATAACTGATACTATTTTATGAAAAACTTGTTAAAATGAAAAAAAAAACATTAAGGAAAACAAAAGCTTTTTTTTAAAAGTAGTTCATTTTCTTTCTATTCTCTCTGCATGCACTGTAATTCTCATCAAGTTTACAAAAATACTTTTAAGTTCGATTTTTCAATTTCTTTTAACATGTCCAAGTATATTTTTGCATGAACTCAATCGACAACAAAGCAGTAGGCAATTTCGCAAAAATAACTGAGCAATTTCAATCGCCCGACCACCACTACTGATCGGCTTGTGAAAGTAAAAGCCGCAAAACATTAACGCGAAAGGATGATACGAACAGGAAAAAAGTTGCGCGAAGTAGAAAAACTTTTGCACTTACACTTGAATGCATTTGGCAGCTGTCAATTGTTTCACAGACCAATGGAGAGCAAGTGGCAGTTAGAGGGGGAGAGGGAGTGCATAAAGTAAAAGGATAGTTGCCACAATTATAGAGTGTGAGCGCAGCAGTGTAAGCAAGCGCGAAAATTGCTATTTCACGTCATCGCTATTGTGGCGAATTTATAAAAAAAAATACTAAAATATAGAAACATGACATAAAAAGTGCAAAGTTGTGGACAGCAAAATGCAATCTGAATATTTCCCAACACAAAATAAGCATTTATGGCTATTCAAGCGTTAAATCAGTGTTGCACGCAATCAAGCAAATCGAGTTTGCAGAAAAAACTAAAATTATTTAGATGAGAGTAGAAGTGAGTTTTTTACAAAAACGAAAAGAGATAAGAGATACAAGCTTAACCCGCTTAATAACTGATCACACATGAATCGTGAAAGCTTATAAACAATAAACATTCATTCTTAACTCGAGAAATAGTAAAAAGTTTGTATACAAGCGTTGAAAAGTTTAAAAATTAGATTAAATGTTAGAACACTAAAAACCTACAGAAGATTTTACTCATGCATTCTACACGCTATATGCTTCCTTAGCCCTTTAGACCCGTTTTTAAAATTGATTGTATGTCAGCAAATAATTTTGTCATAACGTCGCACTATTTTCATAACGATATAGCAATTTCGTGCGCTTTTCACTTTCATTATCCGCGAAAATAGCTCTACTTTTGTTGTGCAAGTATTCAAGTTGTTGCTGCTTTTGTGCTTTCTGCTTCAACTCTCACATTGTCGTTTCTACCACTAATAGTTATTATTGTGTCCAGCCTTTCATTACTACCACCACTTTGTGGCACGTTTGCATTTGTACTGCAGCCAATTCGCTTTGCGATCTGTCAATGTCAAATGCATGTCAAAATCAAAAAAAAATTGAATTTTTTTAATTCGCAGCGTTTTCCAATTTTTTGCGCGTTCAACACAAATATGCTTTGTTCTGTGTTCGGCGCTTGCCAGCCTTTTTTATCAAACGATTTTCTACGTGTGTTGTTTTTTATTTTTTTTTTGTATTTGACAGCCGCCAAATGTCATATCCTGTCGCGCGCTCACCCAGCTGCATCTATGTTGTCGATATAGCGTCGCATAGATATGAACAATTTTATAGCACACATAAATACATACGCACAAAAAGAGTACTCTGTGTATCTCTGTACACCCACCCCACAAATTTCCACTTCCCCCGTATTGATATCTCTTTGCGCTTTTGAGCTGCCCGCAGGCGATTTCTGTGCTCAGTCTTAGCTTAGCCCGTTATTAGTTCTGTTCTATTGGATTGCTTGCAACGAGTTTTTTGATGTTCGAAAATTACAACAACGAATATTTCGTACATTCCTTGTCATGCTAGAAATCTCTGCGCGCTTGTCAACTCAACGGGATATCACACGCTTGATTTGCAAATACCTTTTAAATGATTGTAATGCCTTTTGCAAACGCAATTGTGTTGGTCGCTTTTTCCGATTCTATTGGATTTTTTATTCAATTTATTTCCGAAGGCGCGTTTTTGGCACTTTCGAACAAAAGCATTAATGTAATGAAATTTTATTATTTCAATTGGAAGTAATTTCACTTAAGTGAAGAGAAAGGAGTTGCTTGATGATGTTTATTCATTTAATTTTTAGATAAGAAGACTCTTACATATTGTGCGAAAAATCGCTACAAATCACAATTATTATGCAATATTTAACTAGTTACGAAAAGAAGTATGTTCAAATATCGAACGTACCTTGGCAGACAAAAACAAAACTTCCTGTTACCAGTACCAGACTACCTCGCGTGCTAAAAAAGGTAAAGCCTAGTGACTTTTGCACTACGGGCATATAATTCTTGATCTTCTGTCTCCACGTTAAATATAAGTGAATTGTAAGCATCTGAGTAACAAACTTCACTTTATTGGGGCCAACTTTTAGTGACCAAATCGTAGTAAGAAATGACCCGTCAATTGGTCATATGATTTGAATGGTTTAAACTACCTATTTGAAACTCTGCAAACCACCCTGAAACTCTACAAACACTCCTATAAAGTCCAGCGTGTTTGATAGAGCTTGGAAAGCTCTACCCTCTTTGTGTTTCGCTCATCTGATCATTAAAGAGAATAACAGATTGCGTTCATTACTAAAATCGCTGTAAAAATAGAATATTTTGCAATTGATCGGCGCTTTAGCTGAAAGCTCTTCAAAAGTTGAACATTATCTGCAGAAATTTCCAGCGAATGATACCTTGCGCCCATTTATTTGCGCAAGTTGATGCCTTAACCCTTTGGAGCGGCAGATAACTTTTCAAACAATTGAAGTAGCGAGGCAATATGAGGAAACCATTAATGATATATATTTGGAACTTACTGTTTACCTATTTTTAATGCAGCTTTATATACCGATATTCACCACACTGTAGAGAGCGTTCAAATATATATATGCCACAAGAAGTTACGTCCTTCACCGAACCAAAATAAGCTTTTTAATATATCTTAAACCACACAAAAAAGAGTAAAAAAATAAATATTTAATTTCTTGCTGCAACAATTACATTTAAAATGCAAAAATATCTGCCCCAAAGCAGCCACCACTCAAACGTAGTGGAAAAATTAATATAATATATTACCAGGAAATTAAGTACTAACCATATCCGCCTCTTTCACACTTGAAATGAAGTAATTTCAAAGTCAAAATATAATAATAATTTACACACATTACACATACGCCCCACCAGAAGAAGGATGGCCAAAGTCAACTGAATGCAGTAACGGGCACATGTAAGCTGTATGTGTGAGTAGAAAATAAAGCGAGTAAAAGCGGAGCAATTACACTAAGCGCGCAGATATATGTACGAGTATGTATGTATGTGAATACAGAATGGAGTACGGCGAGTGGCAGAAACGGGACGGTTGACGTACGTGCATACACGCAGTCCCCAGGGCTGGCGGCGGGCGGACAGACAGGCGGACAACCGGCAGCCAGGCAGGACATTCAAATGAGAATACAAAATTGACATGCACACCCACATGCGCGGCACGAACACACATGCAAACACGCATATGGTAATATGTGGCACGGCAGTTAGACAAAGCTGACGAAGAGTGGGAGTAAAAGGAGCATTGAATTCAAATAAAAGAAGGGGGTTTCTTGCGACGACTTGTGCAGTCGCGCTCAAGCAAAGAAACCAAAGCAACCCCGTTTTATTATTTGACTGGCAAAAGTGATTTATAACTACTTGCAGGCGAAGTGTGCGGAACGAAAACACACATGCATACATGAGGCGCATATGTGTGAGTATGCGTTGCAGAAATTCAAATAAGCGTACCGAATTATACAGAGAAAGGGTAAATATTTGGTGAAAATGTCTAAATTTGCAGCACATTAATTCGTATTTTCCATTGGCAACCCTTTTGCTGTGAAACAATGAAACTTAGAGCTGTCAGCCTAAATGTATGCTATGTATTTTTGCATTCTTATTAATATGCGCCCATTTGCCAAATCTAAAACGGGGACAATGGACGAAATGCAGTGTATAATTAAACGTGGCATACGAAAAGAATACCAAAAGTGTATATAAAATTGGGGTTTTGAGTTTTTGCAAGGGTTTCAGCAAGTGTGTGTGCGGATGTATGCGCTCTATATGAATTTAGCGCATTTCGTATGGAAACGAGGGTAAACAAGAAATATACTCTACACGTAATAAACACATATTAATATTATATGTTCACATGTTGTTATTGCTGTTGTTCTGTGTGGCATGAAATTTTAAACGCACATGCAAATTTCGACTATAATAAAATGGGGCGCGCAAAAATGTCAACGCGCGCTGTTGGGTGGTTATATGTAGAACCCTTTTTAGAAGTAAAAAGAAAAATATATAAAATTTTTTATGCGCCTTCAAGTGGGCGCTCAGCGCTTGGTAGTGGGATAATGAAACCAGCGCTAGTCAAATAGCAGAGCAAAAAAAAAAATTGCGTTGAGCAATGTGAGTATGCAAAATGATTGCAAAAGTGGAAAACAAATAAGTGACTAAGTGGAAATTGTAGTCGTGCGCTCTGGCAGGCAACTGTGAAGGGCGGTATAAGAAAATCGCTCGCATCACATTTCGCTGATGATAATATTGCGTATATGTGCAAATTTTTTTCGACATTGATACTCACGCATGCACATAAGTCGAGACTTAACGCAGCTGATGTCGCATATCCCTACCCACTATACGCCCACAAATTGTGTTCTTTTGCATACGCACTTATGTCCTTATTCACTTGTACGTGTTGCATACGCCCAACGGTATTGTCACAAACCCTTAGAACACACATGTGCCGATACATATGTATATTTATGCGTTGACTAACCACCTGCCATCTTGGCTGTTTCGTTTGCGTTGCTTAATATCATCGGTTATTCCCTTTTTATTACTTTTTACAATTCACAATTTCTTCTTTTTTCACTTTTTTTACATTTTATTGCTCGTTCGTTTGCCTGTCTTGTGGCTTTACGCGTAGAATTTCGCGAAATGCATGGCATGACAAAAAAGATATAACGGAACAGCAGCTGTTGTCTTGTATCCTTTGACAACATTAAAAAATACTTTCAGTTATTGGAAAAGTAGTAGTTGACAAGACGTTCCGAATGCTCTGTGGGAATATTATATTAAACGTGAAGCACAATAATCCGCCACACATGAGCGAGACGAGTGTTGAAGGTAGTATCCTTTGATAGTATCAAATTTTAACAAGTAAACATATATTATTGAGCGTACTCCATAATATAAATATTTAAGTGCTATAGCAACACAAATATGAAGAACCGAATATATTTTATTGAAACTTACACATCCATGTGCATTACAACTGTGTTATTTCTGTATTATTATTCACCTAATAAAAAACTTAAAATATCTCGAGAAGGTAGTAGACTAAGCCAAGTAGCGAGAAACAGAGAGAGAGAGAGAGAGAGAGAGAGAGAGAGAGATAGAGAAAAGTTAGCTAGAATGACGTAACAACGAGATAAATAAAGAGAGAATTGTAATGTGTAACAGAGAGCGACAGAGCAAGAAAGCGTGAGCGATGTAAAGTATTTATTGTAGTGCACTCTCAGAAAATAGATTGCATCTAACAAGTGTACAAACCAATTCCTGTGGCTTATCAAAAGAACCTAACAAGATCGGAACAGCAATAATCCAGCTTTTAGTATGTTATATAATAAAATATCCGGTCTCATGCTGATAAAGGTTTCTAAATATCATTTTAATTATTTTATAATCTACGGAAACTAAGGTCGCACGTTTACTCACACTTATTGAGGCATCAGCTGCATAAAAAGTTTACATACAAATTTATAACTGAGGCCTACAACTCTTTCTAGGCAGCTTTAGTATCTACAGTGAAGCTTTGGGGTAAGTAGAACACCTAAAAAGCTCATGAAATACATACCGACACTACGCCATTTCAAATATTCAGGCTATATTGATTACCTAGACAGGATTTCGACGGCAAGATCGGTTGATGATCGGTTCTCACCTTTGGCTTACGAAAGCATCTCTTATATAATGATACATAATAAGCAAGTAAGGGTAAAAGTCTTCTCACTAAAAGCTCAATGAGAAAGCTTATACAATTTACTAGTTCCTCAAAAAAATATATGCAGAATAGGTTTATATAGATCTACAAAGCCATATGAGAATATTTATACCATACATACACTCAATTTAAAATACCTGCATACCACTACATCGATGTCTTTTATTTCCAACTGCCTGTTTATTTGCTTAACTGTAACTTGAGGCAGCGTGGCTTTGCCAACGTCAAGACGCCAAAAAGGATTGCACTTGTAATTTCCTCAGCTGAAGGGCCAACACAAAAAAACAAACAAAAGTAAAGTAAAGTATGCAAACTGTGTACGAAAAGGAGTGCAGAGTAAAGTAAAACAGAAGAAATTGCAAAGGACAAAAAAGAAGAAAAGGCAATGCCAAAATTGACATACGAATATGACGGTAGTATGGGCGGCTCTACACAACAATTGGATTTACTATACACTTGCGCAAGTACCACCCATACTACATGTATGGTATATATATACTTATGCATATACGAAACGTTGCACTCAAAGGAGGTGCCGCTGATGACGGTGCGCCGCGACACGTTTGTGTAGCGCAAAGTCAGCAATGCCACTGTCAATGGTGTTTCACTTCAATTTACTGTCAAGGTGCACACATACACACACACATATACGCGCTGTGCCGTATGCTCTTGCGCCTTAAAGTATACTTTACATTTGCTTGACAGTCGCTGCACGCCTTCGTTTCGCTTGTGTCGTATACTTATTATTTACATATATAATACACATACATATACCTGTAGTTGTGTATATATATACATATTTTCAAGTGTTTGTGTGTCTTTATGAAGCTCGTGCCCGTGAAGAAGCAAGTAGAAGGTGTTTCCTTGCAGCAGTGATATTACCAATTGTTGTGCTTGTTTTTGTTGTTGTTGCAGCATGTTGTCAATTTGCACGCACGCATACACAGATCTGTTTGCCTTTCATTATTTGCATATTGCTTTCCTTCAATTTTTCTGCGTTCGCTATCGTCAGTGTGTAGATGCGTGTGCTGGTCTGCGCTTTCTGTGTCTGTCCGCTTATTCCTATTGTGTTGTTGTTATGAAGCAACTAACGTTATTTATTTTTCAAACGAACTTCAGACTGCGCACTCACACACTAATTTCGCTCTGCCATTTCCGAGAAGCACAATCACAGCTTGTTATTTTCGCTGTTTGTATGTATATGTGTATATCCCCAGCCATTTCCTCTTAGTCGCATGAACATCGGATTTTTTCCTTGTAGATATTTCAAAAAACGCTTTTTGCTTACCACTTACAAGCATACATATTGCAATCTCTTTCGCTTTTACTTCCTCGCCTTTTGGCATCGTCATGCCCACAATTCTGCGTGTCACCACAGTCGCCTGTCATGCTCGCTGCCTTGTTCCACGCCATGGACATGTCTTTATTTAGCATGCGGTTCGCGCATCCATCAAAGTGTTTTTCATGGCTCTCTTTTATTTGTCGCTA
Organism: Bactrocera oleae; assembly: GCF_042242935.1. Lineage (NCBI taxonomy): Eukaryota > Metazoa > Arthropoda > Insecta > Diptera > Tephritidae > Bactrocera > Bactrocera oleae. The sequence goes on from NC_091538.1 coordinate 4,327,984, forward strand.
TAATTTTCGCCACTCAAGTGACTTCTCTTCTACGTGTCTTCTGTACTCCTCTTTCAGCGCTTGATTTCTTTTTGCGCGCGCTTTCTACGTTGCAAATGTGTTAAAAATTCATTTTAAATAAATATGTTAAAAATTATTTAAATTCGTTTGCCGCAAGTTTCGTGGGTTTAATTTTCAAACGATTTCTTTTAATTTTTTTCGTTTTTACCGAGCGCTAATTCACTATTTTTTAGCGCTTATTTAACGAGCATATTAAGTATTCCATACGCGTTCTAACACGTTGCTTATATTAGTGGCAGTAATTGCGGCTGCTTTCGGTCACGTTCTGTTGCATATCTGATGAGTAGGAAGTTGGTTTTATTTCGCTCTCTTTTGATTAGATGAAGTTTTTTTATTGTCAAAGGTTTAAGCAAGTCGAAAAAAGTAAGTGACTGAAATTTCTAATAAATAATGTGTAGGCAGATCTCTGCCGCTCCCATAGTCATACCATAAGAATGACACAGCTGAGTCTTCAAAGCTTTGCTTCGAGTAAAAGTTGACTTAAATACAATAGCTTAAAAAAGTTCTTTAGCCTGTTCCGGAGCCTGCTATCAGCTTTGCACATAATCAGAGAGCTCAAGAAACATTTTAACATAGCTGAATTTGATACTGAAAATAAGCTTAAACCAAAATGGAAAGAACATGCGTTTTTTAAATACTCGGAAAATTTTTGGGAGAAGAAAAAACTGTCCCAACAATAAAAGTTCTCTAAAAGTTCCGATATTGCAGGCCTTTCCCAAAACAATCGCGCTACTATTTTAATATCTATATTCTACAATAGATGAACTGATCAACACAAATGCATTATCTTCTTAAATCAATTTTATACCTAAAAGCCAATTTCGATCTTAAGAAATCGGTTCCAATACTCTTACAGACACAGAAATATTCAATAATTAGTGATGAAATCAAAATCTCTTCCTTTAAACCGTCAGATTCAAATTTGTTACTCTCTCTCCCACTCTCCTTTCAATTCCCGCGCTAGAGATCTCTTTTTGATTTGGAAACATGTTTTACTATAGCTTTACAACTTAAATAGGAAAAGTTTCTTAACATTTTTTTCGCTATCTCATGTTCCTTATAATCTTAAAAACGTTTAATTTTCTCCCCAATTTTCTTATATATGGTTCTTTCCAAATTTTTAATTTTTTATCTTTCTCTATCTACTTTCAACTACTTCCTTCTTGCTTTCTCTATCTTCCTTTACGCTCGCTCTTTTTCTGTCTCTTTCTCTCTACCTAGCTCCTCTTCCTCTCTATATCTTTCTTTTTCTCTTTCCTTCTCTACAAAGCCAAGGCGAAACTGTATCTAACTGCGTCAACGAACCTTTCGTTATAAATCCTCAGTTATTTATGTATCCAATATGAATATTTTCAATAAATTTCGCGCCATAAAATATTGTAATATGCTTCATTTTCATCACGAATATACTTTCAATCGGATTTACTTGCAATAAAGCCTATTTGTATACTCTCATATATTACGTCAGCCATAAATTACATACTTAATTGTATCATAGGTGCAGCCCACACCTGCAAAAGCCAACAATAACAAGTTGTCAGTAAGTGGCAGAGTAGTCACAATTAATAGTCTCGGCCAACACTGCGGTGATCGACACCAACTGTGGCTTACAGCTGGCGCTAGCAGTACTTCCAGACTCATGTCAATATAAGAGCTCATGAAATATACAAGTATCTCTTCTACAAAGAGTGTACACTTTTCGCTTGCACAGCGCTTTTATAATAAAATTAATATATGTATTCACTGTATGATGTGTACAAGAAGTCTGCATGTGAAGCTTTATTTGTGCACCCACGTTAAATTTCCAACAAATTATTTCATTCACTACCGTTACAACCAACCACACGCCAACAAACTGCTGTGCAATATTTTCCTTGACATTTCCACACTTTTTATTTGCTTTGCGCACACATATGCGCTCGTGCCACACGCGTGCGTTTGTGTATGTGTGTGCGCGTATTTGTTGATACTTGTGTGTCAAGGCGGCAGCAGCCGCAGCAGCAGCAGCTAAATTAAATTCTTGTGACATAATTTATGAGGCCAAACAGGTGTTTGCTTGGCCCTACAGGTAAACGCTCAATAGCTCAAGGCAAAAAACCGAGAAGAATGAACGTAAAGCGGGAGAAAAGCCATAAAATAAGGAGCCGGAGAAATACAGAGTATGCTGTGATGTGGCAGTAAATACGGTTACTCCGCTAATGTCTGCGCGATATGTCACCAAAGTGGCAAAAGCTGTAGCTGCAAGCAAAGAATGAGAAGTATGCGAGGGATATGAAACAAAAAATAATCATGGCGTGAGCTGTGTAGGTGCTGCTGCAGCAATAACTAGGCGAAGAAAAGTGAGTGGCGCAACAGCTGTTGCAAGAGCTTTGTTTGGCTGCCAGCGGCATGCGACAAGCGGCAGCGCTAACCAACGATGATAACCTGCAACCTGCGACACGGTAGCTGGCGACGCGTTAAAATAACTACTATGACTCAACCAACACAGCTGCAAATACACACACACACACACAAATAGAGTTATGTGTATGGCAATGCAGCAAGGTAAAAAGCCAAGTGGCAACATAATATAAGTGACTTAAAAGTATATTTTTGTATTTGTGTATAGCTAGTATATATCATGCAGCTTTGCCACTTGCAACACATGCCATTGTTCGACGCCATGCCACTTTGTTACAGTTGCCACGGCAATTTTCACGTGATACATTATGCGCTGAAGTTGCGACGGCTGCTGCTTGCCACCGTGGCAGCAACGACAATAAAGTCCCCAAATGCTTGTTGCCTCATAGCTTTTGTTCCACATTCTAACACACATACACACATAACGCTAACTATGTGTGAGTGTTTGCATACTTTTATCGCTGCTGCCATTTACAATAGCGCTGTGGCATTGCGCACTCACCGGCGTTGTTAGTGCGCTGGTTGCAGTTAGCGCAGCACACACACACGCGCATACTAACGCAGGTGAGATGCAGATCTGTATTTATGTATTTCTGCAGTTGCATAGGTGAACTCACTGCTTTGCCACACTGCGGCAACTATTGAAAGCATTCGACGTGTGCAAAGGAAAAATTAAAATGACATCAGTTTGCCGCATTCGCAATTGTTACTTGTGTTGCCTCATCGCGGTCGCATTTGTGTGTGTTTGTGTGCGCTTTAGTGCTATATTTTTTTATGTGCCAGCAATCAGCGCGTTGCGGTTTTTGCTATTCTAGTAGCTGCTGTAGCGCGGTCTGCCCGCAGCGGTGTTTCACCTTTTCACGGTCGAAGTGCTGTGAATGCGGGTTTTTGTAACAAAAGTTGAACTCAAATTGTAAACACATCTAAATGTTGAGCTCTAGACATTTGTATATTTAACAAGTAAGGAAGGGCTAAGTTCGGATGTAACCGAACATTTTATACTCTCGCAAAGTCAAATGGTATACTCGTTTGAGATTTCTTTGTGTATTGACTGATATTTTCGGTAGAAGGTCAACTATAGGCACTGGGGTCCACATATTTAGTACTTAGGGGTTTGAACAGTTTTGGTTCGATTTAGACAATTTTTGGCCGCAAGGTGGCATACTTTAATTGCATTATTCACGCAAAGTTTTACGCCGATATAATTATTGTTGCTTGATTTGCATAGTGGAAAGTGAAAGAATCAAGTGGTATTTAAAATGGTGTCATATGGAAAATAGGCGTGGTTGTAATCCGATTTCGCCCATTTTCGCACTATAACATAGAAACATGAAAAGAACGTTACGCACCGAATTTGGTTGAAATTGGTTAAGCAGATCTCAAGATATGGGTTTTCACCTAAAAGTGGGCTGTGCCACGCCCACTGTCTAATTTTGAACGCGGTTCCTATAAAGTCATCTTATACCATCTCAGAGATAAAATTTAAAGTCTCTGGCGTGTTTAGTGCTTGATTTATCGCGCTTTTAGTAGTTTTTAACAGTACCGTTATATGGGGAGTGGGCGGAGTTGCCACCCGATTTCAACTATTTTCACACCGTCAATAGAAGTGCTAAAAACATGTGCTTCCAGTGAATTTTGTTATTATAGTATTATCGGTTTAGGAGATATGCACATTAAACCTATTAGAGGCGGGACCACGCCCACTTTTTAAAAAAAAAATTTAACTGCAGATGCCCCTCCCTAATGTGATCCTGTGTTCCAAATAACAGTCTTGTATCTTATTGCGGAGCTTAGTTATGGCAAGTTATTTGTTTTTGATTAATGGCGTTTTGTGGGCAACCGTCTCACGGTACCATGAAACATGTCTACCAAGTTTCATAAAGATATCTCAATTTTTACTCAAGTTAGAGCTTGCACGGACGGACGGACAGACGGACGGACGGACGGACAGACAGTCACCCGGATTTCAACTCGTCTCTTCATCCTGATCATTTATATATATATAACCCTATATAGCAACAACTGAATAGCAAAAAAAAAATAAGTATGAATTTAATGCAAGAAAAAACGTTAATTTCGCTATAATACCTTTCACAAATACATAAGATAAGAACTTGATTTCCATCGTTCAGTTTGTATGGCAGCTATATGCTATAGTGATCCGATCTCAACTATTTCTTCGGAGATCGCACTACTGCTTTACACAATAACACAAGCCAAATTTTCTGAAAATATCTCTTCAAAAGAGAAAGTTGTTCATACAAGCACTTGATTCCGATCATTCGGTTTGTATGGCAGCTATATGCTATAGTGCTCCGATATCGGTTATTACCAGAAATAAGAAGCTACAGGAGATATATCCTCAACATGAAGTTAGTAACATCAAAGGTGTCAATAGTTATAACAGTCATTTGGCCGCTCATTAAAGAAAACTTATTGAAATGAGTTGTCGTCGGAATATTACTGTAATATAATCGACTTTTCTTGATTAAAACTTCTTCATGCAACGAAATCCGTGCTGGTGGTAACGATGCCATAATAATTTTTATAAATTCGGTTATGTTTATACTGGCTTAAGTGCAATTTTTATTTAAATATGGCTGAGAATTGCAGGAAGCTGAGCTGAATGAATGAAATAACGACTTATCTCCAATAAAAACACATTGCAATACAACGAAAGTACTTTTGTAAATCTCGTAGACCCACACATTCACTCGCGGTAATAATTAAAATAATTTCTTTGAACTTTTGTGCGATTTCGAAATTCTAATCGCAAAAGATTTGCCGTAAATACTTCGCGCCTTAAGTGCATACAGCGCCATTCAAGTGCAAATCACATTGACACGTGTGGAAAATAAGTGTCAAATTCAAAAAATCTTAAAAATCATATTAACGATAAGCTGGACAGCACTCGCCAATGACAAATCACTCAAAATTGCAATAATATAATACAAATAATTGATTGCATATACACGTTAAAAAAAGCGCTGTGTGTTACCGTCACAAGCCCACACGTGCGTCTGATGCATGCAACAAACCACACAGAGCGCTGCATGCAGTGTATACAGAGTGACACTGCCAGTTTTTTACTCACTTTCTTGCTTATGCTGCAATTTTTTTTATATATGCCAATTAATATAAAAAAAGTTATGTCTTCAAAAGGGAAACTAATTGCTTTTATTCCAACTTTTATTGTAGTAAATTCATAGCGTTTATGGCTATTTTTTACTTTAAGTGGCATTTTTACTACATATTTTCGTTTCTTTAAAAATTTTTATTTTTTTTTTTTCAAAACATTCTCGCTAGCTTTACGTAACCCCCACCACCCGCATTATGCGACATGTCGCCGCCCTCGCTGTGGTATCGTTTTCTCCAACGCAAGTCAAATGGAAAAAAGTCGCACAAAGGCGTGTACCACAAACACACACATGCACCCACATTTGATTCTGCCACTTTTCTCCCGTTCCTTTCTTTGCTTACTGACCGTCTTGCTGCCGTTGGTCGTGCTTCAGTTCAGCGCAAAGCCTTTAAACGCCTTTTTGTTTCTCCAACCCTACTTCCTTTGGGTGGCCTCCCCCTTTTAACTAGACTACTTTGTTCTTTTGCCTTGCAAATATTATTAAGAATTCTTCCATGCCACACATTTTGCTTTGACATTTTTTTTTCTTCATATTTTTATTTACTTGAATTTGTCTTCAATTTTCCCTGCAATGCCTGCAAAACTGCTCGCCCTTAGTTGGTTCTTCTGTTTCTTAGCTTCCGCGTTTTTTCATTACTTTAAAATATACAATATATATATAATTATATATGTGTTTTGAAAGTTCGCAGCTCTTTTATACTTTTTCCTTTACTTTTTTTCTTTTTCCATATCACGAATTAAATGAAGCAAACAATTGTATGTTATTTGAGCTGTTGCCACACTAATCAAAGGCCAGTCTCAATTTCATAGTTGTATATACACTCTAATATATATTTCTGTGAGGGATGTTGACAGCAGTTCAATATGCCAAAGCGCCAGCTACTAGCTCTAACTATATACTCTCTACTGTTTCTTGTGTTTGTATGCTGACCCTCGTTTTTCGCCTCTTTCTTCATCGCAGAATATCACATCAAAGCAACGATAATTTAAGATTGTAAAGCACGCTAGCACATGTTATACTTTTCTTAAAGCGTGCCTTTGAACTTAACTCACTTTAATTTGGCAGTATGTTCTGAAAAGAGAGCTAAACTTACTAAAACTTAGTGTACTTTAAGGCGATCAACATTGTGTTTGCCATAAATGAATCGAATTTTTGCTTTTAACTGGAGTTTTATCTGTTATTTCAAGCGCTATAAAAAATCAGTGATTTTCACGAATTGAAAAGCCATATTTTATACTCTTCTCACTTTGCGTAGGCGCTCTGGATGTCATAATTTAAACGTATGCTTGAAAAAAATGCGCAACAAGTCCGGATTTGCCCTTGATTGATAAAAGTTTTCAGCGGTTGAAGATCTCTCAAACCTTACAGTTGCTGGGTAAGGGCATATACTTACCTATTCGTTTATTTAAAATGCATTCGAGAAGATCAGTCTAGTAAGTGGTTGCCGTAGTTGAATCCAATACAAATTAAAGTCCCCTACTGTTTTACTTTCTTCTCAGGGTACTCTACTCTGTGTGCTACCATAGGATGGTATGTCAAAAAGTTGTTTCAGGTATCGCCAGGCTTTAGCTAGACAAACAGATACTGTCAAAAATTGGAAAATTTGCTTAAACCGTGCATATAGGTATAACTGAAGACATATATACCGGCTTGACTTCATTCGTGGACATGTACTGAAAAGGAAGATAATAATCAAAATTTCCAGAAATTTTAACTTGTAGAATAATGTTATCATAAAGTCCTTAAATAAGTCAGAATAAGTAAAGAGTACTTAAAAGGATGAAGCTAGTTTTCTTGTACTTATATAACTTTATCTGATTTTCATGCGGTAAACTTAAAAATTGTACCATATGTAAATTGTTGAAGTTATTTGTAAGAAGTCTAAGTAGAATCATCTCAACACAACCTTTTTTATTGACGCCATTTTGCGAACTCAAGCCTATAACACCACGAGTCTCACACCTTCTGTCATCCAAGTTAACTAGCGGAAACTCCTAAGCAGTTTTGTGCTGGATTCAAGGCGCTTTGTTGAGGCTTGTGAACTTCATACAGCAGTTTTGTGGCTTTAAAAAGAACTTTATTGTATTAATTTGTCTTTACAAGTGCGATCACCAAATTGAGAATCAATCATCTAAGCTAACAAAACTTTATATAACTGCAACTTTCTTTACTTTTTACCTCTTTTAACTTATACTACACAGCATTATGTATATATTTACGTATACCTAAGCGATTTAGTGATTTACAAATATTAATTAATATTTTCATGTCTTCACATAGAAGTCACACCGTCTAGCGTCATTGCCATTATGCGCTTAAAAATAGATTTGCGAATGTTTTCATCTAATTAAATGAGCGAATTTGCTGCCACTCAAGCGAGCGTCTGAGTCGCACAAGTCTACAAATGCTAAGCTTGTATTTGTCATATGCACCGTTGGTTCTGTGTATGTGTGTGTGTGCTCATAATAATACCGCTGCTGTGTGTCAGTTGTGTCTGCTGTGTCTGCTCCCGTTGCGTCACAGCATTGCCCCATCGCACTGTTGCATGACATTTATGAACTTATGATTTTGTCGTCATAAATCATTTCATTTGTATCGTGCAACAGCCGTTGTTGAAGCATTGAATTAAATTGCAAACGCACGCACACAACCACACACACACGCGCTTTTAATGTATATTATAAATACACTTGTGTGCATATAAATAAGCGTAACGCTATCTGAAGACGTTCGCAAGTGCTCACACACACACACACACACATACTTGCTGGATTGTTGTGAGTGCAACATATTGCCAAGTTGGTACCACCGCCATCGTATGTGGCAGCCAGTGTGGCTGCAACAGCATCAAGCGTGGTGAATTCCATACAGTCTGGTTCAGCGATATTTAAAAAAGAAGCTTTTTGTTGCTGTTGTTTTTTTTTATTTGCACACATGTGCACGCCTTTAAGGTACACATATCTATGTGTGTGTCCAAATGTGCGTGTCGCTGACGCAAATGTGACGGCATTTCAATTCGTTTTGAGCAATTCTCTTGCCACCGTCGCGCACTTATATATTGCTGATACGTTTTAGTTGCTTATTGTTGTTGTTGCGTGTATTTTGCTGCGTGCAATCAAATCACAACTTCAGCCGCTACAGCAAAGTTCTTATTTGTTGCTGTTTCTGGTTCTTGCCACATATGCCACATGTGTCATATAACATACAGCCACTTCGTTACGCCGCAACACCAACTTACCACTGCGCCCGCTTGCTGCCTGCAATCATTTTATGCCTACATATGCGCCCCCTTCGCTCCCCTATTCTTACTATCCCTTTCATGTGGCCTCGGTTCGCATTTGTTATTGTCATTTCGATATGGTTTATTATTTTTTCATTAAATTCTACTCAGCATAATATTTTTGTTTATAGCATTCAACTCCGCCGCTCTTTTGCTGTGTTTATTGCACGCATTTTTAATATGATTTTACAAGTGTGGAAAATGTCAAAATTTACCGTGATTTATTCGCGCAATTTTGCGCCTTTAATGCTCTTGCTGTTCATATGCTGAATGACTTCATATATCTTATTTGCTTTTAATTTGCTTAGAAAATATCTTCTGCATATGGTGGCATCATATGCAAGCAAAAAAGAATTTTGTTTTGATTATGGCTAAGAAGCAGCAGTAAAAGGGTGTCTGCCTAATTTGCACAAAAAATAAAAAAGATTAATGCATTTCATATAAATTTGTTTTCGAATAATTTTGTTGCGAAGGCGACAATATTACCTTATAATTATGTAGTAATTTCTTTAATTTCTTTGGAGACATTACGGCACAATGTGTAGCTTGCGGGCAAAAATTGAATCGCTTAAATAAGTATTAATTGGAAAACGCATGCCTTGTACAAAAAACTGCAAAATTTACACATTTAAATGCTATGTTTTTTTTTAAGAATGGTTTACAAAGAATTCAAAAAAAAAATTCTAAAAATATAAAAAAAAAAAAAAAATATTAATATAAAAATTTCTAAAAATTATAAATTTAAGTAAGATTTATAAAACAATTTAAAAAAAAAATTCTAAAAAAACACAAAATCAATCTAAAAAAATTATAAAAAAAATTTTTTAAAATCTAAATTTTCAGTAAGGTTTATAAAAAATTAAAAAAAAATACAAAAAAAAATCTAAAAAAATAATTTTAGAAATTTCTAAAAAATCTAAATTTAAGTTTTATAATTTTTCGTGATTTTTTAAAACTCACAGATAAATCACAAATTTATCAACTCATACATCACTTTGCATACAAAACTGAAAAATTGCTATTTTCAGACGAAAGCACTATAGAAGTAACACACTGTTAGCCAGGACTAAGTGTTAGACTCAAAAATAAATGTGCCTTTATTATTTGTATGGAGCGCTAGCTGCTCTTAAATGACTGTAATATAATATTGTCATAAAATTCGTACTATTCTGTTCCTACGAAAACACGACATGCTGTGCGTATATGCGTGTGCCATCGAGTGAAAGTCCCCATAGAATTGTCCGAGTTTTTATAGGCCGACGGCCTCAAATGACACACAAAAATGGCAATTTGTGTGTGTTTGTTAAAATAATATTTATGAATGAATTTTTAGTTATTTGTATAGATTGCTCACTAACTACTCACTCTTGGAACTAAATATTTAACAAAACTTAAAAACGGTAATATAAATATGTCTTTAATTGACTGTTTAGCTCACATAGACGCTTATTTAAGTTAACAGTTTAAACTGTGTGTGGTTTTCATAGAACCTAAAAAGTTCACGAGTTTCCCTTTCGTTTATAGAATCCAGGGGTCTAAGTCAGCAAAGATTAAAAAACAATTATTCTTAATAAATTAGCTTCATAACAACAATATCGAACTCATTTAGCTACAAAGAGGCGCGATGCTTTTTATACCCTGAACAGAGTGTATAAAGTTTGCCACGAAGTTTCCAGAATAAACGTTGGAGACCCTATAATATATATATATATATATAAGTGATCCGCATGATGAGTTGAGTCGATTTAGCCATGTTCGTCTGTCTGTCCGTCGGTCCGTCTGTATATACTAGTCGCTCAGTTTTTGAGATATCGATCTGGAATTTAACACACGTCCTTTTCTCTCCAAGACGCTAATCATTTGTCGGAATTTCCGATATCGGATCACCATAGCATATTTGATATTGGTCTAAGTCATATGACGCAGCTATGTCTATTTATGAACTAAACGCAATTGTTATTAGTTTAATATTTTTAACAGCGCAGTCTTAAACCACCTTTTGTCCGTCTCTCACTGCAGTTATAGACTTACATGCCTGCATGCTGAGTCACCTTTTCCGTGATTTTACTTTAGGGTGGTATTTTTTACACATCCTAGTTGCTTTCCACTAAAATTGCTTCTCGCCACCCCCAACTTCATTTACTTACACGCAAATATCGCCGCAGCTGACTGACTATAGCTTTAATATGCGTAACATACACTAACACAGTAGTAGAAACATACATATATAAAAAATAGCACACGAACTATTTTATAGTGTTGTTGTTGTTTGCGTATTTTATATACATTTATGCATATTTGCGTTTAAGTGGCAAGTAATGTTGTCTTCCCAGTGGGATGACCGTAATTTTGTTTTACTACACACCATAAGCCCAAATGCCCAAGCATGCGTATTTTTGGCATAGCCCTGAGCAAAGTCACTCACACTAACGTTAATGCCAGCACTTGGGTTGAGAAGGAGTGGCTTGGTCACTTGTTACCACTAAATTTGCGATATTTATATGAGTTCACCTTTGCAACACGCAACGCCAGCTAGCTGAGTGTCAAGGTAATGAAATATTTACCGTTTATTTTGTTTGCATATTTTTGCATACGGGCAAGTGTAGGAGTGTGTGCGTGAAGTGCTAAGTTGGGATGCTGTAAATGTTTCAGAGGATTTCACGTGCTTTTAAGCTTTATAATAAAAATAATATGTATTTTGGTACTTATTACAGCAAAGCGTTGCTTATGTCGTTCAGGCAGTAAAATTATTAAAAATTTATATTTATTTCCGTTATAAAATTTTCGACTTTTTTAAGTAATTTTAATTTTGTAAATATATCTACGGAATTTATTATACTTTTGACAATCAAAAATATTATTTTTGCAAGCTCAACCTGTTACTATACAACTCCAGCTTAGAATTCCAAATGAAAATGCTAAAAACAAGCTCGAAACACAAATATTCATTTAAACAAAAAACGAAATGGTGCATCCCTCATTTGCCACAAATTATGACTGTTTTCCCATATAAATTAATACCATTAAATAACTTGTATAATTAAGTACATATTTATTAGTCAAAAGTATGTGATTATTTGTTTTGGGCAGCATTTGATAATTTGTTTATAGCCATAATTATTGCCAAGGTTTTTAAACATTTAAATTACTGAGTCATTAGAGAGAAGCGCAGTCAAAATTGTGGCTCAAAAAGCAAAAGTTGTTAAGTAATAAGCATATGCTATAAATCAGCGCATTTTAAATGCATATATGCATTGGTATTAATCATTAAAAATAAATTTATTCAAGCGTCCATGTAAGCGCATTAACCGTAATGCAATTGCAGTTACATTAGCGTGCAGAATATGAGCACTCCGAGTATGATAGGCTATTGAATGATCGCAACCACGTTTCAGTGCTTATGGAAAACTGCTGTATAAATTCTGGTGGATAATTATTCGGGCTCTTGCCGGGACTAGGCAATATATTTAGTCATAAAAAAACAAACTAATTTAAAATGTAAGATATCTTTCGGCTTCGCTGATAACTCAATCGAGAAAGCATTCAATGGAGACCACAAATATTGTCTACATTCTAAAAGCTAGGTATCCATAAGACTACAATGCAATTTCGCTAATGACCATAAGAAACAGTTTCCAACTCAGTTGTGGTCGGATCGTCGGATATATAAACAAGTAGGGATATGCCCTCTAACTTAAATATGTACGTCAACAAACGACTCCAAATTTACTGACTGCAAAACACTGTCAGTCAATAATGTTTTAAGAAAATTTTAAAGCACAACATCACAACAACAGATTAAGAAAGGCAAACAAGTCTTGGAAATATGAGTCATAGACTAAGGTCGAAACAAATAACTTGGGTCTTAATCAGACTTTCAAAAAACCAGGCGAGTTAACTGCAATCAACAGATTACTCATAGCCTAAGACAAGTTGAAGACTTCATATTCAGGAGTTTTCTGGTATCACCTCAGTCTTCAGTTTTAATTGACGTAATCAGGAAATAAGTCATGAAGAGAATACCTGAACCCATTGATGGAAACCTAAAATCTATATAATCTAAAAACGGATAAACAACAACATTAATATATTTTTATTTTATCATTTAATGGCCTTAAATGTCAGACAAAATTCATGCACTAATTTTTTAATAGCTTTTGCAATTAGTGTAAAATTTACCTTTTATACAAGTATATTGAAAACAAAGTTAACAACTGAGTTAGCTCTGCGAATGTCAACTGAAATGAGAACCAAAAAACACGTTGAAATAGTCTCGTGCAAAATATGAATAAATAACAACGCTTCGAGCTGTTACAGTGACAAATAACGCTGTGAAACTAAACAATTTGCGCGTACAGATTAGAATCAGCAAAAAATCTGGCTTTAATTAGAAGTACGCTCATGAGGGAGACAAAATCAGCAATTACAATAAAAAAGTTATAATAAATAATTTAGTGTGAAAACCCCCGACTGTCGATCGCTCAGTGAATATGATTAGTGACCATTTCAACGAATATTTTCAGTATAAATACAAGCTGACCGTAGCTGTGAAACAACTTGTACGCCAAAGCTTGTGGTGATAAGAGCATCAAAAATTGAAAAATTGCAAAATGAAATCGTTTCTAACTATTGCACTGTTAGTCGTCGGTAGCGCTGTTGTGATGGTAAGCTAAAATGTCCAAACCGAAAGAAAGAAGTTATAATCTCAACTATTGACAATTTCTCCAACAGTGCAACCCACATGATCCAGAAATGCGCAAAACCATTGAGGACTGCAATAAGGAACACAATGTATCGCCAAAAGACTTTCGTGACTTTATGGAGGGTAAATTAACAACCGTTTCGGAGAATTTGAAGTGCAGCAGCCACTGCATTATGGTGAAGCAAGGTATCATGGATGAAGCGGGCAAGTTCAACGCTGAAATGGCTAAAACTAAAATAGACGATGATACATTCGTGGCTGCTGTGGAAGCATGCAAAGATTTGACTGGTTCAACACCATGTGAAACAGCTTTCAAAATCACCGACTGTATGATAGCGCATAAGTAATTTTTGGCAGCAAGAGCATCTTTAAAAAATTTCGCAAAATTGTTGAATATTCTTTAAATGTTTTTTGGTGGTGGTTTTAAAATTGTTTACCAAATGATAAATAAACTTAAACCTTTGAACTGACCTTTAAATGGCTGTAAATAAAAGCGCCAAGAGTACTTTTTTAAGCATTTCAAGCAAGTGTCAAAGACAGCACAAAAGTTGTCAGTGCTTTTTTGAAAGCTCTTAATATTTTTGAACACAGAGTGAAAGCTTTTCTTACACAAAAGCGACCATTTTTAACTTAAAATGCATACGATTTGCAAACTATACCAAAAACTGTAACTATTGTCACATTTAGGTGTCTAATAAGTGCCTACTTTTCAAATCTAACTATTTTTACGAAAACTATTGCACCTTTTTGGCAACTAATGAAAGCTTTGTAGAAGATATGAAAGCTCTCGTGGTATCAAAGGTCAATGTTTTAACAATATATATATAAAAGCTTAAATTAAAACGTCTTTGGATTATATAGAAATAATTTATAGCTCTTTTTGTAGTATATCAGTTATTGACACTTGAAAGAAAGCTTTTGGATTTAGTTTCATATGTAAAAATCGTTGTGAAAGCTACTGACATGTGTAATTTTGTCATGTGTCATCTATACACAAAACAGTTAAATTTCATATGCCTCTACTGCATAACATTTGCAGACATTTTTCATTTTCTGCATTAATCATAAACAAGACGATGATAAAAAGTGCAAAGGTTCCCCGAATCTCCAACCACATTTGTTGTTGCTCAATTTTCCCTGCAAATGTCATCATAATATATTCATTATATATTCCCTCGAGTGCTTCCGAGTTTTCTTTTCTAGAAATGCTTGAGCCACCAAGGCTTGAGCCTTGTCATAACCTAACATACACTTACAAGCTTGCGCAATTGTACACCTATAAAAACGTTGAGTATGCTGGTAATCAATGACAGCACAGCCAACCTACATATATCATTTTTTTACTGTCTGCATGCGTATTTACAGGTAAGCTTCATGCAATTTTTTCTTGCCACTCCCTTTCCGGCTGTCGCATGACCTTGCAGCACGTTGTTGTTGCTATTATTGTGCTGCTGCTGAAATGCATACACAGGCACTCATTCGAAAGAAATTTTTTCATCCTCATTTATAACCAGCTAGCTGCTTGTGTGCGGTAAGCTTGGAATATTTAGAAGGCCGTGCTTGCTTTTCAGGCTTTAGCCACATTATGCCTAACGATACTTTTGTACAAGCGTATGTGTGTGTATATTTTTTGCAGCCTTTGCCTTTGTCTACCTGCTGTGGTGGTACGTCTCTTTAGCTTGGCTTATTTGAAAAGCTTGTTGAAGCCAACAGAAGCCTGCAATATGTAGGCACAAGCCAGCGCAACCATACCCAACAGTTTGCTACAGCAACCCTCGTAACCTTAACTAGCTTGGCATCCATGCGGCTTTCGCAGACCAACATCTGCTTTGGCTTCGTTACTGTTATCATTATTGTTTTTTCACCTGTTTTTTCCTGTTTTTGGTATCCATTCATCAGCCTTATTTACTTTTTAACGAGTTGATTTCATTCAATTTGTTTGCCTAGGCGGCTGCTTCCTGAAACGGCTGCTGCATTACTCATACGCCGTGCTGTTTTAAACCCGGTCAGTGTGGTTGGAGTCTTTTCCCATTGCCAATCTTATTTTTTTCTGCGCCCAATGCTGATTTCTACTGCCTTTCCTTGCTGCTCTGCCGGTGCTTGCTTTTGTTGCCGACTTGCTGCTGCTTTTATTGAAATGCGTGCAATGACTTTATTTAACTTTTTTTACAAATTTTATTTTCATTTACTTTCTTGCATGGCTTTCTTTTGTTAGTAATGCTGCGTTTGCCTGCTTGTAGACTCTCTTGTTAATTTGTTCGTCCACCTGCGCCGTTTCTTTTCTACTCTTTCTTGGGCCGGCATTTTCTTCAATATTTCATTGCCAGCTTGTTGGCTTTGGTTTTGCTTTTATTTGTTTATTCTCTTGTGGATTGCTTTGTGTTGCAAAAATATTTATGCAAGCTTTATACAAGGGATGCCAGGTTTTGCAGTTGAAGAATTTCATAGGCAAACATCTATATTTTATAGTTTTTTTTTCTCATTTGAATTTTACTGCTTCGTTATATTGCTTAGTGGTTTTTATTAAATTTTATTTTGCATTTTAATACGCGGTTAATTCATTAGAAATGCAGTGGTGCAATTGCACATATATTTTCAGTGTTTACCCTTACCGCAGCTGTTCATTAAAATGCAAGACTAACTTTATTTTGTGGCTATAATATTAAACCCAAGCAAGGACGGCTCCGTTAAGAGCAGCAGACATTATTTTAAAGTAAGATTTTCAGCAGCAACCGAAGTACTGATATTACAATTTATTAGCATCCAAAGATTTTAATACGAATTGAATTAAGAAATAAAGTATTCTAACTTTTTAGTTTAAACCACCACGAAATTCTGCGCTGAATTGTTTAAAATCGTAGAATACTAACACTACTGTTATATTTCTAAAGCTATAAGTACTCTTGAGAATAAATTTTATTTGCTGAATTAAGCTGTATTGTCCAAAAATTACCTAAGTACCATAGTACTCGTTAATAGCGTTCCAAGAACTGTTGCTGAATGAAGCTGACTATTCCGCTGAATTTGCTTAAGAAACAAAACAGCATTATAAGCTACCAACAAACATACTGGACAGACAATACCTATTGATTTATACTCTACAAATATAACGACAACTAAAACAATTGCTTACTTAGCAACAATATATCGAAATATTGCGGCTAATCTCATAACTTTGACCTTTTTATATACATAAAAAATCGGAAATTTCTATATAATTATAATGCTTAATAAGCTTAATTGAATTCAAATGTAATATACGTTTCTCCACTTATAAAAAGTACACTTTTAAACTAGCGCTGAATAGCTGTAGAAAGCGCTGAATACAACAAATTATACACCATACGCTTAAAATATACGAATTCTTAAAAGTCTGTACTATTTCATAAACTGCTGAATACAAATAATATAAGCTGAATTGCAATCCAGCGATCTTCGACTACCGAGCACGATTTTTTACTGCCAAATGTATTTCATTGTTCTCCAAGAATTTCGTGCAATCTATAGGCTTATAAAAGTATGCAGCATACACTGCATCGTCACCTCATTCAGCCAAAGGTACATGGAATGCAAAAATGTAATCAGTCATAAATCAAGCGTAATGCAGATGCCACAGCTATAGAGTTTCACAGTGAACTCAACACATTCACACATGCAAGCGACTTCCTAGCATATATAAGTATGTATGTCTGACTACGTAGTGGCAATAGATGGCGCCGCCACTAAAGGCCATAATAATCAACTTGCCACAAAAGCTAACACACACCCACAAACACACATGTTGGCATCATCATTTCCACCTGACAAATATGGCGATCAAGTGCACGTGACGCAGCGCACGTGTTATTGTCAGAAGTTACCAGCCAGTCAGCGCCAGGTAAACAGACAGACCACGCAGAGGACGACAAATGCTGCTGCGTGTACTCGCAGCGCGTTGCATACTTTCAGGCCGCTTAATGCTGGCTTTTGTGCTACAAGAATGCGGCGTGCTTTAATGGAGTTCGCTACAGAGGTAAGAGGCAAGGTGCATTGCCGCATTTATTTATTTTATATTTCAATCTTCGGTTAACTACTTTTTTGCGCTTTACTCACCCCTTTACTGCCCTCTGCGTTTGCATACCGCAGTAAGGCATGCCATGCGTTGTCGTTTATTATTATTTGCGAGTTTTTCAATATTTTCTGTATTTGTTTGTAATTTATTTTTTCGTTTTTGCGCCACAATTCAGTCTATTCAACAATTTTTACAATGTCAATGCCTTTTATGCCGGAATACACATTCCTTTGCATACAACTAGGCGCTCGGCAGTATTCACGGCATTCCCCAGCCATGACTGCCGCTGCATTAACTTTGTTGTTATTATTTTATTTCTCTCTCTCTCTCTCTCGCAAATGCCGACACAACACCTTATCCACTTAAAACTCCTTCACTCCAACGCATGCCATTTCAACTTTTACGTAATGCCAGCTAACCTGCTGTCCAGGCCGTTGCCGCTTCTCTGTCTGTCGGTGTCTATTTGCCTGCAACGGCATAACTTTCCTGCCTATGCATAGTCCACCGCCTGCCACAATTAATGGGGCTGCATGAATGCAGTCATCTGCCCGCCGGCCCACGGCCACACTGCCGCCAGTTGTTGTCTGATGTTTCATTGGAATTGTTTAAATTGTTGCCGCTGCCACTCTACCGCGCTCTCTTCGTCCTCTACAGATAGTCTGCACAAACGCCATACACCTACCGACAACACGGCTCTCGTCCCTGCGGTCGTTATTACTGTTTGTACATATTTTGTTTGCTGTCATGCATCGGCATCAACTCCGACGTCAACGTAGGGCACCGCTGGCTTCCCTCGATCCGACTTGCAACGCTCTCTTATAGCCATCACTGGCCACCAATATGACTATGTGACTACCCCTGGAGGGGCGAATATGGCAGCTATGCTTCATTCTCGGCACCTCGAAGTCATTCACTGTGCAAATATGATAAAAAATATTTTTTGCTGAATTGCATTGCATTTATTTAAACGAAGCGTAAGAGTAAAGAATTTGTTTTCATATCCAAACACACCATCGTACATACACACCACAATGGGAGTATACGCAAACATACAAGTAGACTGAAATGGACAGGCATATTCGTTGTGCGTATGTACACAGCGCATAAATTCCTTTGCGAAATATATGTTTTCAGTGTCAGCATTTACAATTCGCCTGCAGAAGCCTTGAATGAAGCATGAAAACGGTTGCAAGTCAAGTGTAAAGCAAAAGAAATATTTGTTTTGAATTGAAAGAGCAACTTTTAATCTTTTGTTTACATATGTAACTTCCGCTCTGTACACATATGTGTGTGTGTGTGTGTGAATATAAAGTAAAATTTATGGAGCGTACTGGCTAATTTAAATACTTTTCATAACACGTTATTTAATATTCAGCGAGATGTGAGTTATTTTATATAACAGCTCCAAATACTAATTAAGATTAATGTGGCACTTTATAAGCACAAACTACATTCAGTTTAAGGATAAAAAAATATATTCACTTCAATTCAGCGCGCATTTTATATTCGAAAACTTATTATTCCTTAGCCAGGAGCAACAATTTGCAATTAGATTTTCAATTCAGCTCACTTATTTCTTATTCAGCAAAGGTTCTAATTCAATATTTATCAAAATAATTATAATTTCGCTACATCAGCTTACTTGCAAACAAATTCAGTAAAGTATGCGCCACAAATTATTAATGGTTTTGTATTCAGCTAGGTACAGTTAATATGAAAATTATTAATTATTTAACAGCGAACTTCACTTTTAAGCTCAGCATATTTTTTTGCATTTAACGTAGAGTTAGAGCTAATAAATACAACGATTTGAATGGAAGTAGCCTTTTCCAAATTACTATACATAATCGAACTCAGCATAGCTATAGCTGCTGAAGTAATCAAAAAAATTTCTTATTTTTGTATTTAACTTTAGTTTACAATAATATTAAAGCCTAATGTGTTTCAAATTTCTTCTCGCTAAATATGAAAAATATGTTTTTAGTTCAGTAATAAATTTGTATTAAGAAAGAAATATCTTTCTGCATTTTTTTTTTCAAATTCAGCGCAACATTTATTGATTCAGCAATGCAAACTATTATTCCCCACAACTGCATTTTCTACTTGTAATGAGCGGAAGAATTACAATTAAGAAAATTTAACTTTTAGTTAAAAAATCGGCCGCAGATTTGCGTTTGGAAATTTTGCGAATGCTTAAAAGCCACAACGAGTGGCATGTCCAATTATATTTATTAAAAGACAACGTTTTTTTTTTAACAGCACACTTTTCTCCTCACTTTCTCCGGCTGTGAGCCACCTTCTTAATTTTCAAACGCAAGCAAGTGTCGGCATAGCTAAAAGCGGTATTATTCATAATGGCTGCTAGACGCTGGCTACTAAGGTGATGGGTTAAGAGCCATTTTCATTAATTTTTATTTCAGACATCTATTTGTTTATTTACATTTGTGGGCGAAAGAAGTGCCGTTATGTGTTTTTCAAGTTGAGCAGAAAAAAATTTAATAAAGTATGTCTAGAGAATCAATGCCGTTTTGTTGGTGGCAAATGCGAAAAGAAAAATTATTTACTTTTTATTGCTTTACATAAATTGTACTTTATCGCTTAACTCACCGCTCATTCTTGACTTTTTCATTAGTTAACTTGCGAATTTTCATTTTTCAAGTTTACTGAAAATTTCTTCTTTGCTTATAAATATAACTTTTTACGCATTCCGACGCGTGCAATTGAACTTCCGTCGCTGCCACAAGCAATTGATTACTTTGGCCGCAACACGAATCGCTTTGCCAAAACCATTTATTTTATTTTTTATAAAAATACAAGTAAAAGAAAATAGCAACAACATCAACATGGCTAAAAAAGGGGTTGTAAAAAGTGCATTGTAAATTTTTTACCATTTATTGTTGTGTGTTTTCCACTTAAGTGTTCTTTTTTCTTTCAACTCCACTCAGCATGCCTTTGACACCCCGCTACACAGCATGAAATGTCGTCAGTCCGCATTACAGATGAAGTTTCCTAGTGCCAGGCTGTAACCGCATGATTTATTACTTCGATCAAATTGCGCATAAAAATCGCAAAGGATTGTAAACTGAGTTTTCCAATTGATAATGCTAACAATGCATGCAATTGGAGATATTGTACAGAAAAGTACAGTTTAAGTATAATTTTGAAAACTCGTTATATACAGCACAACAAATGAGTTGCTGAATTACATTTAAATCAGCTGAATAGCGCATTAAATCATTAAATATCTTACGAATGTGTATAATAAACCGTTCTGTGAGTGAGCGAAGCTAATTGGCGCGAAGTGATAATACAATTTATTTTTTCTTAGAAAACCAACTGTATTTCATAAATATGTTACTATTTATCAATTTAAATCTTTCAGATTTTAATTCACACTCATGTAAATATACTTCAAGCATTAATTTTTGGAGTTCCCGTTGCTGAATTGGTGCTGAATACAACTCAGGCATTGCCAATTACACCACTCACAAAGACAATAGCCAGCACAAACTTAATGAAATGAAAAATGCCCACTTTTTTAACTGTTTCAATCAACGTGGAAGCAAAATAAAGTAAAATATTTTGAAAAGCGTTTTCAGGCAAAAATATATTTGCCATTTTGATTAAATCCCTTAACAATTTTGTAGCCTGCAACTGAAATGAGTGTATACATGCATTTTTAATGCAACTAACTTCACTTTTCACGTTGCAGCTGTTGAACACTTAAATCTGCAATTTGCTGAATTAACATTGCTCAAGTTGTAGCTGAAGAAATGAATAATTTAAATGCATATTTTTAGTATTTTGTAGTTATTAAATGAATGCTGAATAAATGGCAGTGCATGATACGGCTGTGTTTGAGTGGAAAAGTTGCTGAGTGAGTGAATACCGAAAAGAAGCACATAGATACATAGCTACTATATACTGCACTAAAAATATATACATATATATATATATTTCGATTCCATAGTTATTATTGCCTCTTTGCCAACAATGCCACTTAACAGCACTGAACTTTTGTGCCACCAACTCAGCATTCAACTCAGTTGAACTCTGAACTTGTTATGCATATAAAATTTGTTGCATGGATCACTACACATACACAGCATGCATAACTGATGCAATCCTGGCTTACATACATACATACAATACATATATACATACCTAAAGTATATTTCAAAGACCAGGCAATGCAAAGTCAGTAGTCAGCTCGATGGCTGGTTATGAAGCTAAAGTAAATTAAACTACGTACAGTCAACAAGCACTCGAGTCATTAGTTTTCTCCTAACTCAACTCGAACTCGGTGCGTTTGTCTAACTGTCTATCAGTGCAGTGGTGCTGCCAGTACGTCTGTCTACATTGTTTGCTGACTATTTGTAAACATAGCAAGCTGTCCTCTCTGTACTACGCTGCTGACTGACTGCCTGTTTGCTCTACTCTGCTACCGCATGCCATTCGTCATTTACTCGTTGAGCTGGTGAATGTTTGTTAGATTGTTGGCGTTAGTATTTGCTTGATGGAAGATTTTTGCCACTCGAACTGTGAACCAGTTAGATTATTTCAGATTGGCAATGATGAAAATGCAGCTGTGTGTACATACATATGTATATATGTGCTATATTTGTTTTCAAATTTATAAAATTGGTATATGCCAATGAGCAGTACAATGAGTGCTGTGAGTGGCTCAAATTATTTTTGAACCAGAGTTGTAGAAGAACTTAATAGAAGAGAACTACTAGGTCATATAAGTCTTAAAAAGGGATTGGCATTGTGCTGTCACTATTTGTTTATTAGCATGTTCTGTGTGATACTATAAAGATATTCTTAACATCCATACAGCACATGGTTTAAGTCCTTGGTTTTAAGCCCATTTTCTAAGCCCTTGTTTTTATACCAATGCCATGGGCGGTTTCTTTAGTTCACATGTTAAGCTATATTAATTTTCATGTCTTAATTGTGCGACATCTGGTAAAGTAACCCTAATAAAGTACCACCGGTTTTAGAGATCGCCAAGAGTTAGGTCGCGTATTTTTGAATATGAGTTTGAAAATGGAATTATAAAAAACACCTTACGTCACATTTCGAAAAAATGTAGTTATTCTTTCATTTACAAAATTAAAACTCTTTACTTTGAGCTCCATGAAATTATGTGCCTTCACATTTAGGAACTTCTAAACTTAAGCTTTAACTGCTCACTGGGTTCAGTAGCAAAATTGCGAACAGATTTGTGCAAATAGATTCTGACACCGCTAACTTTTGGTGTAGAGTTACAGTTGCCACCGTCGAAGAACACGCCAACCAATGACTAAGAAATCGTTAGCTACAGCCTGAATGCCTTAATCATTTATCTTGTCGCATTTACGCCAAAGATCAACAACACCACCACCAAAACCAAGTCACACCGTGTTATTCAGACAGCAGCGAGCCAGCCAGCTTCACGGTGAGTGCGAGAACACCAACTGTGTGGTATAAAGCGAAGTTGGCTGCTTTTTCTAAGTCCCCGCACACAAGCGGGGCAGCTTGTAACCCAGTCCATTAAAATTACCCACAGCAGACAGGAAAATGGATAAGAGGGAAATAAAAATTTTGTTGCAACTTTCAAGCGGCGACACACCAAAGATTGCGACTAGTTAAATCCCCGCAACGATTCATTGCCGAGACGGTTCTTAGGTAGTTGTGTGGATCGAGAGCAGCGGACATTAGTTGTGCTCCTTGCGCAGCCGAGATATGCAACTGTGATAATGGAAATCAAAACGATACGCGTTTAAACCGTACACAGCAGTTGGTGGCCCAACCCAACTGTTTTTCACACCGTAGAGTTATAGAATCCGAGGCGGCATCTAAAAAAAAACAAAAAGCTTACATTGTTGTTCAAAGTATTTTTCTTGCTTTTTGTTGGTGACACATGAGCTGTCACTTGTCTCGGCTTTTTCTCGAAAACTTTTCACTTTCTTCTGCTTAGTTTTTTTTCCGAAATTGTACACGCTGTAACACCTTTTCCATCAATTTCACGCTGTCAACATGCTGTGCGACGAAATGCGATTTTTAGAAAGCAACAAAAAACCGCTAAAGTTACTCCAACATCGCAGTAATGGCAATAAAAACGAATGCAATTGCAAAAGTTTCCCAATCCTTGTCACATAACGTACTGGTAGGAGAAATGAGAAATGGTTAAAATATTTAACTACTTTGCACCTAATGATTCAAAAGCAACAATGTTGCAAAAACAAGATGCACATGTTGTTACTATATGTATGTATGTAACTGTATCTTACCGTTAAAGCAAACGTTGATGGGATTGAAGAAAGTCAAAACTTCTACGTCTATTAACCCTCTCCAATTGCTTACAGCAAAGAAACTCGTTCTGAGCTTGGACTTGTCACAGTCTTAGTACTTGTTTATCAAAATGTTATTACTTTCAATAAATAAAATAAATTAAATTTGGGTCTGAATTTGCTCAAAAATTATAAATTATTACTTCTTGTTGCGAATATAATACAAAATGGCGCGCTGAATTGCTAATAAAGTAGCTGAATAACATTTTTGAAAGCAAAACCAGAAATATATGATATTAATAGTATTTTTAAGTTGGCTATTAACGTGCTGAATACAATTTTAAAATAGGGCAAGTAGCCAAAATTATCACTTGCTCTTGAAAACTTCCCAAAATTTCTTAATTTTATTCAGCATCATTTATTCATTACTTAAAGCATTCAGCCGCTTATGGTCAATACTTAAATCGACTTAATTCTTTAAGTTATCGAAATCAAACAAGTCACAAATATATATTATATTATATATTATATTTATTATATATATTACTTGTATGTACGTATTTAATAAAGTTTTTTCGGTTTAGTTTTCGGTTGTCAGCACATCAATACAAAAATCAGGTTCATAACGTGCAACGCACTATCAGCATATATATAGCGCAGATCAGCACGACCAGTTGAAGGATTTATACACACACAGGCTACAAGAGAGTGCAGCACACAGCAACTTTATAACTTGTTGGCCGGCAAATTATGAAACCACTCAATTGACTGTGAAGAATCAAAGCCGCCGAGAAAATAAGATTAACGGCAGCATCAGATGTGGAGTAGAAATTCTAAGTAGCAAAAATAGTAGCAAAACCAGAACAAAGCGCTTACAGTTATAACAAAAGCCTAATTGGCGCTGACCAAAATAAAGCAATAGCAAAATTATTGACCTTGCAATCATATCGTGTAATATATGCTGAATAGAATATCGCTCTTTCACAAGCTTTCTGGTTTGAAAATATATAAATTTTAAAACTGGTTATGCATAAAGTGTATCGAATACTATTAAGATTCTATTACTTCTTCGCAGCGTTAAAGTTGAATTTTATATATGAATTCAGCGCAGTTTTGTGCAACGCAATAAAAACGAATTCAACAGAACAGTTGCCATAACATTAGAAACGTGCGCTGAATTAAAATTTATTATGTAATTTGATTTTTTTTTTTTCAAAATCATTCGACATTTTATTGAATTATAAAAAAAATTAACAAAAAAGCGTTCTTTACTCTCACTCTTCTGTTGGCAACTCTATTATTCATTAAGTGTATATAAAACTATATTCAATGCATTTTCTCAATTGCGTTGAGTACCACTAGTATGCATTTCAAATGCCAGGCATATTTTCTATATTATTACCCGCTTAATCAGCTATGCTTTCAACGCCTGTTTATGTTCTGTGCAACGCTGCAAAAATAGAAGTCTTCTCCTTGCTGCTTTTCATACAAATGGCAGCCTATGATGTTCATCTCAGCAGCATTTTCTTGTTGCTACAAAGAATTTCTTGATTGGCAAGCAGTGCTCTCGGCGCCGATAACGCTCATTCATATCACATCATTTGCGCTGCACTTGCGATTTAACCATGCAATGGTCAACAACAAAGCGTGCAATGCGATGCATAAATAATTTTTAAGTGGCTTTTGATTAGACGTTTAAGCTAAGATTTACGGTAAGCTTTTTTTTCGAAATTCAGCTGAGCTAAATGAGCTATTAAGGTGCTTTCTTTCATAATCTAAAAAAATTATTTTTAAAAAAGTTAAAAAATCAATTTATGAGTAAATGAAAAATTAGCTAACTTTGTAGCTTAAAGCTCTTCTTAAATTTTTTTAAATAGATATATTCGAGACCCATTCCCAATTCACTTAATTATTTACGCTCTTGTATGCTTTCGCTTGCCAAGTTGCTCTTAGAGGCATAATTTTTTACGCAGAATTACTCGACAATTCAATTCAATTATATTTAATACTTTGTGTATGTATTTGTGGCATTTATGAAGGAAAATTATGGTAGGTTTCTGACAAACCCTGAAATTAAGGCATTTAATTGTATGTATAAAATACTTTCTGCGGTTTTGTATTTACCTCTACCTTCCCTTCGTAAGCCCTGCCAGGCAATTAGATAATGCTTGTGTGTGTTTGTTTGTTTGTGTTTATGTGTGGGTGCATTTGCAAAGAGGTCGAGTTGAGGTCAATTGCTGGGAAAACTTTCAGCTGTGCGAATTAAACTTAACATTTTAAACATTATTAAGCATAAATGTGCGCAAAGATGTATTCGTGCGTGTGTGTGTGTGTATTCATGTAGTACTTTTGATTATGTGTATGTAACTTTTATTTGCACATATATATAAATATTTGCTTTGCTACACGCCTATTATGAGCATATAGGAAGTGTTGGTGTGAGTCTGTATATATTTTAGAGCTGTGCAGTTTTTGTATTTTTTTTTTTGCTTGTATGTGTGTGTCAATGTAAATGCGTGTTTGAGTAAATGTTTTTCAAATAGCTGCAGGTTATTTCACATTACTGCTATACTCATTATTAGTTGCGTGAAATTGAAATTATATAATGAAAGAGAAGATCTCATTGCGCTTGGGGAAAAAGCTTGATTTAAGTTGTTAAAGCTTTAAAATTACTTGCTCTGTATTTAATGGAAAATTATTTTAAGCATCTTTAGTGAAGAAATACATGTGTAGCCGCAAGCTGTGTGGGTATTAACAGTCATATTTTTTTCAACCTCAAAAAATTTCATCTTTATTTTGAACTAGTTTTATACATATACTCGCGCAAAAAAGCAAAGGTGACAAGAGCTCAACTTCCTCTTAGTTTGATTACGTATACGCCCTGACAAGCGCTTTGCCGACATGTTCAAATTCGCCCTTCATATATCACACATACCTTTTCCTGCGAAATTTCTTGATAAGCTTTTAAAAATTTATGATATTTTCTCTGCTTAAAACCACTAGTCATCGTTTTTTTATGTTCATTTTGCACGTCAATTTTGCGTTCATTTCTTAACCTTTCACACTACACAAAACACTTTGAAGTAAAATGTCACTTTTTATATTTTATAGCTAACTGAAAAGAAGTTTACTTCAACGCCCTTGACTTTGCGCGCGTACACACACACACGCAGCACAGCGCATAAAAGCTCGCTTTCGAGTGTGTGCAGGCACGCACGGCTATAAAGATGACAAAATTCTTCAATCAGCTGCCAGGCAGCGCGTTTATCTTTTGAAATTTTACAGCTATGGAGCTAAGCTGCAGCGTTGATGAAAAAAGACAGAAATAACATATACGAATAAAGAAGCTGTCTTATCTTTCCTTGCCGCTCTCACCTGCCGTTGGATATCGGTATCTGGCAAATATGAAAAACTCAAGTGTGCGTTCATTCACCCGCGTTTGCGCTCACCATATAATCATTATCATTGTATGAAATGTTGCGTGCGTTGTTGTACACCAACTCCATGAAACGTGCAAGTACCCATGCTCTCTTATTGTCAGGCTCAGAGTGTTTGCTCCTCATATGGCTGCGCACATTCTCATAACTACAACGTAATATCTTTTATATTTCAAATACCTTTCGCCTCTATCACCGTCGTTTGCTTGACTTTCCATCATTGCATTGTTATTTCGCTATAAAATGTTGTTATTTTCTCAACTTAACTTTGGCAAACCTTTTGTTGTGTTTTCAGTTTTCGGCCGTATTTCTGTTTTTGCACAGTCCTTCGCGCCTTTTCTTTATTCTACCGCTCTTCCGTGTCTTTTGTGGCGTCGTTATTATTTATGTAACGGCTCTAATGCGGTTGTTGGTTTGTTGCGTGTTGTTTATATCATATTTTCACCTGCAATGCAATGTCAATTTTGCGCTGCCAGTTTTTGTTGTGCGTACACAATTTCTTATTTTGTGCTTACTTTTTTCTTTATGCGGTTTTTAAAGCATTTCTCCATATAGGTAATATTTGTTCATAGCATTAGAGTATTAGCTTAGCTTATACTAAAATAGAAAACAATTCAACAGTCTATGCATCTATATTAAATTTTATGTAAACAGGAAGAGGAATTCAAAACAAAAAAACTAACCCCTACATTTAGGCAACAATATTATTTTATTTGATATTTTAAAACACCAATTGACGACGTAACGTTGCCTACATCTAGGATGATGGTGATTTGAATGAGACGCAAGGCCTAAGTGTGTTTTTAATTTTAATGGGCTTTGGCTGAAAATTAAGCAATTTTTAAATGATTTTGATCACCACAAAGAAGAACCTACCAAGATATCCATTATATAATAGTTAATTAGAAAGTAACTGCCATAAAGTCTTTAATAACACAGACCTTCTAGAGCCCATATTTGAATTGTACGATTCGAGGGAGAGAGTGTTTACACAAGAAATGCTGAGCGTCTCTGCCATCTCTCCGAAACTATTACTACATTTTTTGAGCTCGATTCCCTACATTTTTTTATCGTTAACGTTCAGCTACTGATGCGTATTATTTAATGCAAGTTTTCTACTGTGCCACAACCATCACTGCATTTTTTTATGCTACTTGGCTGCATAATCATACAATTTAAGCTAAAAATCAAATATTGCAAATAACTTTAATATATATCAGGACGAAAAATAAAACTTTCCAAACATACAAAGAAGGATAAAAAAGCCACCAAGCATGTATTTAAGCGTGTAATGGCTACGTGGATTTACTTCAATGCTAAAAGATATCATAAATATCACTTTAGCGATGATAAGGCATGCAGAAAATGGAATGAAAAATGTCATGCAACAAAAACGTGTCTCTGCTTTCTACTTCCTGCTGACGTGCAAACGACGCAGCTCGGTTGTAAAAAGGCATTAGCGAAGAAGGAGCAAAATAACTTCGCTATAGATGGTTGTATAAATTTATTTTTATATATAATATAATATTTATATAAAATATATACTAAAACATGTAAGTTATTAAATGAAACTTTTTTATTATTATTTTACTTCAAGTGGCTACTATTGACTTGCTATGTTATGTATGAAATGTAATTTCCATGCCTTCAAAACTGAGTGGGTAAAATGAATAATATTTAAAAATATATAATATTTGAAAAAATAAGAAGCGCAAATTCCAAAATTTTAAAAATTTTATTTTTCAAGTCAATTTATAAAATGTGTACTAAGTTTAAACGGTACTTTGTACTATGTAGATATAGTATACTCGTATGTGGGTATAAAAAGTATATTTTTAAAACTTCAAAAAATTAAATTTCTAGCAGGTGTATAAATACGAAAATTTAACTACAATATAATAAAAAAATATTGTCAGGTGTACACTATTATCTATGTATATATATAAATGTACCATTGATTTTCTGTACATGTGCTCAATTAATTTACTCGCTTATTTACATTTCAAAGATACTCTTCTCGCTATTCTTTTGCCAGAAAACTGAAATATTAAAAAAGATTTAGTCAAACATATATGAATTATGCCAGACAACATGTGCAGTCAAAAGCTTGTGAAAAGAATAATAAAAACTAAAAGAGGCTTAACGAAGAAGTTGCAGAAGCAACAACAACACAGCAATACAGGGTTTTAGAAAATTTATTGAAAACAAAATACACCAAATTTTGTGTGAGAAACACACTCGGTTATATATACGGTAGTTATATGCATGTATATGTGCCGTTATTCCTTTACATTTCATAAACTACAAATCCTTTGAGCATTTATGCATTTTCGAAAACATCTAAGTAATTTTAATCATTTTTGAAAGCAATGTTGCCATTGTGTCGCACATATACACACACATATGCAGGAACACATAGGATATTTATGTTGCGCTGTTGTTTTTTGTTTTTTGTTGTTTGCAATGTGTTGTCGTTATTGCCAACAAGTAGAATTTCCAATAAGCAATGAATAAACTCGACAACAAATCGTTGGGAATGCAATAAGCATGCAAGCAACAACAACAGCAATAATGACAAGCAGCAGCAGGCAATAAAAGTACATAAGTACACTTGCAACAAGTGTATGTTTGTTTATGTAAAAAGTCTAATTGCCGATTGCTATGCTAAATAAACTACATATGCACAGTGCTCATAAGTGTACATAATGCTCACTCAATGCGTGCTGAAGTTTACAATGGGAAATTCTGTTTATTTCTATGTTTGCTACTTGCCACAATTTTCGCAAATTAAACATTTTAGTTATGCTTTAAAGCAATTTGATTTTTTGTTTTTGCAAATATTTCACAATTGATTGTGGGCAAGGCGGGAGTGCCTGTTCCGTTTAGGCCTAAAAGTTTGGCGTGCCATTAAAAATTTCGTTGCAAGTTTATGCGCAACAAAAATTTGTTGCAAGTGATATTATATACAAATATAGATTTATCTTTTGTCTATAGCATATCACACTGTTTCGCATGCATACACACAAGCAAATTGTTGGCTGAATCAAATGAATGTGACAGCTGTGCTAGGCAGTGTCTCAATACACCAAAATCAAAAATCAAAAACATATTTACTAATTTAATAAAACACACATATTTCTGCCTACTAATATATAGATATACACAATTTTCTACAAAAAATATATTGACACTGTGGTATTACTACCATCCAAGCAATAAACTCATGCTTGTGCTCCTACAAGTATGCTAAGCCGCATTTTGCTTGGACCTCCCACAGCACTGCTGGGCTTTTACAACTGGAATTTTATAAAATATTTCAATGCACTTCAGACAATTATTTGAAGTTGAAAGAGTTTTGTCAATTATAGGCAAATTTTTTCTTCTTCATTTGGCTCAATGATGAAAAATTCGAATAGAATCATCAACTTTATTTTTAGAAATTTTCGATTCAAGTAAATTATTGAATAGTCGGAATGAAATATCTTTTAGGATGCTTAGCATGGACTATGTACTACGTTCATTAAAATTACTGTTTAAAAGGCTAATCCTACTAGCTTAAGCTATAGACATACGCTGCTGATAATTTAATTCTTTCAACCCGTCGCCCGAATGTAGGCAACGTTTCTTAACGTATATTGCCTATAATAAGGGCTCTTTACACCTCGAAGTCATATAACACTGCATTAATAATTATAAAGTGATCGAAATGAACTTCGTTCAAACCAAATTTATGTTTTCAGAAATATATATTTAATTTTACTATTTTAATAAATTTTTCAAAGAGTATTACCAGCACAATTTTACCATTATTTTTCTTCAAAAAAATCGTACTTTATTTATTCTGTCGGAATATATTTAAGAACAAGTGAAATTTAAATTAAATTGCCAAGGCATGTAGCTGTTGTTTCTGTAAACTTCATTCCTTATAGCCATGTGAAAGAAGGAGCAAAATAACAATATGTAAGCAACACCAAATTGAATAACAACAAGATGTGTGAACACTTGCATGCGGAAAAGAAACAGGAAGAAGAAGTTCACAAGTACTAATGAAAGTGTGAAAGCACTGAGAGATCGCAAAACATACAACCAATACTTTTAAAATGCACACATACATGCACATACGCTGAGTAACAGGAAATGAATGAGTGAGTCTGCTGCTGAATTCACAGTGCATATCATGTGCAGCCGCAATATCCGTTTCCGCAGCAAATGCACACATAAACACACAACAACACAACGTACACTTGTAAATATAAAAGCCAACAAAAAGCGAATGCATAGAAAGTTCAAGAAAATACCAAGACAGCTGAAGCAGTCACAGCTGAAGAGCAACAGTCGCCGCCGGAAGCACGCAGATGCGATAGACAAATGTGCACAGAAACGGCAAAAAGCACACACGCATGCATGCATTTGCCAGCAGTTGAAAAACTTTACGAAACAGCAGCAACAACAGCGCATCAACACGAATGCGGACGAGTCCTTTGACAATTTCACACGTTGCATGCTTGGTTGGCTGATATTCTCAACGCTGTCAAAACTAATTATCAATTTTCTTAATTAAATCGCAATTACAGCGCCGCATAGTGAAAACCGAAAACAATAAGGAAAACAAATGCTAACAACTACAAACAAAAACGACTAATATTACTACAAGAAAATAGTTTGTGCAAGAGCAGGAAAAAAATGCGCAAAACAAAACAATGCAAAAAACAACTTGATTACTCATACGCCCCCGATATGCCGGCAAAGGATGAACAACAACTATAGCAACTACACACACACAAGCAAAGCGTTAACAAAAACATCAGCTAACTTCACACGCTCAGATCACTTTTGTTCCCGCAGCTGCCAAAGCACTCGCCTCTCACATTGTGTTTGTCTACTTTTAGGCAGCGCCCTTCGTGAAAGTGTGTAGATGTATCCATTTGTGTTGTAGAGCTTTTGTCTCAACACACTTGGTTTTTTTTTCTCCCTTTTGATTGTCTCTTATTCATCGTTAGTTCGTTGTATGCTCGGTTGGCTTGTAACACGAAAATTAGCCGCAAACATGCAGCAAGTGCTTGAGCGCACTTAATTGATAAGCGCGAGGAAGGAACTGAAACGCGTTGTGAGCTTGGAGTGCACGTTATTGATACCTGCTTCGGGAGTTGAAAAGCAACCTATATGCTTTAACATTGAAGAGCAGTAGTGGGGATAAAGTTTTTTGATGAAATTTCTTTGACAGTCTTGAACGAAGGAATTCAAGGAAAAGTCTCGTCAAATACTTGAATGCAGTATTTAAATTCAAGAATTGTGTTATAGAAGATAGATATTTATGTAGAATCCTCTGGAGATTTTTTACTATTTGTGGCTTCCTTACTTGTGCTAGTAACTGGGATTGGTCAAAAGTAAACGCGATCTTACCAGCAAACTATCGAGAGTGATCTCCCGAAATGAAACTTTCTAATGTGTAGGTAATCCAATCCAATCTACTCAGGTGATGCTTAGCGAGCGCAGTAGTATTGCTTAGACTATCCTACGTCTGCCCTTACCAACTACTCTAACTCATTCAGAAACAGTCGCTACCATACCACATATTAAGCGTCTTGGCCCTTCATTTTATTTGCCTTACTATCTCACAGGATATTTATTTGGATTTCGAAAATAACCTCTTCCTTAGCTTGCCATCCATAAACGGAGTACATTATTCTCTTTACCAAGTAAACTACACCCGTAAAGTCTACTCAAATATCTGCGTGTGTTGGTATGTGTTAATATCCGTCTGTGACTGCTAATGAAAATGCATTTTGTGACTTCAGGGAATTGCGTGTAGATAAAGGAGTACCTTTTACCCAAAAAACCATATAAACTTACTCACTAGTGTTCATGTGTGAATTTGTGGAGCATTTGCTGTGGCAAAGTACAATATAAGTTGATTATTTGCACAAATATAAACGGAACATGCAACTTCCATTTGTGTACACAATGAGTTTGATTAAGCAGACAAATATTAGGGAGACAAAACGACCATTGACAAACAATTAGTTGAACCATTGAATGTGAGTAATCCATATGAATATTCTATAATGTGTGCTCTTTGGGTATCTACGTTGTAAAATTGGTATTTGTTTAGTGCAAATCGTATGTTTGGTTGGAAGTTTAATATAAATGTTCAAACTTGTAGCAAACGAGTTGATTTGCTTTTAAATTTTCCTCTTATTGTGAGATACTGCTATCTGAACTTCAGAAAATCTTTTACTTTCAATATATTAACACCTACATGTAGGCAATGTTTCTAATGTATAAACACGTTGCCTACATTTAGGCTAGGAGCAAATTCATACTACATATATAGGGAATAATTACACCTGTATGTGCCTCTCTCTTGTGCTTATTCAAAAATATATAAAGTAAATCAAAAAAAGATAAGCCTATATTCCATTAATGTCGCTTATCTACCATTCAAAAACACTTTTCATGCTGACAACGGTAAAAAATATAAAAATAAATAAAATTCAATTTACTCAAATGCGATTTACTTACTGCGCTTGCCACAATGTGCATCCTGTCCAGTCAACTACACACCAATTCTATATTTATTCAT
This sequence comes from Bactrocera oleae, assembly GCF_042242935.1. Taxonomy (NCBI): domain Eukaryota; kingdom Metazoa; phylum Arthropoda; class Insecta; order Diptera; family Tephritidae; genus Bactrocera; species Bactrocera oleae. Next base: position 4,361,912 of record NC_091538.1, read on the forward strand.
TTTATTATCACATGTTTTACTAAATCGAAAAAAAGAAAACGAAGCTCTGGTCTATTTGTATAAAAATGCATAGTGCCACCAAGTTCGGATATTTGTTTGCATTTCAATATCCGGTTTCATTTGTTCACCACCACACAATTAATAATATCTACGTGGTAATTGCATAAATCCATAAACGAAATTATTAACATATGAATACAAGCATTCTCAACAGAAAAAAATACATACTAGTACTACTATACCACATATAAATCTAAGTATGTGTGTGCGATTATTAAGCATAGAAGGTCCTGTGGGGCAGGATTAAGAGCGCTGTTGGTCACCAATATTGTAATTTGTTTTCCATTGTAAGCACGATACAGATATATAACAAATCATATATATACTATATAAATGCATATTTATAAATTTTAATGTGTAAGCGCATGAATTTATTGTATGACAAACTGAATTTCCATTTAGTCATTATACAAAAGCCACAGAATTTGTAAAGGGCTCAAGTTAGTAAGCACATAGTGGTAAACTAATGTGTCATCAACGGATGTAGGGTTGCCAGGTCATTTTTCGTTTAAAATTTGATATAAGTTCTGTATTATCTTTTGCTTTTGAATATTCTAAAATTTTAACGGCAAGCTGCCGTCATATTTGAATAATGTCATTGATATGCCATAAACAGCATTATTTTTTTGTTATAAAAACACTTAACGGTAACTTATTATGTTTTTTAACTAAATTTTAATATTGACGGTATGGCTGAGTAAAAATCTTAAGACTAAACCATGTTCTATCATCTAACTACACGTAGAAATATTTCTCTTTCACCCTAAAATTATATTGTAATAGCTTTCACACGAATGGCAACCCTATCATTTTGCATAAACAATTCAGTTACATAATGCTTTTTACACATATACTCAACAAAATCTAAGAATTCAAGCATCATTACCTCACTCGCCTCAAATCCACTTTTTTCTTTGTTGACTGCTTTTAGCTTCCAAAGCAAACTAACGAAGCATTCATTGCAACGCTGCGAAGGGTAAACGCAGCAGAGAAGAAGCAGCTTCAGAAACAAATGGGTCATACAAGCGGTCAAACAAAAGCAGATGAAATTTGTAGCGTAAATACTTACGAGCCTGCTCATCTGCCGGTGAGACTGAGCAGCAGCTGGCGACTGCACAGTTGCTTAAAAAGCCGACAAGAGCTCAGACATGCTAGTTTGTACCACATGCAGAGTTGGCGAAAGGAGCAACAGCGGGTCTTGTCACCTACTGCAAGTCACTTACTAAACAATATACTATTTTAGAGGTATATACATGCTTTTGTTGGTGAACATATATGTCTGTGTGTAGAAAAACTGTTGTTCTGTTGCCAACCAGCGTCAAGGAGGAGCCTCGGCTTAGTTGCTCTTGGCGACAGCGCCAACTTGGGAAAAATTTACGTTAATAGCATAATGTGTGGAAATCCTGTCACCGACAGCTTTACAAAGCACTACCTGCAAGCCGACTAGACTTCTGACATATGTATCTACCTACCTGGAGACGCAAGAACACATGTAGCGCTCTACATGGAGGTGTCTATATTTAGAGCGCCTTCTGTTGTTTGAGATGCTTGTGGTGTATAAAAAACTTACCAAATCTTTGCTATTCATACGTAATGGTCGGAAAAGGCAGTTCGTTTCTCTCATAGCCCTACCTATTAGTATAATAAAGGGTCCAGAGGAGGCAAGAACATGACTTGTTGACGTTGTGTGGCAAAGCTTTATGATACTGTATGTGATAAGACAGCAACTATTTTTTCTTTCTCTACATCGTTGGTATGTCTTTTGATATGATTTTCCCGACATTAGTAGAAGTAAGTTTGATATATCAGTCGATTTCTTTACAGACTTCTGCACCTTCAAAGTTTAATGCGATCTTGGAAGTCATAAGACAAGAAGTATCGGGTTCCATTCACAATTCGAGCATCTTTTTTTTCAAGAAACTAAGCTAGCTCTTGTTTCTAACCCAAATATTTAGCACACAAGCTATGATTTATGTGCCCCACTAATAAAATTGAAGAACCTCGCCATAATATATTGATGTTAAAAAAAATATATGTAGTCCAGAGTATTCTTTTTAGTACTTCTTCATCTATCCATGTGTCTACCCATAATTTTTTTTGTAATGCTGTGTCTTTCGTAGCAGCACCAACACACACGCGTTGTGTGCAATTCTGTTCACTATATTTTTTGACCGGAAGCGGAAGTGCTTTGCTAGCACTTTTACACCAGAACGCTTGACACAAGCGAATGCACTCACACAAACACAAGCTTAAACTAGCGTATTTAAAGCCACCACACACACACTCAGAAAAAACCGAGCATGCAAATTGTGGGGAAAAATCGTTCAACAAGAACAAAAGCAGACAAATAACAGGCAACCAGTAAGGACTAATGAAATGAATAACCAGCACTATAGTTATGTGCTGTCTACTTAAACCCGCAACAACAACAATTGAGCTTTCATGGTCAGTTTGTGCGTAACCTTTTTTTGTAGAAACCGTACACATACACATGCTCTCTCTTTAAACTATGAAGCTGAAATACTCCACACAAGCAGATGAAGTCAGCGCCTTGTTTGTGCTTACAAGTGTCCTTAAAACGCATTTATTTACATATATTTGCACAGTACATATGTAGTTTACATATGTAGCATGAATGTATATATATATATATGTGTGTGTTTAAGTGAGAAAGCTATGTTATGTGCCAGTATATTTCATGGCGACATGTTTGCCCCATAGTTTATAGGTCCTGTGCCCATATTTTATTATGCCGAGTTGTTTCCTGCCGGTTTGTACTTGTCTGCAAGCCTGTCTAGGTCCTTCCACTGAGAGTGCTGCAACTATCATCAGCATGCATATATTTATAGTTGGATTTTACTATGATACTTATTTGCTGGTCTACTGCCTCGCTTTGCATGCATGGTTTTTAACTTTTGTTGTCGCGCAGTGTGGCACTAAGGCGGTAGGTGTTAGGCCCATTTAGGCTGGTATAGGGCTTGCCCCCCTACTATGTGTGTTTACTTCTGGGTTTTTTCTTCATATATTTTTATATATGTTTATTTTACTATCACCACAGCTAGTCATCTCTTTTAGCATACACTATTTCTTCTCTTAAATCCTCGTCGCTTTTTTTGCTCTCATTTTTGGTATCGTAAATCAGTATAACAAATTATATTGTCCTTCCACATTTAAGCCAAGTATTTATGTTGGCCCTCTACTGTGCTTTATATATTCATGCATATATATTTTAATTCCATGCGCTTTTGTCATTTCATCAACCGCTCTTACTGCCTCTTATGTTTCCTCTATTGGTACATTATTTGTTTTGCTGCTGTTTTACGTTCGCTATTATTTTGCTGCTGTCAGGCTATTAGCCATGGTTTCCGGTTTTTATTTCGCACAAATAAATTTTTTTTATTCGCGTTGTTGTTGTTAGCTTTTCATTATCATATGTGCATATGTACAGAAATTTAATTTAAGGGTTTTTCTGCTTCCTTTTGATTTTGCCTTTTTCCCTCAAAATATTATACATTAGCAGGGGCATGTTTAATTAATTTGTAAGCCGTGGATCCCCTGTAAGTCTTTCAACATAGACATGCAAGCAACTAATTACTGTAAGTTGTAGCTTTGTTCCACTTATGTCCAGTATGGGTTTCCAAACGATTAAGTTTATTTCTATGCGAGACGAATGAAGCTTTTTTTTATTAATTACTTCAAAGGTTAGTATAGTAAGCTGCGGGGTTCGCTGAAATAAGCTGATATATTATAGTAATTATAATTATTTTTTCAAAATATTTGCAGGCATAAGGTAATGTGTTGCTTTGAGGTCTGGAAGAATTCAAGTGTGTATTTATTGCCATAAATAAAATGAGTCATAAAATATCTGTCTATAAATCTGGAAATAGGATTGCCAACAATTTAACATATACATATAACAAGTGTTTCAGATGTTCAGTATTATATTAAATCCTCTTGTGAGCGCCTAAATGTATATTTTATGTACTCGAAATATATTATATCAACACACAATATATGATAATCTCCACGTTAACAATATTTTAAGAAAATTTTCAATGCTAACTGTAGTACAGGGTTATGTAGTCTAACAGTAACTGTAATGGCAGAAAAGATCCGTCGCTATCATAAAGTGTGCTGAAAACAATATACCTACAATCAAAATACATCTTTCAATAATAGGCTTTTAAAGTTTTTCGATGAAACTTACCACTTTGGAGGGGAATGGTATTCAAGGTCTGTTCAAACAAAATTGAATACGTTTGAATGCCAAATACTATGAGTCAGTAAATATTATATATTAATTTATCAAAGTTTTGTCAATTTCTAGATATGTTCGAAGCGTAAGTAACTTTTACGCAAACCGCACACCATTTATTCTAATGACTAAGTCTATAACTTAGTCCACAGATATCCGCTGCGATACATATGCCATATCCCAAAGAAATATCAACATTTTTGGCCATAGTAAATTATTTTTAATCCCCAAAATATTTTATAATCGCACTATACAGCGTTTCACTTTGCTATCTCTGATATTTTCGATCTCAAACCACAAAATTCACTTTCCAAGCCCTAGCCAAAATACTCCAATAAAAGTGTCGCAATGTACAAATACTGAAATTTCGTATCTCTTGTGCATTTTATATGCTCTTCTACGCAAAACACATCCCAAGAGGTGCGCACTCAAAGACAGATTATACTAAAAAATTGCTTAAGTGTGCGTATATGAAGTTGAGTGCCTGCAAAGTGCGTGTAATAAATTTCAGGCAAAAAGTTACAGCTTTATGTAAAAATATATAATATTTGCATATGTGCTATTTATGCGTATAAAAGGTAATAGTGCGCGCACACAGCTCGCACTCTCTCTCACACTATTTCTCTTAGCATAGTGTCACATATCACCATGGCAATCAAATAAAATGTCATTTGTTTTACGATGCACAACAGCGTAGTATTAGCAGCAGCTTTAAGCGTTAGTTGCTATGTTTATGGGTTTTTATGTGTGCTCAGCGAGGCGTATAAAATTCAAGCTTTATTGCAGTTTTGCTTAAATATGCAACGCAAAAATAAATACTCTGACATCTATGTATAAACTATTTATATGTGCAAAACTTATAGCGAAACACAAATCTACGCCAAATAAGAGTATGGACTCATACCCTCAACACCTTTTTTACATAATATTTCAATAGCGTTTCCGCTTTACTTTGGTTCCAGATTATAGCATAATCGTTTTAAAAATTCGCCAATGCGCTCACCCAGCAATAACAATTGAAATTGCGTTGGCTGAAATCAGTAAATTTACCAAAGAATAAAACCGGGATCCCGAAACTTTGCGCTGAAGATTTCGGGATCATCTAAAAATAAAATTTTATACTTAACAATGTGTAGCTTTTTTACGCCTCTAGGTTATGTCAGATTATTTATTGTGATATTAGCGAAAATTACTCATTTATGAACTTTATTATAATTCTAAAAAATCTCAAGTAATAGCAAACGTTTTTATAATAAATAAATATTCGCACACTTTTAATGCAAGCAATTTTATTGTTATTACACACATTTTGCTTAAAATGAAGTATAAATGTAATGTAATAACGGGATCCAGTTACTGTTTTTTCAAAATCCCGAAATTTCGGGTTTAGTAAAATTGTTTATGAATTGATTTTCTACGTCGAAGCATTAATTTTTTTAATGAATTTCGTTAAATTGAGCACCTATAGTTGACAAAAATCAATAAAATGAGGTTTTACTGTGATGCTGGTATTTTTAATTTAAATACATAATGGATCATAATGATAGCTCTTGCATAATTTTTTTCAAATATATTATATATTTAACGTCACTTTTTAATTAATTCATAGTATTTAAGAAATATTTCTTCTTTGTGGCGTCTGTAGATATACCATACGTATGTACATATATATATATAATATAATATAATATAATAATACATATTTATATAGCCAAAAGTCCGTAGTTTTAACACTTCTTCTTCACAGTTACTTGTAGTACACATACAGCTTCATTGCAAGTGTGCACTTGAGCGTGCAACATGCTAGCATTAGCAACTCGAAAGCAAATTGTCAAAATAGTTTTGAAATACTTTTGCCTTACTATTTTGCCCACCCACAGCAACAACAACAGCAGACAACAACACGAGCAACAGCGACCAAACGGCCGCTCAGCACACAGTGCTTGAGTAGTTGTGGCAAATACCCTTTGGAAATTTCCTAACAGATGCTTTTAAAATTGACATGCAGGCTTGGACGTGTGTATGTGTATGTACTGTTGCAGCGGCAGAAGTGTATGTGAGTACATATTTGGATTTTAAGCGCGCTGTTGCATGTATTGCTGTGCGTCTTGTCTTCGACATTTCGAATACCCCGAGCACATCTGCTCGCACTGTCACTTAGAAAAGTTCAACAAAGTCGAACTTTAAATTTGAATTTGCAACTATCTAGTAATAGCGAAGCGCTGTAGCACGCACAAAAACGCACACACTCACATACACGCAGACAAGCCGAAAATATGTGTATATTTCACTCTAGTACAGCTGTACTCTTTTCGCCTACATTTTTCTCTATGCACCCGCAGTCATCATCACTTTTCACCACCCCCACCGTGCTCTCCCCGCAGCACGCATTTACTCTGAAAGTTATTTGTTTATAACAGTCGCATTTATACTAGTACTTCGGCTGCTGCTGCTGTTGGTACTTAGTTTTGACATCATTTTATTTAGTTAGTCGAGTTTTTGAGTTCTTTAGCATTACATGGAAATCTAATTTATACTTTGCCACAGTTTTTTGATAATTCCTCTAGTTGCTCTAGTTTATTTTCAAATTTCTATACGCAAAAGAATTTGTGTCAAATGGAAATAAAAATATATATCACTGTACGTTGCTTTGCATTTGGTGTGCTAAAATGTCGATTAAGCTTCAAATGTAGCATACCTTTAGGGTCCATGTGCATAATTGAGTCCTTTTGGGATTAAGAGTCTATTATTTGATGGAAATATTTTATTTCTTGAAATTATTACTTATTTCCATTTATCGAGTGCAGAAGAGTAACAGGTATTGAATGTAAAAGAGTAGTCTGTACATGTGGGGTGATTTCAAAGATTAATCTTTTGTATACTTACCCCAATCAATCTAGTCAGCTATTTCTGCCTCTAATAAAATCTTAAAAGCTTTAAATAACTATTTGTGGTAGGCTCTTTGAATGTAGCTATAAATTGAGCTTTAACATTATTTTCAGTATTTCACGCCAGCTTTCAATAGGCCGGCCTCTCTAAGTCAGTGTTGATAAAATATAAAACTGAACTAATAATATAATTCAAGCAAGTTTTAGTCTCAAGGTTACTGTTAAGCAATATTGTCCAGCCATTCAAATGCAGCGGCGGTATCGAAAAGTATGTGGCTTAAACATGGTGAATATGCAAGAAAGCTTTCGAAGAAATCAGCATAACTAATATGCAGTCAGTTCGAACTATTATTGTAAAGAATTCTGTGAGTGCACTTAGAGCTCGGTATAATTGAATCATATCAGTGTTTAGACTTTGTTAAGAAATTTTCCTAATATTTAAAAGCTTGAAAAAAGCTTGCCACAGAGCTTTTTTTTCCAAATAGACACCAGCAAGTGTCTTGCATTTAATATCTTCCTCAAATTAGACAACTATAAACTTAAGCATGAAAATTCGAAAATTACAAGAGAAATCAAAAAAAAATAGTTGGCCACACATTTTACGGCAATATTGACATTCCTCTTTTTTTTATATCCTCCTTAAGTATGCAATTTAGGTGCATTAATGCAAATCACAGCATGCCCGTGCAATTAGGTTTTATTAAAATAACTACATCTTCATACAAGTGGCAGCGAATGAGGACAAGCAGACGTCGAAAAGGACGCACTACAAGCCTCAAAGTGGTTTAAAAAGTATTTACGAACATTGTAAGAGGACACACAACAAGGACCCGGCAGGATCAACGTTAAACATCATGCAATCACCATTAAATGAGCAAGCAAATGGAGTCGAGTGGCAGCGGACAAGTGCGAAAGGAGCGCGCATGCAAATTACATGCAAAAAAGCAGCTTTGATGTCTCATGTCAAGTGCAACGGTAGAACGAGTGAGTGCAACAACAGCAATAAGCACAAAAACAACAACAACAACAACAGCAGAACGGTAAGCAGCCATTGCCTGGTTGCCTGTTAGCTGATAATAATAATAGCAAATGCAAGAATGCAAAGTAGCGGGTGCACACATGCGCACGCACAAACACACACACACACGCGCACATGTTGCATATATTTTTATTGACATTATTGCTGTTTTTGCAGTCGTGCGGAAGCCACGCATGAAATTTAATACCATTAACTGGCACTTATCCTTTATGCGAACAAATAAGCAGGCCAAAGGACACCAGAGCGTACGGTCGCAAACACACATCCGCACGCTCACATGTCCGTTTCCAAGCACACTCCACTCAAAGTGGCATCGAATAAACGAGCACCATTCGAGCTGTGCGCGCGCTGGAGTGCATGTTGCATACTTTTGTGCTTTTATGCTTCTTTTCGGCTGCCAAAGCGCGGCGGCGCAAGGATGGGGCAAGGCACAAGAGTTAACGGCTGTGGAATTTCGCAACGCTGCCAATATTACTTTGTAATATATAAAATGAAATTGCACGCTCCTGTATGTGTGTGTGCAAGCGCGCTCACACATGTGAAGCGCCCCGCATTGCTCTATAATGCAAATGTGCAAAGCTCAAAGACGACGCATTATTTGTTGCATTCTAATGCAAGTGTGCACCGCACATAAATGTGTGTGCGCGTGTGGGTTAATGCGCTATAGCTGAGGCTTTTGTATACATTCACTCTGTTTATGCGCCTGTAAGTGCGCTAACTAAGCTACCCGACCGCGTGTACTGGCAATCACCGCCACCACTATGTGCAACATAACACGCTTTGTAATGCGCTGCCGCTTGGCCCGCGCGCACGCATTTAAACCCACATCCAGCGCCATACTTATCTCATCGCTACTCAGCCTCGTTTGCTCGTTTACTGTTGCCAATGCATGCAAATTGCTTGTTATTTCGAAATTCGAATACACTTATCAATGAGCCAAAAAGCGCAAAACGTGCAGAAAAATGTATTGAGCTTTACTTTTTCGCTGCTTATGCAGCATGCCACATCCACACGTCCTTCGGCTTGTTGTTTATCTCATTGCTTTTCGCTACTTCCGCGCGCATATCAGCGCCATATTAAGTACACGTAATCAAATGCATTCGCATTGTCGGTGTTTCATTTTGTAACGCTTTTTTGTTGCTTTATCTTTGAAAAACAGACCCATTTTCGATCTCACAAGTGATTTGGTGCCAATTAGAAATATCACGTCGTTCTTCACATGCTTTCTTCAGTAACATATTTGGACCAAATACAAAGTATTGAAAACAGTATTCTTTTCTAGTAAATATAATTATCTATTAGTGATCTGCCAACCATTCAGGATTTCCTGCATTTTTCGATGCACTACGTGATCAATACGGTATTGATTTCATTTCTCTGAAAAAAATATTCTTTAGACAAAACTTCGGAATAATAATCCTTCATCCAAAGGCTTGATAGCCGCAAAATCATCTAACTATAATCATTAAAATAACCTTTCAAAACACCATATATGTAGGTAAAGTTTTATGGTAAAAATAACTACAAAAATTAAATGTTGCCTACATATCGGCGCAGAATTCTTATCTTATCGAAGACATAAACCAAATTTGATTGACAAAATACAAATAAATTACTATAGCAATTTCGTACTTGCTGCCGTTTACTGCTTCGAGTAAATATTTGCCTTCGCTTTTCTATGCAATTTCCCTTTAAGCCATTTACTTTTCACAATATTTTTAAGTATTTTCCAACTACGGATTAACAAGCTTTCACTTTCGAAATCCACAAACTTTACTGATACTTGGAATTCATTTATTTCATATTCTCTACATATTCATAATCCAAATAGGATTTCGCAAGTAAACTATCGAAACAACTATAGACTATCTGCAGCAGTAGCAAGAGCGGCAATAAACAGAGACAAAAAACTAAAAAACAAAACAAAGAAACGAAAATCTAAATACATTCAAGGAGATAAAGCAGATTTTAAAAGTAGGTCAACTGAAAATATTAATTTGAATTGTAAAATCGTCTTAGCAACCAGCACTTGAAGGCTGCTCGAAGCCGAGTCAAGTTGAGCATTGCGGGAAAGATGCAAAGGAAATGGCCGAAGTAAGTAAATACAAGTATAACTAAACAAAAAAGTCTATAGTATATGCAAAATAAAAATATAAACTAACTATGTGAAGCCTTGAGCTGTTGCTTAAACGGACAAACAGCACTACAATAAGCAGCAAAAGCCCATTGTGGGCATTAAGCGGGTGCAGAGAGCACTGTCGAGGATCTTGCAATGACCGCAGGACAAGCAAGGCCACAATTCATATGCGCAAATTTGCTTACAAATGAAAGTAAAGTCATATGAAATTGCATGGAAAGCAAACAAGTGCTGAAAAATATTTATTGTAGATTTTTCTATGAATAACTTGAGTCTGAAATAAATCATAAAATATGCAAAACAAAAGTGGAGAGTGTTTTGCAAATAAAAAATGGCAAAATAAGAAATGAAAACACCTAAACAAAAAAAAAATGTTTATCATTTGTACAAGTGATGTGAAGACAAGAAAATGTGCATTTTAATGAATCAGATGGGATGATAAGAAAAGTACTAGAGGAGTGAGAAAAAATACAAGAATATGGAAAGTGTATTCTATGTAGGCTGGCAAAAAAAAAACTGATTGATTATCGAATTGGGTGCTTTTGATGCTAATAGGTAATGAAATGGAAAAGCAAATGACAACAAAACAAGATTATTAATGCAATCATAGCAATTAACTCACACTTGAATCAGTAAAATAATCCAAAATACATATCACTTTTATATAGTACATGAGCAAGTTATTCGATTGTAATTTACCATTAATAAACTAATCTCATGCAATTTTCAACTAGTTACCATGCTAACCGTTTATCACTAGTCTTTTATAACTGTATAATACCTCAAACTAATATTTTACTCCTTTTTGACTGCAAGCATGTCACCTTAATAGCTTAATACACGTTTTTTCTAAAAAGAAATGTAGCATACACACAGGCGCTCAACCATGCCTGCAAGAGTACAGCAATAATTGCAGAATGCTGCTTACGAATATATCATTTACAGCACGTCTTTTGGCTGTCATGTCATTTGCTGCAACACGCAAACGTCTTCGACCAGCCATTCTGCCAGCCAAATGTTACTTTCTTCTAAGAAGCCTTGGTAAATACTTAAGTTCAATTCTTTTTCCATATGCTTGAGTTAGCACTATTATAGTGCCGGTTTGCTGTCAAGGTTCCTTGCTTATTTTACATGTTTTCGAGGAATGTTTTTATTGTTATTTTTTCTTTACTCTGCGCTGACTACCCATATCCTTTTGATGTTATTTTCTAATGATGACCAAACAGATGATGTGCATACTTCAACTTGTTTGCTGCTATCGCTGCTATTGCTGATGATGTTGCTACAACGAGTGACTAAACAAAAACTCTAAGCGCCTTACGGTATACTATGAATACACATATACATGCATACGATGGCGCTTTGGATTTGTATTCGACTGGGGGTTTTTGGCATATCACGTGTACTTTTTATTATTTTCTACAAGGATATGTAAATAAAATTAGGTGTGGCAAAAAGTAGCTCGAATGCGTAAGAAATCTATTGTTAGCAAGATAAATGATGTTGCGGAATTTCTTTTTACAACAAGTACTAGTATTGTTTGGCTGTAATATCTAGAGCGAAGTTTTTCGACAAAAAAAAATTGTTATAGTAAGAAATTTTAAAATGTAAGGAAATGCCTTTTGACCATAGACTTCTTGCTTGCTTTTGTAGATGCTTTGCATAATGACTGTAGGTAACTGCTCGTTATATAAGACATGCAGATTTGTAAGATGAAGATTTGAAGTCCTTTAAAAATATGTCAATGAGACTGGCTCTCTCATCCAAAAGCGTCAACTATATATAATATAATATAATTTTTAATATACAAATACATTTTCAATTTTGCTAACTGCGCTCTCAAACTAATTTCAACTTTCATACAGCTCACTTTCTTCACACTCATCAACACAGCATATAATTTTTGCTTGTCACTATTTCTACAGAATTTGCATTTAAAATTAATACCTTGCTGCCTGTTACTTATTTCACTGGCCTTGAATATAATACTGCATGCATACACACACACAAACACTATTTATCTTGAATGCGGTTATTTTTACTTTGGCTGTCAAAAGGCATGTCACAACGACATCAACTTTAAAATTGAGGTGACAGGCTCTTTTGGCAAAGTAAAAAAGAATTGTAGTTCGTACAAAGAAAGTAACAGAGAATCAAGGTAAATTTTTAAACATTCCAAAAATAGCTTTTGAACTTGTAGCAGTTGCTTAGCATAAAATAAATTGATACATCACTTGTTGGCACTACCAAAAACCTGTTAATATGTTAAAAAAAATGTACATAAATTCAAATAATACAACAGGCAATATATGTATGTGTGTATGTAGTAAGTATAAAATATATTTGTGATGCGTGAAATGCAATAAAGAGAGCAGTGACATTTTAGCAATGTTTTGTAATTTGATAAATGATGGTGCAATGCGCTCAAAAAATGTAGTGTGTACGCCAAAAATACAACGCAATAATTTGCATTCGAGGTCAAGTACTGCGAAAAGAACTTTTTCATGATTTTTACTAACTTCAGGCAGAAAAAATTAATGTGGAAGATATTTAATATAAGAGTGTAAAAAGTTTAAAAAAAAATGTTTAGGGCACTCTCAGCTTTGCTTACATTTAGAAAAATTTGTTCAAAAGTTAAAGAAATCGGGCTGAAAGTAAAATATCGATATCGATTAGGTCAATTAATAAGAAAAATTAATATTCATACATAGCCTAATGAAGTTTGGTGTTCACACACGGTTAATTTAGCAACCACACACTTAAAATATTGAGAACTCTAACCTTTTTCTGTTCTTACTCAGTATTTTTGTGTAGCTAATTAAGATACAATTAAAAACTAAATTTTTGAAATTTTCTTTTTGATATTTAGTAAATTTAAATTTACTGGCAATTAGCTAATTATCTTCTTTTTGTGGTAAATTAGGAAACAATTATAAATGCGTAATTGTTGTACTTATCTTAATTGACAGTTAGGATCTCTATTTTAAATGCGGCGAACCTATCGAAAGCTTTTTAAAAAAATTTGGATTAATTTAGTATCAATTATTATCCCCATTTTAACGGACTGTGAACCCGTCGAAAACTTTGCCTAAATTTACTAGCAATTACTTAATTAGCTCCTTTGGATAAGTATTTGGGATATAATTAAGAACGCGTAATTGTTTAAAATGTTTAATTGACAATTAGGATCACTATTTTAACGGGGTGTTATTGCGTTGAAAATTTTATAAAAAAATTTTACTTCAACTTACAAGCAATTAATAAATTATTCCCTTTGTATAGTAAATTAGTTGACAATTAAAGTAGCGTAATTATTAAAGTTTTCTTTACTGACGATTAGTATTTCTATTTGAAAAAGCTGTGAACAACACACTGAATTACAGTTGCTACCACAAACTCTAACAATTGATTTGATTTATTACTTTGTTCGGCTAATTTAAATAATATGGTCATACAAGTATATAATTAATAAAAGAATTAGTAAAGTTCAAAGTATACGGATTAAACAATATAATATATAGGGTTTTAATTGAGAGCCAATTAGAGTATAATAAGCTTTGATTTAGAAACAAATTATGACTAAATAGATGTAATAAATAAATTCTCATATTTAACACATTAATAAAAAGCATTTAATTGACTAATCGGAGGCTTAAAACAATGATTTCTCTAATCTACAACCAAACAGACAAGTGGACCATTAAATATTTACTTTTATATACAGTTAGCAAGCATAAAAAATATATATTTTAAAAATAATGAATTACCCACTATTGCCACTTCAAACCAAATACCTAAAAGCACGTGTATCAAACTGTAAATCAATTCAACTAAAAGTTTCAAACTTGAAAAAAAAAACTGAAACAACAACAACAAAGTAGAATACTGTTATAGTTAAATAAAAAACACTTTTAAACGTGTTGGACGTGCAAACGAAATTGTACTAAATTAATAGATCACCACAACATGAACAGACGTCTGAATGCAAGCAATGCACGAACACATACACGCGCACATATGCTTCGAATATACAAACTAATATAGCCAAACAAATGAATAAAGTGCTGAACGAGCCGTCAGCTATACAGACAGACAGACAAGTGGGAATAATCGCGACCACAACACGTGTGCAGTCAGCACGAATATACACATGTAACTACAGATGTTGCGAAGCTTGAGCGCTACGAACATGCACATATATATATGTATATATATCAATATACATGTATATACATAATATATATCTGTGCATACTTACATACATGTGGAAGGATAAAGCGCAGCTATTACGCGAATCTATGCAGCGAAAGCGCTGAACAAACTCGTCCATTACTAATACATGGAAATCGTTTATTGCCAGCGCGCTTAACTTATTGGCAGAAACGTGTTGGCGTACAACAACAAAACAGAAAACAACAATGGCAGACAGGAAATAGCATCAACGGCAAACAAAATTGTAACTCAGTTATTTAGTTTGGTCCAAACAAAAGAGAATTGCGAAAAAATGTTGCCGTGCTACACAGCTACACACATACATATACCGTATATGGGGGTATAAATAAAGAGATAGATAAGTAAGTGTCGGTACTTGCGGGAGGTGATCGTAAGCAAAAACTGTAGTGAGACCTATAAAGATAAATTGATTTTAATGTAAACAAAGGTTGACAAGCCAAATAAATAAAAATTTTGAAGTCAGAAAACAAATAAGTAAAGTGAGGCACATAATAAACAACGCAATTGAGCGAGCAAAACAAAGCTTTATTTATACCCTGAACAGCATATATTGTATTAAGTTTAACACGATGTTTTTAGCACTTAAAATGTAACTTTATAGGGTCTCATAAAATATATACGTAAAGGATTAGCGTGACGAGCTAAGTCGATTTAGCCATGTGAGTCTGTCTGTCCGTCTGCCTGTATATATACGAACTAGTCCCACAGTTTTTGAGATGTCGATCCGAGATTTCGCACCCGTTCTTTTCGCACTAAAAACCTGCTCATTTATCGAAACTGCCGACATCGAACCACTATAGCATATAGCTGCCATACAAGCTGACCGATCAAAATTCTTGTAAGAAATCTCTTGTATTTGTGAAGGGTATCATAGCTTCGATGCAAACGAAGTTAGCATATTTTCTTGTTTTAACATAAAGAAACAACATTAAGAACGCAAAAGAGCAGTAAAACTTTAATTATACTCTAATTGAGAGGAAATATAAATAGGTATGCAACAAAAAGAGAGAAAGCTTTGAAAATATAGAACAAAAACGAGTTGAGCTCCCTCTACTGGTTGGAGAGAATATTATTTTATTACATATTTATTATTATATTAAAATATAATTGTATTGATAAGGTGGAAACTCAATCACGCCATAGAAGAATTAAAAATAATAACAGTAATATTTTCACTAGATAACTGTAATAGTTCTTACTAAGTGAACTGAGAGAATTTTTTCTTAAACCCTAAGCCTTATCTATATCAAACAACATCTTTATTTTTATGGAAGCACCAACCAAAAAGGAGCTGAGCAAGAGTACAGGTTGATGGAGACGAACGAAAATTAATATGAGCGAAATCTCAACGAAGCTTTTTAGCAGGTTGAGCTTTTTACCAAACAACGTAATATATTGTTTTTAGATGTTGTCAGCGAACGTCAGCTCTGATAACACAACTGTGACAAATAATTCGGGCTTTTTCGCAGTTTAACATTCAAAATCACAAAAGATTCGCAAAATAACAAATAAAATATTACAAATATGAGAATATTCTATATACCGAGTTGAAATCGTAGTCATTGTTAGAGCTTTTGTTTCGCCGTGTAAAAAATCGGCTTTCCCTTTGCAGCACCACACACTCACCACAACGATGTGGCAAGTCATTGACGCCAGTTCAAATTGCGAACTCTGCTTGAATATGTATGCATGTATTGTAAGTGGAAAAGTTGTGAATAATTTGACAAAATTCCAACACAATGTCAGTTTACATTTGAATTCAAATTTAAATTTGAATTTACACTTGAATTTGCACATTTGCAATTTGCAACACAGCAAATGGGAATGCTCATGAAACTAAAGGAGTAAACGAGTGCTAAGTTGCAATGCATACAAATGCATATATATGCAACATATTTTCATATATATATCATAATATATAAATATATATATATATACAACGGATTTTCACCATGGCGCATACATACACATCTATGTATTTATTTGCATATTCGCATGCGTATTGTCTAAGCGGGGCTATAAGAAATTTGCAAATGTTTTTCAGTATGCCCTCAGGTCTTTTGTTGCAGTTAGAGGGCAAGTGCGCATAGTTGGCTGTAAGTTGTGGGCGTTTCAAGCATTTTCAAGTCTCCAGTCTTACGGTATGCCGCACTTGTACAAGCATGACAATTCATCTGTCACAGTGTGCTTTCGTTTTGAGTAACGTAGTGTAATTTTTTATAATGCTCGGTGTAGTTTCTTGTCTACAAATTTATATTAAAGTGATGAAGCTGAAGGTGTGAAGCGCAGAAAAATAGTTTAGTGCAAGAATGAACTGCTATATTAGATGAATGGGCTATTGTTAAACAATTTTTTGCTTTTTTCGGCGATCTTAGTTTGCTCTTATACTTTCAGAATTCTTCAAAATCTTTCTTCTCTTCAGTAGACTCAGCGAAAAATTAAAATATCAGCACAATCAGCATCAAAGAATTATAGAAAAAACATATAGATTTTATATTTTACTGATCTCTAAATTGAAATTCTCAGAAAGCGTCTTGAGCTTTAAGGCGCTGAAAGAGTGTCTGTAGTGACCTAACAGGGAATAGTCTGATAGCCACACAAGAAAAGTATTTTAAAATCATAACCCATTCTTAACACTTAAGTACTCATCTATATATATCTGGTCATCACGCTATACCATAAAAACAGTTATCTGATAAAACTTATGCAACAACTATACCACTGTACTCAAGCATGCACTAAAGCCACACTCCAATTCTACAAGCGCCAATGACACCACCAACCACAGCACGTACTTCAGCACATCTTTTGTTGTTGTTATTATTGTTGTTGTTGTTGTTGTTTTTCAAGTTGTTCATTCTGTCAACACTAACAAAGCAGCAAGCCAGCTTGCCGTTGCTGTTTCTATCAATATCGTTGAAATAATAGTTTCATCACAATTTGTTGTTAGTGTTGCAGTTGTTGTTGCTGTTGCTGTTCCTGTTACTTCCTTGCATAACTTGTTGTGTATTTATTGAAGTTCACCGCCGATTGTCTCCACACTTTGCTCCAACTACTAAATACTGCATTTGTTATGCCGGCACGATGTTGTTGTTGCTTTTGTTATTGCACCCTTACAGCATAAGCATAACTGCAAACAACAATTTGCCAAGTGTCTCTGGCATATATCCGTTTCAAGGCAGATTGCAATGTTGCGCTCATCGATACACAAGCAACTGCAACACAAGGATGTGGCGGCGGCAAGCACAACAACAAACAGCAGTAACAACAAACAACATCAACTTCAACATTGTCGTTATATAGTGTCAACGATAATGCCAACATGAGTTGTTTGTGTGTGGTGTAGCGTGGTCCCTATTTGATTTTATTACAACTCTTGCTGTTGTTGCTTTCGTTGTTGTTGTTGTCGCCGTTGCTGCAGCTGTTCTGTTTGTTGTTATTGTTATCACTACAACTAACCGCCTTCAATGCTGCATGCTTTTTTAGTTGTCATTCACGCTACACTCCCATTTGTGTTACACACACACACCAACAACAACAACAAACACAGTTCGACTTAAAAGTCTATCCTTAGCTAACGGTACGCTCCCTTCTTGCCGTTTTCTGCAAATTCTCTCTTTGGGCGCGCTATTGTTTCCCGGAAGTGTTTCGTTGTTTTTGTTGTAGCTGTGCTCAGCTTTATTGTCTTCGCATGTGTGTCTGTTCGCCGTAATACGAGTACGCAGTTGTAGTTGTCGTTGTCGCTCTCGTCGTCTATTTTACAATTTGCATTTAATATCCTTGTGCGAATAATTTACAAATGCAATAAACGTAAATGCGTTTGCGAATTTTTGCCATTGAGTGGATAAATGCTTCGAAGTGTGTGTGCATAAGTGTGCGTGTGTATACGGTTACGGTAATATGCATCCACTCCTCCACTCTTCGGCTCTTATGAAATCCCTTCGCAGAAACTCTAATTTCGTTGAATTTGAGGCGCTTACTTGCTGTCGATAAACACCTCAGGCGGATTTGTGACGAAAGAAGAAAATAAGTGGGATAAGGATGCAAATATTTTACCCACGGTTACATTTTATTTTGTTGAAAATGTTGTCACAAACAGAATGATATATCTTACATAGTTTATTAAAAAAATTATAATCTTTTTTTTTTTTGAAATTTCAGTACAAGCTCTGAAACATTAAAGTAACTTGAGTCAGCATCCCCATCTTTTTGTACACCGAGCTTAGATCGAAAACAATTCAAGCTCTTAGACAGTGGAATAACCTTTGCTCTTTTTTTTATTGCTCTTTTTCATCCTTGAAATTTAACTTCACCACAAGCAAGTCTAAAAATCCACCATACTTATTATCCCTAGGAGCCTATTACTTTACGTCGACCTGCAATAAATTTATACAAAGAAATTATCAGTTTCAAACCGGTAGAAGAGTGAAAGATCGTGCTTTGAAACCGAGCGGATTTTACAACGCTAAGAGAACAATACAAATTTCCTTCAACAATTGTTTATCAGAAAGAAACGCCCAGTAGGGAAGGTAAGCTTCTAGAGTCTACTAGCCGGAGATAAGCTCTCTTTCTTGTACTTGACGAAATAACTAATGATTTATATGGATCTTAGAAGAGTTTTTGCAGTGTTTTCTTATCTAAGACGACGCTTTTAAAGACATAATAATATAAATAGTTCAGAACCTGATATAAATGGTTTTATATCAATTTGGATCGATCCTATTTTCATTTTTTGAGCCTTTATATGTCAAGAAATATATAAACGGCTGAGCTCGGTACCAAAAAATATTCAGATTGTAAGGATTGTTATTCTCTCGATGATTTTTGACTGCATAATTTTTAATAAAACTGCTATTAATATCAAACTACTCCTTGAAAATTAACTGGCCCGAACAAAACCGAATAGTCTGCCAAATAATCTCGATCTGATCTGAGGTCTATTCTGCCCTCTGCTCTATCAGATATATTCACAAAGGCCCAGGACCATACTGTCCCATAGTTAAGCTGGAGTCTCGGAAATATTTAATAAGTTAGATGCATACATTACTTTTAGCAACGACACTTTGCAAACTAGTGCAAGTTTCAGCCAGCATCACTGTGCCGCTCCGACAAAACCATAGTCTGCTTAAAGGCGCTTCAAATGCTGGCGATACTACAAAACATTACCATTGCGTAACTGCGCATACTCACACCAATCTACTTTGCATATGTATGCGTTTTTGCCAGGACATTTATGCATCTACTAAATGCTATCTCTTAAAATCAGACAGTTAACGCGCACATCCTTTCAATATCGTCGACACCAACGCCAGCATTTCAATTGTGTGTATTGTTTTCAAACTTTATACTCACCAATGTTGTTTGTCTTGTTTGTTGTCTCGACGAAATTTAGCGTAAGCAATAAGCTGCCTACACCCACACACACACACACACACACACAAACACAAATCCTGGTGCGCCAAGCAGGCTGCGGTGTGGGAAGAGCCAATAAACAACAAGTGAAGTGAGCATAGTTTTCGGCGCCTGGAGGCATTATTTGTAAGTAGATAGTTTGTATGTATGCAGTTGTTGCTATGCCGTTGCATGCCTCAATGCATTTAAGTGCTTATGCCTTTAACGGTATCTTCCTTTTATGCGTCTCAACTCTCTCAACTGTAGATTCATATTTATTTGCACTTTTACAACAGTCGATTTGCATTTATTGTCTCACTTCCAGCATTCCTTTATTATCACTACGGCATATACAGTATACTGGTTGTTGCTGTTGCTGTTGTTGCCACAATTGTCAGTTTGTTGGTAAGTCGTTTGCTTATTGTCAATTTCATAGATACGCAGGATTCATGCTCTCATACACACACTCAAGCAAACGAACAAATGCGTCTGTGCGTCGCTTAATGTGTATGTGTGTGTTCAAATCGAACTACTGCATACGAGTATAACTACTAATACATTCATAGCGCCATACACTAACACACCTACGCATTTTACAACACTTTCCTTTGACTGTACGCTTCCTTGTGCATTTTTAGCGTCAACAACCATGTGACAAGCAAGTTTCTACGTCCTGCGCTCCTTTTTGTATTACTTATTCCCGCACGAGTACTTTGCAGCTCTTTACTGTTATTTGCCATTTATTTGCTTCAATAATTTTTATTAACATCTCCCAATGACAGTCTGACATTTTATATTTGTTCCTCTGCACTCGGCATTCGCTTTTATATTTCAATATTTTTCTGCACATAAAATTTAAGTTGCTTATGTAATCGAGTAGGGAGAAAATTATATGCCTTGATTAAATTTCTTACCTATTCTACAATGTACGAACAGTACAGTGGATAGTAGTTTGAGCGATGTCTATTAATTTTGCTTTTATATTGAAGCAGTGGAGTTGAAAGCACTCCACAAAAAGCTCTTCGAAAAAGCTCTCGAAAATATTTATTTGCAGTTGTTTCCAAGCCATATTATTTCAAATGTCTATCACTTTTAGAAAGGGCACATGTGCCCGAAATTTGAACTCTTAAATATGAAGGAGCCTCGCCTAATGGATCGTAAAACGGTCTTGTAGCTAAATACTGCTGATTTTATATCTTGCGTAAGAGCGCGGAAGCATTTTAATCTATAATTATCAAACCGGTGACCAACGACACTTCGACCAAGTCGAAGGCAGATTATATTTTCGGAAATTGTTATTTTAACGGGCGATTTTATAAGCAAAACGCTGCAACACTTCTTATGTTAGAACTAAAGATGTGCTTGGGTGACTTTTGAAGGATTTATTTAGATTAAATCGATTCAGTGAACTTCTACTTCTTATGTTAGAACTAAAGATGTGCTTGGGTGACTTTTGAAGGATTTATTTAGATTAAATCGATTCAGTGAAAAGCTTTTGGATATTTAGAAACTCTATGACTTTTAATATAACTTTCATAGGTCTTTACAAACCCGAACTGGATCTGGTTTTATGTTAGATCTATGAATTAAAATCTTATTCATTTCTTCAAAATTCATAACTTCTAGAAATCGGAAATCGTGTTTTTATAACCCATCACCAATATCTGTAGTTAAAGTGAGGTGAGTCTCCCATCATCATCAACGTTATATTCTCATTCACATCGGAAATTTACTTGAACTTTTGCAAGATACTTGTTAAGCGCACTACTTAATATCGTATATACTTGTACAGTTAGAACCCATAAAGAATTTGTTTTAGTAAAGAAATCAGCACTGAGACAATAGTAATGACATAACTTTAATTTAGACTGTTCTTCCACGCTTTATTCAATATTTTATATGCTTTGGAGAGAAATCAGAACCTTTTCCTAACTTTTTTTATATTTCGATTTTGTAGTGACCCTAAATGTAGGCAACATTTTCTTAATTTAACTATTTACAATTTTTTCCACACTGCTCCTTCATTCGCCATTTATTTATCTTATTTATTTCGACTTTGACAACTCTCCACAACTTTTCCGTTCAAATGACGCACAACTATGCGCGCCGCGTTTACATTTCCGCTTGTCATGAAGTTTTCAAGTTTTGTTTAGGAAATTGTTGATATTTTTTCGAGGTACCAGCAGCAAAATAACTTCATTTTAAAGCAAATTTAATGTTTTTTTTTAGCTTTATTTGTTAAACTTTATTTTCGAATTAGATACAAAACACCGGCGAATGCGCAACCAGACTAAACTCATTCAGCAAACTCCAACTCAATACACAAGCTCGAAACAAATGTTTGCAGTCAAGTGGAAAAGGCGAAAAAAGTTTGTTTTTGCAGCAACTAAACTAAATAACAAAATTGGACTTGGCGAAGGCATAGCAATGTGCACTTGTATGTAAAGAGTGCAGCAGACATATTTTGCAAATATGTGTGTACTTTTGCGCCTCGACGCTGCAAATGACTGCTCAGTGTCATATCTTTTTCCACATTTTCATATGGAACGTGTGTATTTTTTGGCGCATAAGCGACGGCATTTCATGTATGTATGTATGTGTGGCATATATGTATATACATATAATATATATATGACTACCATGGGCTTTATATCATTTGCAATGGCTCCATGTCTACACTAACTTTATTTACATAGTACTTTGCATCTGTTATTTGTTTAGTAAAAATTACAAAAGCAAACACACGTACAAACAAACAAGCATATTTTTATTTTCGCATGCTATAAAAAGAAGTTGGAGCGGCGAAAAAAACTTTATTCTAAATTAAATGCATTTCTGTCTCTAAACCCAGTCGAATGTGTGCAGTGGAAATGACAGACACAGCAGGCAACAGAAATACTTCACGGCGTATACGCAACAATTAAGGCTGAGCACAGAGTGGAACCAAGAGCAAGCATCAAATAAATAAGTGAAAATGGCAGAAAATAGTACCAACACCAGGAGAGTAATGTGGAGTGAGGCTGCCGGAGCCGATCTAATAGAGTTGTGACTAGAAAAAATGCCGCAGCTTCGATCGGCTAGTCCAAAACAGCTATTTTATAAATCTCCAACGGCAATGAGAACAGTCAAGATTAGTGAATAGATTAGATGTAATCGTATTACTTAAAAAGTGAAGTGAAGTCAAAGTGAAGGGGAACCTTTTCAACAAGCGACTGTGAGTATTTATCGAAAATTCATTAAGTTACAGTTTATTCAACTTTAAATCTATAGTTCACTAGTTGTATTTGCCACCAGCTACTACTTCTAAAGTCTATCTTGATGATAGACTCCTGAGCACAGATTATATATCTACGTGCAAAATTAATTTATATAAACGGACAGCTTTGACCACTTCATTTAATATTTCGTTTGATCTGCAATAAGTGACGCAGATCGTCATTAATTCTAAACTCTTTATAGCGCCATCTCGCGTTTGTTAGTAAAAGAGCTCTACTGACCGATCGCTTAATTTAATTTTACACCATATCGACATATATTCACCACTGCATTCCGTTATGTGTTTCTCTAAAAATAAATTAGTGATGTGTTTTTATTTACCATGCAGTCATTTTCGAATGAACTTGATCATATATAAAACACATTTATTGCGAGTGATCTATGTGTAATCTTACCAAGGGTCTTGTACAAAATTTGTACCGAAAATAAACTTAAAATATTTTTTAATATATTTTAAAATTTTTATTAGAAAAATTAAAAGGTTTTTGCAAGGTTCAGACTTCAATAAAAAAATAAAAATATTGGTATAGAACCATATAGACTCCCCGACGGGGAATTGAACCCCGGTCTCCCGCGTGACAGGCTACTGACCACTATACTATCGAGGACTGCGAAAAGTTTTTGTCAAAACACTCATAAAAACACAATTGTCAAATTTGTGGCATTGATGTAGTATTGAATTATATCTTCTGTCCCGTTTTCAGATAGTTCGAAATGCCCGTTAAAACCGAAACAATTTCATTCAATTCTTTTTTAATACTATACCACTTATTCCACCTTAAAACGCAATGAACTTAGAAAACCAAGTATTCAGTACACACTTAATGCAATAGTCACATGTTCTTTAACAGTTGTCATATCGAGAACGCACTGAAATTGTGCCATTAATTATGAAAGTCAATTAAAAATTAATGAGACAGCTGACAGGCAGGAAAATACCTGAAAAATGCGTGTACATTGTGACGGTATAGATACATACACGCGCGCACAAGCCTCTCAACGCAAGCATATCAAGTAAATGAGCCGAAAAATCGAACGACAGCCATGCAATACAAAAACAACAGCAGCAACTATTGAATAGCGCAGGAAAGCAGACAATTGACAAATATTTTCATTTCATTTTCAGAATTTTATGACAAACAGACACATGATTAATAAAGCAATGCAGCGCAAGCGAATAAAACGCATGCGTCTGAGCGTGCATATGTAACTGTGTAGGTGTGCATATGTACGTGTGTATGTGAGCATGTGCAAGAAATAGTTATGCGAATGCATGCAAAGTACGGTATGCCATGACAGCCAAAAAGTCATTGTAAATTTAATGACAAACCCTTAAAAATGTCAACTAAAGATATATGGCGCACAGATAAACGATTGGAGTGATTGGTTGCAGAAAGGACGAAGGGAAAACTGCAGGAAAAAAAAAAATTTAAATTACGCTGCTTAATCAGCGGGCAAATGGCATAGGTAAGCGTATAAAAAAGCATGCTGTCAAACAATTTTCAATTTATGTAGTAGCACACAATGCAAGTGCATACATACATATATTTATAGGCTTATTTGTATGTATGTTTTTAATTGTAGCTGGCTGTGTGCATTCACTTGCGTGCAGTCACGTGAGCAGTTAAAAGCTGATTTGACAACAGTCAACAAGACTGGCCGCTAGCGAAACGAAAATCAAGCTGTAGTAATGCATACAACACCCACTCGCAATACAACCTTGCGCACTCACCACCCCTGCCACATGCCACACGCGCAAGTCAAATGAACTGAAGCGCTGCAAACACGCCTAAAAGTTCACTACAAAGTGTCTGTGTGTGCACGCTTTTTTCTACACCCCCTTTGCTGTATTTGTTTTTGTGGTTGTTGTTGTTGCTGTTGCAGCTACATTTCGTTGCGCAGTTGTCAGCTGCAATAAAATAAACAACTGCAAGCAGCAGCAAACAACTAACTTTTCATTGTTGCTGACAGTGCAATAAATATTGGCCGGCCAACTAGCTGCCGCCGCGTTGCACCAGTTGTTGTTAGTGTTGTTGTTGTTGCGGTGCTAACTGCAACACCACCTTGCATGCAAGCAGCCATCCATCCATTCGGAGGCAGCCATTCATTTGCTCGTCGCCAAAGTTTTGTCCACTCACATAAAGAAAATATATGAACTCAGTGAAAAGTCAGTAAAGTTCTTCAGCAGTCAGCAGCCACTTCCCCTTGGCGTCGGCCTTTAGCTAAATTGCTTAGCGTGTGGGTGCGTGTGTTTGTTTACTTTTGATTGTAAACATAATTTAGTTGGCTTTGTCACGCAAAAGAAATTCCAAATAACTCACCGAATAAAGCAGCAGCTGAGTGGCTTTTGTGGCAAGATAAATATATTTGTTAGTTCATTTGTGTGTATGTGTGTGAATGTGCCGATATTTCTTAGAAACAATAAGGTTGTGAGTGCGCTGTTGGTGTGCTCGGTATGGGTGTGTGTGTGTGTAGCACCAGTGGAAGCGTTCATTAGTTACTGAGTAAGTCTGTTTTCGAATGAATAATACAATATATTTAGTTATCGAAGATCATAACTTGTGCAAACTCATAGATGTAAACAATTGTAATAGTGCTGTCATGTCATAAATAATTTATTTAATAATTATTAACAAAGTTTACGCTGCAGCAGGATATTCAACCGAAGACAACACACAATTATTTTTAAAGAATTACAGTTAGAAACTTCATGGCAGTCGCAGACTTCCGGTTCAGCCAAAGAATAAAACGAAGAGTTTAACATAGAAGCTGAAGAAGGGTATTGAGCACACGAATGCCGCTGTGTACAGAATCCTTAATTTTCAGCTTTGATCCAAACAAAAATGCTTAAAATATTTAAACTAAATAAATAAATCATTACATGATTTTTAATACAGTTAAAAGCTAGAAATATTGTTAATATAAGCATTTATTTTAAAAACTTTTATAAAGAAGAAACTTAACTTAACTTCGGCTGAATGATTGTCCGTTATACTCTTTCAGTGCTTGCAAGAGTATATCTATCGAAAGAGCAAATACGACCATCAGCGGACACTGCTTGTTCTATTTACACTCTTTCAACATAAAAATCAAAGACATTATCTTGAGAACCATGAAGCAAAGTTTTATAAAATCTGCACAAATACATTTATATTTTTTATTCTCGGTATGATTATACTCAAAAGCACTTGAAAAGGCATTAGTTAAATTGTTCATTAAGTAATTCTTATTTCCCACTCTTTCCCACCCGCTCACTCTCACCATTGTTCGATTACTCGCTAGTAAATAAAAGCATTCGCCCATTTTGACAACAAAAGTTTTCATTGCCAAAACCGTTGATGATCGGTTTCCCGACAGGAAATAAAATAAAACCTCAAATGTGGTGTATGCCCACCCAAACATGGACAAGAATTGATACAGCGAAATAAAATTGGAAATTGAAATGAAAATGAAAACGACAATGCCGAATTGGAAATTCGAAAGCGCTGAGCAAATCTGCCGAACGAGCAGCAATACACGCACGCAGAGAGACAAGCAGGCAGACGGTGTACAAGAAAAAGGACTAAAAGCCGCTGAGTGGAGCTTGGAGCATGGCGCATGGTTTGGGGGTACGAAAAATTTGCATGGTTCGTTTAGCAAAGTGGATGTTAAGTGTAATGCGATTTTTATGTAAATTTCACAGTGGAAAATGTATTGTGCATACAAGCAGAGAGGCGGGCGGACACGCAGGACAGACAGACAGACAAACGTATCGACAGCTGAGCAGTTGAATGTAGTAGAATGGTTGGCTGTGCGAACAGACAGCCAGGCAGACAGACAGTGACTAGTTTGGCAGCTGCATTGATGCTATGGCAACAATCCAATATATTGGCGACTCATTTCATGGTATTGGCAAAATACGAGTGTATTGTTGAGCGATGGCAGTGGCGGGCGCTGCAACGTTGGTTGTGGTTGCCGTACACATGGTCATGGTCACGGTCAACCAGGCCACACAGCAAATACGCCCGACCACAGCGGCTGCAGCCAGCGCTCAGCTATGCAAATATATCAAATGCTGGGATAATTCAAAATCATCGAACAAATCGGCAGTCAATGCACGCAAGCTCTAACACTTTTTATGCGATTTTCCCCCCAAACCGATGAGGTATGAGTTTTACTTGCCAAAAAATCGCATTGCGTTAGTAAAATATTTGAACAATTTTGTGGCGCTTGTGCATACATAGCAAGCTCATCATTGCTATTATCAGCAACAGCAGCTTGAACATCATAATCACCTTCGTCGGCTGGTCGGCGTTGTTAACCCCTTACGCTCGCGCCACATGAAAGTTGGCTGCTGTCTGGTCTACTGCTGACCGCCACGCCATGTCTGTCTGCCCTTGGCAGTATTGAAAATCTGAATTAAGCTGCAACACCAAAAGCCATCATTTAACGGGTGCATGCCCCCTCTGTCGCGACACACTTGAAAGCTTGCTGTTCGGCCTTTTTTCGCTTGGCCAATATTTCATGAGTGCATGGGCGTATTTTAACTTTGATTGCCCGTGTGGCTGGCACAGCCCACAATCTCTCCCTAGCACCGTATCACTAGCACCCTTGTCGCTTCCATGTAAATATGAATATTTGTACAAAATTCACTTAAAATTCGAGTGCCAACGATTGACTAAACCGCGTATTTCGCCGACCTTTTTTCTACAATTGTGTGTGTTTTTATTATCATTTGTTATTGTTGTTGCCTTTTTTCAAATACTGTTCGTTTACTGTTCATCAACCTGCGCTCGATGACTAGCAAACTCTTCTCTCTCCGTTGTACTTTTTGTTGACTACCGCGGATTTCGTCTCCCACTCGTTTCGCTCACTCGCCACTCAATTTTGCAAGTGTTGACCACTCAAGTGTTGGAAATGCAATGAAATGTAATGAAAATCAAATTGAAAATGCTCATATTTGTATTTTGTAATTAACGAAATGAAGTGATTCGCAGCAATGTACTTATGGGGAGTGTATTTGGCGGTGTTTGATCTTTTATTGTATAATTTCAGAACTAGTAATGTGGGAGCAATAAGGTAATTTTTTAAAGGCGAATTTTAAATTTAATAATAAATAAGTAGAAGTGCACTTTCGGCTAGTAGCGCTTCAATTTGAACTATATTGAACTATATTTGAAATGATAATGGCTCCATTCTCTCGAAGCGCACAATTCTCTCATTCAAATTCATTTATTTTAATACTAATAGTGCAATGCAGAATTTATTTAGTCAATATGTTAGCATGTATCAAATTTGTTGAAGAGCAGTCCTTATCAGAAATATTATGAGCAGTAAGTACATATACTTAAGCTTTTTCAGTTTGCCATATTATTGCAATAATTCGGTTTTTCTTCTCCAGTAAATATTTCTATTGTAAATTTTCTTAAACTCGTACATTTTTATATCTATGTCGTGCTGTTTCTTATCATCATTATGTTTTATTTGTAATTACCAAAGCAATGACAAGCCTATTTTATTTAAAAAAATACCAAAAAAAATATTCAAATTAGCTCAGTCTACAATTTACCACCATCCCTTAAAAAGATTACATATGAAAGCACGTGCTGTAATATTCAGGTCTTAACCCGTGTCACTTAAAAACTTTGAACGTAAATTATAAATGGGCAATTCTCAACGTTTTTAAACACAACAATTTCATATAAGCAAGCCAAAATATTTCACTTAACGCCGGACTGTTTCGTTTTTGTTTCGTTGGTAAATTTTCTAAACAAAAAAAACCTTAATTTAAATAACGGAAAATTAATAATATTTCATAATAAATTAATAAAAAATGAAGTCCAAGCAAAATGTTGAAGACTCCCCGACGGGGAATTGAACCCCGGTCTCCCGCGTGACAGGCGGGGATACTGACCACTATACTATCGAGGACGTTAAACAAATCATGCCAAATGCCTGATATAACCACAACCGCAACTTTTTTGTCTTGATTCAAATACAAATATACAACAACATCAAAATTAAAGCAAAAACAAAAAAAATTTCAGAATACTCACATACACAAATTTAAATATTTCTAAACTAGCGATCGCTATACTGAACAAAGTCAACTATTTTCTCATTGACATATGTATGTATGTAGCTCGATTTTTTCACGACCTTATCAAGTAGACAAGTAATTTTTTCAATTTCACAAGTCTCTAAAAAGTTGCAACTTTACTTCGCCAAATCGAAACAAATAAAAAATCAAGCAGATTGTCAAAAACCATGCGCATAGTGTGCACACCATTAAATAATGAATGCACATTAGTATAGCAAATAATAACAAAAGTAAAAGCAACAACAAAGCGTTTGACAACAGCTGCGAACATTTAAACGGAAAGACGATGACATCAAATAAGTTATTTATAGCTAATCGAGTTGGGAAGGTCGCGACAATTACGCGCTGGAGTTAGAGATGTGCAAAATATTTCGGTACTGTGGTGAAACGGGACGCGTGAAATTTCGTGATTCATCACAGATTTGTACCATATACTGGCGATGTTTAAAAATTAACAGCATATATATATCGAAGTAATCCGAGATGGATATAATATTGGGACTAGATAAATGTTTTCTGTTAAGAAGTGGAAAATTTCAAAATTTACAATAAAGACGATATTGTTTTTTCAGGATTTAGAAATTTCTCGATATTTACAGAACTTTTCAGGTTTACAGAATTTCCGGGATTTACAAATTGTGGTGCAAACTTTAAAGATTTTGATATTACTTAGAATTTCCTACAAATTCGCAGCTCTTCAGCATTTTACGATTTTCGAGGTTGATGGAAGTTATGTAAATATGAAGTAAAAGCTGTTAAAAATTGATTAGAATTGCAAGAGAGATCTACAAAATAACTTGCCATCTACAAATAGCATAAAGAAGTGTGGAAAAAATCGGAATCGGGCTTGATCACCGCTTGACATACGCATCACTATCAATGACACACATATATCTACCTCTTGCTTTATTAACCACACTGTTTTGAGGTTAAGTACATATTTTATAAAGTGAACATGTGGTGGAGGGCAAAAAAGTAGCGAAAACAAAGACAACAACAAAATAAAAAATATTGTTTTATGATCGTATTGATTTAAACACGGTAATATTTTGACAACAACACAATAGAAGCCGACTTTTCACCAAACTAACCCTTGTTTCACCAAAAATTTTACCGCGCGACACAAACCAAACCCCGGTTAAGGGTTAAAAATTAAAGCTAAACAAATAAACTGTAAAAAAAAATGCCAGCATTAAATTAGCAATCGCGCGGGGTAGTGAATAACACAAAATACCGCAGGTTAGCGCTAATTTATTTCCATTTGTAAGCGTGGCGAACTGCTACGTAATCGTGGTGCTGTCTCTTCGTTGTCTGCCACCGACACCGGTGTTTATTAAACCAATCTGTACGCAACGCCGTTAACTAATATCTAGAGAGCATCCTTTCTCCATTTTTTTTTTGTAGTTTTGGGACCTGCCGTTGACGCAAAAGCAAAAAAATACCAAGAGAAATAAGAGTAAACTCATGCGAATGCAACACGGAAATTTATGTGTCTGGCTGAATACCATCTTGCTGCACCGAGCGTATACTGCACAAGCGCCCACCCAAACAGCTAAGCAACTAACCAAGTAAACCACCAACCCCTTGGGCGTATTTCAATATTATAAACACCAAGGATGTGCACGAATAAAAGAATAAGCCACAAAACAAAAACAAAAAAAAAATAGACAAAACAAATAAACGAAGGATTTACCAAACGTACGCAATATGAATAAATATATTTGCACGCGAGTGTGTAAAAAAGCAAACAAATGATAGTAAGTGGCAGAGTAACACTTTCCACCCAACGGATGATACATTTATGTGTGTTTTTTTTTTGCTCATTTGCTAATACACCGTCTTGTGTTCGTTTTATCTGACATCCCGTTGGGAGTTACATTTGTTGTTGGAGAAATGGTGAACCATAAAGCGTTAAATGCACCCACTAATTAGAATTAATGGCGTTTAGAGACCGGCAAATGAGCAGGCGGGCAGGCGATTGCTTGATAAATGCCCGAAAAGTAGCTGCATACGATTGTGGCAAGGCGAGAAGCAGAAATGTATGGCAGATATGTACAGTTATTTTTATTTTACTTATTCAAACAAATTTTTTTAAATAGATGAGATATCACTTCAGCCGGTTGAATCAATTTCTTAATAACTGCACTAAGTGTTTCAGAACTGCTGTAGATACCGAGGGATAATTGTTTCCAGTGAGAGGCAGCTATTTTTTACAAAGATCCATATGTAGAATAAACTAGCATATTGAACATTTTTTTATTCGAACAGCTTAGAATTTGATCACTTGCAAAGTTTTTGCACTAACTAAAGAAGGGCTCGGATATATACAGCATTTCTAAAGAATAAATAAAAGTAGTCAAAATATATATTACTTTTATTTTACTATAACTCAAGTGGGATTATTCGTGGGTTCACGAGAAATCGAACTATTTACCTAACCTAACTTAAGCTACTACATTCAAAAGTTGGTCTTGCAAAGGTAGTGGCTTTCCAACCAATCTTTTCAGTGCTTATACTTGTACTCTCTTATTAGGACCTTTTTCTTAAGAATCCTTATATAATCCGAAAAGTTTCTGGATTAGACGTAAATATTTATTATTTTCATGAAGTCCACATTTAACGAAACCTATTTTATACAAAATGACTAAAAGCTCTTTTCAACTTATCAAATCTTGCATAGCAATGAAACGAAAAAAACAACTGTTATGGAAGAAAGATAAAGAAAATGAAGTAGAGACAGTATAGAAAGCGGTTAAGAGAGCAATTATAACGTATGTTATCTATATACATATATAGATATACTTGTATTAATTTATATTTAGCGTAGAACAGCCACTTCCTATAGGTCACGAAGCGCACCAGTAGCTTCGTGAGACACGCGCCAAAACAAATTAATCTTGAAAATTCATTTGATATTCATTGAAATATGGTGCAACTTCTCAGCATTTTTCATCCCCAAATTAATCTAGATTTCGGCTAGAACCATGCGTTATATGAAGCTAACAGCGTATCCAATATTTATGCACCCCACAAAGTAGGCTATAAATAATAATGCTGGTAATTGCATGTACTTGAAAGTAAATTGACGTGTGCATAACTAAAACTGTGTCCATTGGGAATCAATAAAATGCAATCAACGAAAAAGAACGCATGCAGTTGTAAATATATATACGCGTATATAAGTATGTAAGTGTGGAAACACAGAGATACTTTATTTCTACGCTAGTTTTATTTGTTGAATTTAAACCAGCTTAACTAAGAAGCAATAACATGTAATTATTTAAAATTATGTATTTCATATTTTCAATTTAAATATATGAAATTAAAAATCTAAAAAATATTTCTGCAGTTTTAACAGCATTCTCTTCACATGCAAGTTTATTTACAGCATTCAAGCAATTTAAAATATTATGACGTTTGTACAAACATAAAATTTTTTGACAGAAATATGCTTCCTCTTATAATATTTATGTTCTGCCGACACATATACACACACAAATGTGCTTGCAAGCGCTTATATGCTGCAATATGCCACAACAGATGAATCTATCCGTTGCGACAGTGATGACGGTACAAATGCGTTTACACACAACTTAAGCGTATGCGCATGTGTGTGTGTGCGTGTGTGTTTACATAAAATATACCTTTGCATGATTTTCAAGTATATTCCGACACTGAAACCGGCAAACTTGACAGTGAAAATGGCAAATGTGGCAGGAATATTTGCCACATGGCAATGCGTATATGTCTCATTTGTGTCTGCTTGTTTACTTGGCGGACCAGCCAGTTTCCATGAGTGAAGCGACAGAATTATAATAATAAAATAAACAGAAATATGCAAGCTTTTATTGAAATTAAATTGTTTAAAAGTTGAAGTGGAGAGTTTTGTGAGGAAAAATAATTCAACGTTTTAAGCTACAAAATTTTATATTCACGTTGAGTTTAGTAAACAAGAATAGTTTCTTGATACTTAAGTTAGGTTCGGGGGTATTTTTTGACAAAAAAACTTCTCATATTTTAAGCGCGGCAATGGAGATTTCATTGTCTTCCTAGTAAGTAGCAGTATTTCTAGAAATATTATTTAGAAAAATCCTCTGAGCCAATTTCAGAGATTCAATGATAAGGAACATCAGAACTAATGAGAAGGATGGATAGTTATTTTGCGACCAATGCTAAGATCAGAAGCACACTTTATTCTATCAGACAACAAAGGCTAGTTTACCCAGAAAATCTCAGTTTTTATTTAATTTATCATCTAAAACACCCATCATACTTGCTTCCATGAGGTCCTTACCGTTTTAGCTTTCACTTAAACACAGCTCATTTACTTCCTAATGCATAGCCTTGCACTTGTCATCTAATGCAATAAATTATAATTGCACATAAGAGCACTCTTCCCCTTAACAAACAAAATATTAAGCTCATAACTAGCCTCATTTCTATGATTGTACATATGTAATTCGGCCTGCAACAGCATATGAGTACCTAACCGAATAAATATTTTATACAATTTATTTTTATAAATTAAATTATGACTTGTAATGTGCTGCACAGGGCGCAACAACCAAGCAGACATAACAACAACAGAGTAATATGCGGTTTTGTCGTTAATCAGCTTGCAGCCGACAGCAAAGCGCCAGCTCAGAGAGCAACCCTCGCAGGCGCAGTAAAACCTCTTTGCAGCATGGCTGGCTGCGTAGTCGTAAATACTCTTATCTGCCACTTGTAGACGCAAACAATTGTGCGGTCTGGCAAATAGTAGTTGCATCTTCACATAGTCTCTTGTGTGGTGGGGTGGTTGATTGTAGCACACTACCCCACAGCGGGTTCAAGCTTCAAACTTCCGCTGCTGCTGCGTTGCTGTAATGCGTGTAAATGCGTTATGGCTGCATGGCTTTGATGTGTGTTTTTTTTCTTGCTGTGTATCGCACGCAGCACCCTCAGTCACATACGTACGCCGCACACGTAGCTTATACAAAACAAGCGCTCATAACAGGGTTGTTGCGCCTTCAAGTATGCACTGGTGTATTGTTAGTTTTGATATATTGCGCAAACTGTAATTCAGCCGACGCCAAATGCACTTGCCACAAGCGCATACATGCGCACACATGTGTAAACAAGAACGTGCACCAATTTTTGCAATATTGCAAATTACAAAATATGCCGTTACTTGTTATAAATGTGTAAAATGCGTTGTAGTGTGGCAAAAAAAAAAAATGAAAACCCAAATAAAAACTCGCACAGATGTTGTAAATGACCGTGAAAGTGCACTTACATATGTGAATGTGTGGTATTTCACTGGTATGTTCAGCTCTTGACTACTTTTATTGGCACTCGTTGGCGTATTTTGCCCTTTTAAAGCGTGGCAGCGCAGCTAATGCTCATCCTTTAATCTTGTGCGTTATTAAATATTAGATTATGTTTCATATGCGTTGCCTATTACAGACATGCGTGCACAAATTCGACTATGCATATTTGCTGGTGTGGTAAATGTAGTCGAAAGCATCAAGCTACGAGTTACTTCCGCAATTTTATGCAAATATAATGCAACTAATAAAATTTTCAATAAATGAAATGAATGCAAATATTAAATTTAACATAGCTAGTATTTATAAAAAGTCATAAAATTCTCGTAAGCCTACCTAGCGCAATACGAAATCCGAGTTCTAGATATTTGAAAATATTTTTTAGATTAAAATTGTATATCCACTGTTCCTCAATTTAACTTAATGGTCATATTGTGCCATGATTACTACAGTAAATTAAGGATTTTCTATATTTTACTCCAGTTTATATTTATAAAGCGCCTAAAAGTGCACTAGCTAAATTTTTTGTTAATCAATACTGCCTACAATTAGGCTAAAATAACACTGAAAAGTTAGGCTGTATCAATAATAAGATAAATTCAAAAATATATCAAAGACGAATGACAATTTAAAATATTATTTCCTAGAAATATTAATTTAAGCTGAAAATTATATGTGGCTGACTTAAAATGTCGTTTAGTCTGTTAACACTCATGCATGGAGATATGAACATACAAGAAGTTTTTATACGAAATCACCTAGCCTAAATGTTATAAGTGGGGTAGGTAGGTAGATAAAGTGGCTGTCTTTCGACCCACCTAAGCCTTTAGGAGTCCCATTGTGATACCACCGGGACTGTGGTCCCCTCACTCTATTGTCTACTCTCTGAATGGGGTAAATCGCAGAAATTAAAAATTTTATAGACGTTACATATAGTCGCGTGTTTCTATATTTAATTTACCCCACGGAAATGTATACAAACTTCAAACAAACAGTTACATATAGACACTAAGCATTTTCAAAGCAATATTCTCTTTCCCAACTATTATAGCATAATAATCTTAATACTAAAAATTTACGACACAAGTCTAACCTTCCGCTTTACTAAGAAACTTTCTCAACTTCCTTCCTTTGAAGCATAAAGCGCTTAACGAGTACACGCGCCTGTTGCCGCAGTGAGTAAAAGCAACGAAATAATAAAAATAAAAATTAAATGCTCTACAATGTTGATACGAGGGTCGATAGTGAGATTTTTATAGCAAAAACATTTACATGAAATACTTAAGCTACACATATACATATGTGTGTGAGTGTGCGAAAGGGTTGAGTGATATGCGCTGCTGACACTTTGGCACTTGTTGGCCAACAAATCGCAGAAACTACTTTATGATAAAGTTGACTAATACTAAATTTGTGGCACTAAATAAAGAGGTCGCAATAAAAACAAAGGTTACGCTGCGTGGCCACTACAAGCAGATTATGAGTTTTATGCATGAATATATTATATTTAGGTTTATAACCACTACTATAGTTCAACTCTATTATTTGGCATAAAATTGTATGTAAATGTTGTAGTAAAAAGTTGAATATATTTTATGCAAACATTAAAGCTTACATTTTCGTTCATTTCGTTGAACATTAAGTTATGCCAAACCATTACTTTTCTTTCATTTCAGCTGCAACTGTAAAAGCTGACCATAAACGGACATTTTAACGAGGAGTTAAGCGATTTGTAGGGAAATATGAAAGCGCATAGTTAAGGTGGCAATAAACCGCGCACGTCATGTTATGTAAGTTCATACATTTTAGTTATGTTTTAATGTGATATTAAAGTGCGAAAATACATAGCTGGTAGTAAATCATTGATATGCTTAAAATTAAGAATGTATATTTTACCAAAGTGAGGAATTCATTAAGAACATAAACTAAATGAAATAATAATTTTGATGAAAGGCAAAATTTGTAATGCTTACGAGTTAGTTTTAGTTCACAAACATAATATTTTTTCTCTACCAGCCTAAAGATATGCTTTAAAAATTATATACTAAACAATTTTTGTGCTCGCTTTGAATTTTTTTGTAGAGTTTGTAGCCTACTTATTTGCTAATATTAGCACAATCAATGAAATTGTATACAAATAGCGCATATTGCTAATTTCTATGTTATATCATATTATCATTTACGCTTATTTCCATGCTTCAACTTGCTGCCACTTATAAAAAATAAAAGTCGATACTACAATGGGTATACTTGAGGTTATTGTAAGGCTTGAAGTATTTTACATTTTGTAAAAGTAAAGATAAAGAAAATTTTTCATTTTTTTGATGTAAGAAACTAATTAAGAATATTACATTGAAAAGTAAATTGTGCCTTTTTGAAATGACGCTGAAAAATGAGATATTTGATGCCTACATTTTGGCGCATTGATATGAAACGTGATGACCAAAAGCTAAGAACCCAATTTTAGTAAATATTAAAAGTAAAAGTTTAATTTATTTATTTTAATATCTTTGTTTTACTAAATATATTTTGATATTTTTAGTTTACAAAATCAAAATTTTGAACTTAGGCTGGAAAATAATAATAATTTACCATATAGGTAGTCAAATATATATAGTTTTAAAATTATCTTTACTTAAATACAACATTTTCATCAAAAACTAAATTTCTTTTCAACCAGCCATTACCGTATTCGCGCACCACTACAATTTTTCAAAATAAATTTATTGTTCGTTAAATTATTTTCAGCCAGCACCTCAAAGTCTATTGAACTCTTATAAACAAATGTAGCTGCAAACAAACAAGCTTGCTATTGAAATTGTCCTAAACAGTCTTTCGATGCATTTCAAACCAAATATCTTTCGTGCAACAACAGACTTTGCTCAGCTGAGACCATCCGTTTCGAGTACAACTACAGTAAGCCCCAAACCCCGCTGAATTCTTTAATATTTGCACCCAATGAAAATAAGAAGAAGCGTTGCATAAATGCCGGAAAACGACACCCAATCAATTTATTCCACAGCTTCAATTCTGCATGAAAGTTTTTGCTTAATTCGTCGCATTGCTGTTTTTTGCTTTTATCACAATACATACGGACAATTCATTTTCGCAACTTGTTTGCCAGCGGCCTTTTTATTTGCAGCGATTTTTGACTGCAGCAACATTTGGTTGCAAACACTTTTGTGGCGCATTATTTGTTTGTTTCTTTGGTTCTTTCTTTCTTTCACTCATTCATTTGGTGGCGCTCTCAGTTGGCAATGAAAATTGCTGCCGACTGCTCCATTGCGTCCGAATGTTTGCCCATTTGTGCTCGATTGTCTGTGTTGCCTGTGCGCGTTGCGCCTGTATGCCTACAAAGCCGTCCTGTCTGTCCATCCACATAATTTGCCTGGCAGCTAAAGCGTTTCCTGAGCGTGGCTTTGTCTGTTCACTTTCAGTGTATATGTGTTTGTGTGACTTTGTTTGTCTGTCTGCCTTTGCCTGCATTTGAGTGAATTGGCCCTTTTTGGGCATTTCATTGTGAACACATTGTTTGTGCGTCGCTTGCCGCACGCCGTCGCAGCCATCGCAGAACTGCTGCTGCTGCTGCTGCCGTCAATGAAGTGCACTCATTGCACTCACCGCTTATCTCTTTGCCAATTATTTCAGTTGAATGAATTTGCCAGATTTGGCATTTTATTTATTTTTCGTTTCTTTTACGGCGCTTACAGAGCTGAAGGTTTTGCAATTTTTGCATTCTGAAACTTATATCGCCAGTTTATTACTATGGTAAATATTTTTGCTGAAATCCACATGCAGAATCACCACTTAAGCATCTTTGTACACGGATTTTAAGCTTCAGGTTGTTGTCTACAGCTTCGGACATTCGGATCGGTTTCGTAAAAATATTGACGATGTTATAAAATTTAAGATTACGAAAGGTATTCAAAGAATGTGTACTATCTAATAACTGTAAGCCAGCTGCTTTGCATCGATTAACCGATGTTATTTACTAATGAAAGGCAAACAACGCAGCTTTTTAGTCTTGAGCTATAACGCCAATCAAAAGCTGATGCTTATTGTACTTTCAAATCTTCAAAAGTCTCACACAACTTTTCCAGCTCATTCTAAAAATCAATAATATTCAAGGTTAGCTTAAAATACAAGCATTTTCAATATTCTGGTTCGAAAGTAATTTAAGGCAAGGACACTAATATTAACTTAAGGGCATTGTTGTAATTATAAAACCAAATGATATACTGATATTAACAGCCCAGAGTTCATACTTAGGTTGTTCCTTTTCCTTCATTCAGTGCGAGAAAAAAAGTAGTGGCTTAGTTAAGTAGATATGAGTTTTGAAAGGCCATGTAAGTATCGAGTTTTCAAATTATCAATAAACAATTTGCACATGTTCTTTTCACCTCAGGAAGCTGCTTATTTGTCAAAATCGCTGCTATCTATAGCATACCTATAGCATATAGCTGCCATACAAACGGAACGATATAAATCAAGTCCCTATACGGAAATTGTTTTTAATTTGCGATATATCTTTACAAAATTTTACTTAGATTACTGTTCCAAAAAGCGCTAGAAATCTTCGAACAAATTTTTCAGATTTACTATTGCATATACTCGCAAATAGCGTCCACTCAAACGTATCGAACAAAATCAAGTTAAAGAACTTTTTATACACTTTTGTGCTATAGGAAATGCACCTATGAAGGATATTATAGCTTCAGCGTGGCCGAAATTAATGTGTTTTTTTTTTTTGTTTTTAATTAATGTTATGCTTTCTACTGCCATCACACCCTATACTATTTTTATGACTCATGAATCATGTAGCCAGCATATAAACTTTAAATATTCACAGCACAATTACTACGCGGTTATTAGCAATTTTTCGATAAAATTACAAATGTAACTGCACTTCTATATAAATATGTATATGTATATGTACTTCCATATAAGTATGTATAGGTACTTACATAAATAACCATATTTGTTGGCGTACCTATGTATGTATTGTGCTTCTAAGCCGCAGACACATTTATATTAATTAAATTAAATACATTTACACTCATTGCCTGTGTTACAACAACAATTAATAAATAATTATTTTAATTAGAATTTTAAATAAATGCGCTTGTCGAGATGTCGGTGTAAAGTGTAGAGGAAAGCAGTCGTGAATACATGCTTGCATTTCTAATAAATTAAACTTAAACTTTTTAATTAAAGCACTATTTATTCCGAAAGCTTATGTTTACACAAATATATGTATATGTATGTGCGCATGAAGTTAAAATATACTTATATATGTATGTTAAGGCATGGATATATGTATATATATAAAAATGCACATATGTATTTTTATGTGGCGATTGTTGTTGAAGCTACATCATTAAATATTTTGACGAGTCAACTTGGGGAATACATGCAAACTGCAAGTATGAAAATCTCGATCTTTGCATTTTTAATAATAATATATAAATATATATGTAGTTAGCATGCATGTGTTACATAAGCCATTTATTAACGCATATCTATGGCATATTATATGCTTACAATGTGTCTAGGCTTTTCTGTTGCAGACGAGCGCACAAGCACCGACAATTACTGCAAAGCCAAATAATAGCAGCAAACTTTTATTTCATTTTATTTTAATTTATTTTGTTTTCTACAAAATTTTTTAACTTTTTTGCGACATTTAAAACTGGGCTGGGCTGTCAAAACAATGCAGCAGCCTATGCTAACGCGCTGGCGACAGACAGTACAAATGTTTTTCGCTCATTTATCATAAATAACAGTTTTTGTGTTTTTATTAGTGTAATTTTTTTCAGTTTATTTCTCACAAACTTTTATTTTTTTGTATGTTTTTATTATTTTGTACAATTTTTTGTGTAACTTTTTTTATTTTTATGATTTTAAGCAAGTGTCATAGCCAACATGTCTGACATTGCTGACTGGAAATACAATAAAATGCTTGCACATATGGTACATTGGTTAGTGGGCTGACCTTCAGAAGAAGTAGAAAGGTTATGTATGTAGTATATATGTACATAAGCATAATTAAGTTTTGAATTAGATTTTAAAATACGTACTAACTAATTTTTGAAATGCCGCTTATAAATTGCAATAAAAATATATAAATACACAAATTTAATTATTGAAAAAACAAAAAAAAAAATTTGAGACTAAAAAATTTAGTTGCATATTTTATTGAAAATTTACAATAATCACGATATTCTTTATATATAAAAAACCCAACAAAAGTAGTTATCAACAAAAATTAATAATTAACAGTAAATTTCAAAAATAAAGTTAATTATAATTTTCGAAAATACTTTTCTAAATTTGATTGAATCATTAATGACACCAATTTTAAAATTGTAAATTAAAAACGTTACTTTCACTAGAAAACTTCACAATACTACACACACATGCAGCCTGCACAACATCCAAAGTCTTCACCAAAGAAAACATAAAGAGCAAAAGAACAACAAAAACATTTAACGAAGAAATTTTAATTAAATTGTCTGTTGGTGACATTTTCATTCCAGGCAGTCAGCCAGAAAGCTAGTCAAAATACTGCACAACACTTGCAACTTCAACACCAAACTAACTGGCCACAAGCGAATATATAGACGCACATAGAAAAATGCAAGCGTACACACATACATACATAAAAGTATGTGTACAAATAAAATCATGTATATGTATGCAAGGATAACAGCTGGGACACAACAAAGCCATGTAGCATTTTTTAAGAGTCTTCCTCTTTGATTTGCCACCCAAACTTTTCCTCTTTTGTATAGATAGCATATAGCGACTGCCAGCTGGTTGCGATGCACAAAATTTAATTCGACTGTAGTGTATTTTAAATGAAAATGTGCATGCATGCATATACAATAAATAAGTATACACATACCTACATATGTTTGCATACAAATGCATTTTATACACACACACGCACACATGTTAATGTCCGACATTAAAGTTGAACCAAGGCTAGTGAGTGGACATTTTTACATGCTTCGGCATTTTATTTTTTGCATGTGAGCATGTATGTATTGTTGCATGCTTTTGTTGCGCATGTTGTACTCGCAGTTGTAAACACATTCGCAGCGGCGCTTCGCGAAAGTGTGAGTAACGAGACACGCCTAGGTCATTTATAATGGCCAACTTTGGGTACTAGCGTCACAAAAGCAACAACACATTTGATATATAAATATATGTGCATATGTAGGTAAGTATGTGTTTACCAAAAAATCAAAATAAGTAGTCTTCTCCTCTTTCGCATATCCACTTGGTTTGCGTCCTTCCTCGCTGGAAATTTAGTTGTGTAATAAAAACAAAAACAGAGAAAATTGCTGATTCCGTAAAAAATAATTTTAAATTACAATTTGAGATACCGACGAGAATCAGACTTTCAAAATTTTCGGTTAAATACAAAATCACTTTTTCGAACTGATATATTTATAGATATATAATATATTTTAGAAATTTTTACACAAAACTTTTATTTAGAAAATTTTTTGTAAAAATAAAACATTTTCTCGAAAATAAAATTTTAATTACAAATCTTAATTATTTCATGTTGTTTATTATTTCTCTTACATTTTGAATGTTATTATTGCAAATGTTGAAAGAAGTCACAAATACATAAAAGAAGCTGCAGATTCTCGCGCACTGTACCGTTTTGCAAGGATTAGACAATTTGTGTAAATGCGACGTTTTTTCTTACAGCAAATAAAAAAAAAATACAATGGCAAAAACAAACACCAGCAACATACCAAAATACTAAACAAAGCCAGTTAGCTAACTTTCACGTAAAGCTCATTTACCGGACACGACAAACTTACACACACACACACACACCGGTTTCATATATTTCGCTATGTTTTTTTAATAGCTTTACAGGACACCGAAACTCACACATATGCAGAAATCTTTGTTTGCATTTAAATTTCCCACATGCTCCGAAAAATATGCTCGTGCTTATAGCATATCCTGGTGTTGACCATGGTTGGCTCAGGACTTTTGCAGCTTCTACGTTGCCGCACGTTTTTGCATATCCGCATAGTTTTTATATAGTATTTGTGGGTTGTTTTTCGTAATTTCCTTGTTGTCGTAAGTT
Source organism: Bactrocera oleae (assembly GCF_042242935.1). Classification (NCBI taxonomy): domain Eukaryota; kingdom Metazoa; phylum Arthropoda; class Insecta; order Diptera; family Tephritidae; genus Bactrocera; species Bactrocera oleae. The sequence continues at coordinate 4,404,689 of NC_091538.1, forward strand.
TTTTGGCTTTTGCTCCATCCGCGCGCTTGTGCTAACGTGATAATGAAAACGCTTGCGGACATTTGTACTCTCATATTCTCGTTTTAATCCTTTGAATGCCAAATGTGTTGTCAAGTTTAGCTAGACGCGAACACTTTGTGTATTTTCGTGTGCTTATTTATTTTGACATTTTTTTCTGACTACAAATAGTTTGTATAAAACTTTTATTCTCCGTAATAGGACTAACTAATACATGAGGTTTTCATTGTGGAATTTTTAGGAGTAGGAGGGAAGGAGAATAGATGCAACTCAGTGAAGCCATTTATAAATTTGGTATTCTCATGAAATTTATAGGGTTTTGCAACATAATTTATGGTTTCTACCGCCCGTTCTCACCTGCCAATATCAGAAAGAAGCACTTCTCTGGGTCCAGAAATAAAAATGACGGAAAAAATTGAAAAGTACATTTAAGATTGACGACTACACACATTCGCATAACAACCATCTTCCGCTATCTAAATTGGCTAGAGACTCACCCTAAGCAAAAAATAAAAATAAATTGCTTCGGGAGTGGCAACCTCTAAAAATCTCATATGATATTTGTAACTAACGATTACCTCAACAACATAACACTCTTTCTAAAATAACTTGCCTAATATTCTACGCAAAAAAATAAAATCTCTAAACATACCTGAAGCAATCTTCAATTTTCTCATAAATGCGACCAAATACTCTGTAACATTTGCCAATCGTCGAATGCTCTCTAATCTAGCACTAAAATCCATGCATAGAATATACATAAAATACTGTTCAACGTAGTTAACACTATTGAATTTATTAATTAAGTGGTGTTTTGGTCATTTGAGGCCATCAGTCCAGCCACTAGTCCCAGGCAGGAGCAACCCCGTCGGAACCGTGGGAGTGATTCTAATCAAGATTGAATCATCATCCTAAAACATCATATGACCTTTTAATAGGGTAGAACGTCAGTTCACCTCTACTAAATGACAAATTTTCAACTGCGATACCACAGGGATATATACGAACACCCGAATAAACTGTCTGAGAATTTAAGTAAATAAGCGACAACGAAAAAAATATATGATTAAATGAAAAAACAACAAAATTATACACAACAACACAACAAAATATTCAAGAACCAGTAGATAAGATGACTGCCTTACAATATTACCTAAGCTCAGGTAGCTAAGTCAAAATTGAAGCAATTTTTGTTAGTAGCGCTCAACATTAGCGTTAGTCTGCGCACATGGCAACAGCTATGCAATACTATTTCCTCCCCAGCCTCACATGTTTTCTTCAACAAGCAATTCCACAAATAGGCTTTTTTTTTTGTTGCTATATTGTATTTGTTTAAATTTTTGTTTGCATGCTTTAACGCTTTATTGTTGCTGTTTGATATAATTTCTTATAATTTTATAATTCTTAGCTTACTTAGCTATTGAATATCTTAAAACTGAAAATATGAAATATATTAAAAAAGTATTTCCCATACCGGGAATCGAACCCGGGCCTTCTGGGTGAAAGCCAGATATCCTAGCCACTAGACCATATGGGATATGTTAACATCATTGGTAAAACACGCATTCAAACACTTGGTTGACAACTAAGTGTTCTTTAAGAGCAAAGAATAGAAAAGGTTAAAAATAAGTTTTTTATTGGAATGTTACCATATACTTAATATACGGTGGAGTGGTTTAGAGTCATAAAGTTTCTAATGTATGTATGTTAATCACAAATTTGTGTCAGTTTGAAAACAATGTATATGTAATATAAATACAAAACTGACATATTAAAAGTCTTTATAACAAATGAATGCTATATTGTATATTAATGTTTCTGTTACTATACCAGAGTCTCTTGAAATTCCAGTCCAGCATCTGGCTATGTAGAATAACTTTCTTCTGAACTAAAACAAGTGTCAACACTCGACTGACTGACCGAGTCCATATGTTGTTTACATATCTTTACAAGTCAGGAAAGTACCAAAGTGCATATACGGCTAACAACTATAAACCTACACACACGCTCATGTAGATATACATATTTATATAAAATATTGTATCTATCCTTTAAATGCAGCCTTAATCGTCCACTAGTCCCAGTACGGAGGGAGTGGGATTCAGTGCTTTACTAATAAAAAGTACAACTACTAAGCAAGCGCGCACCAAACGAGCGTGTACATAGAATGACATGACAAGCATATAAAAGAGGTCATTGATGTTATGCTGACAATTTGAGATGACAATCAATGCAATGGGGTTAGTGAAATGTGGGTGGAGCACTGTGCTTGTGTTAAAGTGTTGTGTCGTATTGTGCCACTGACTAGCAGCTAAGGGTCCTCATTGACCAGTAGTGCAAACGCTGAAGCTACAATTGCTGTTGTTGATGGACGACAAGCAAAGAAAGTTTGAGATATTAAAAATGTATGAACATACATTTGTATGGTTTATTGTTTTATTTGCCAGGATATGAACCAAAGGATTGTTTGAAGTACGTAGGCAGCGCTCGTTTAGTTGGTCAATAATTGCTTGGAAATGTTTAAACTTATTTACAGCGTATAGGTTTGTATGCAATTTACGCATTTTTCCGCTCTGGGCGTCACTGTGGTACCAGCTCCTGTATCTTTTACGCACTTAAAGTGTTTGTTTATTATATATTACGTCCTATTTTATTCAAATTGTATATTATAGGATTTATTTCGGCTTACATTGTACTATATGTTTTATCACATCTTCTGTTGGATACATAAAATAGCACTAGTTTTAAAATTGGCTTAAATTTTTAGGGTTAATAAGATGCTTTCTAAAGGAGAGTATGATTATTGTGGCATTACCTTTTTTGTCGGACTAGGATTCTTCATTTAATGCCATTACGAGTCTCTAAAGCATTCAAAACCGATCCCAATATGAAATTTAATCAGATTGCAGAGTCACAAAAAGGAAAACGCATTCTTTAAAACCATATCGTGATACAATATACCTAAGATAACTAAATATTTTTACATTTTATATTAATATTTTTGAACGAAATTAAATTCTTAATTTTCTTCTTTGACAATTCTTATGAACTTTAAACTAAATGGTGAATGTTGTAGGCTAAAACAACAGTGAGTTTCGGTCTGCACAGACAACGTTAAATCACCTGGGAATATACCCTAAATGTGAGATCGGCTGACAAACTGCGACACTAATGTCAGGAGTAGCACAAAAATTGTAAGAAGGAAATTGCGTTTACTTACTATTATGAACTTGAGGAGTGAGGTGTTTTGCTTGTAACGGCGCTAAAACATGAAAAGCGTATTTACTACTTAATTTTTAGAAAAGGGAGAAAACTTTAGGAAGGGTAATGCGTAACAAATGGAAGATACAGTGTCAAAATTAAAGTGATAGTAAAAGTGAGTGCGAAGGGCTCATCAATTGCTTAAGAGTTGAACGGCAATGAAGGTACTTGATAAAAGTGGGTGTTTTGTGGTTGTAATGAGAATTAAGATTCATCGTCTGCTAAGCGAATAAAAACTTGTTATTCTCTATATACATATCTATAATCTTTTTTTATTACTAGAGAATTAATTCACCTCTGAAAATCGCAAAGTTCAATTATGCTAGTTGTTAGCTCATATAGCAACTTTCGTGCCCCTTCTTGTTTAGCCAAAGGCTTAGTAAAGGTCCACGTAAAACATAAACAAGTATGTTTAAATATGGAGAGTAAAAAATAGTTTTAAAGTTTGCTTGCCAATTATACGGTACCTATACCCATGTACTGCATGATGTCTCTAGGCTAACGCCAAACATTTGAGAAAATAGAAACGAGTAGAAAAATGTGGCTTTCCTCCATGATAGCAAAAACATAATTTGGACCAACAACACACATGAAAAACATAAACTCAAACAGGAAAACAAACAAAGCTTACTTCAGGCCAAATAACTTACAAACGCATGAGTAGACCATTGAAGTTGAAAGGTACAAGTAAGACAACTTGTTGTTAGTAGACTTAGAAAAGAAAACAGCATGCCTCGGAACTTTCGGAAACTCAGTAGATACACAATCGGGGGACGCAGCGAAAAATTGGGTGAGCATTTAAGGCAACAGACGATATGTTGGAATTAAACGGCCAGCAACCCCACATCAAGAGAGTAGACAGGCACAACGCATAGCTGCACAGGCGACGCACACCTTTGGGAGTTGGTGCTACATTCAACAACCTGTAGAGCACTCACCTGCATATTCATTGCCCTGTAGACTTTTTCCTCTTAATTCCTTTATTTTTACGTCTTTCTTTGTTGCACATAAGACACATTCAGTTTTCTTGCACGCAATTTGGAGCTGCTTTCGCATTTCTTAGTTCATTTTCACAATAAAACTGCTACCGCTTGCGGTTAGCTTAGTATGTATCTGACCTTTTCCGGGTTCGCATTGAGAAAGAAACATTTGCCCCCTTCCTTCTGTCGATCTGAGCCCACATGAATGGGGTCTGTCTACTTACAACTTCATTTTGGTTTGAATGTGTCCCTGAGGAGCGAACAGCCGACGGCAAAAAGGCGTCCAACAAACAAGTGAATGCAATTACGCATTTCAGGCATATATGGGGGTGCATTTTGTGTTGGTGGGGGTATGAAGCTACAGAAGCTCCACTGCCTTCCAGACTAAAGTTCAAAGCGCACCTAGCTCAGCACACGCTTCCTTATTGCCCGGTGTTTGCTTTTCGTGCTCTTTAATTGTCTTATCGCCGCTTTTATGGCAAGTTCTTGTTTAGCGAGTTATTGCCCCGTGGTATTGTTTGCATTTTCTTTTAATTTAATTCATTCGGGCCGACAAACTGGAAAATATTATTAACTTGAATTATTTAACATAAGTCATGCTTCTGTTGTTGTTAACAAATTTTTCAGTATTACGTCGAATATTTTGTGATTGTGTTAGCTTAAGCGGTAAGCGCGTAAAAGAGCAATAAAAAGAACATTAAAAACTTTTTCCTGCGCAAAATTGTGGAAATTGAATTAGATTACCTATTCGAGCCCCCAGCGATGCATGGAGTATTAGTTAGCCACACATACACGAATATGCCCACGCATTCGGTTTCATTTGTATTTACTTTGCATGAAAAATTAACGTTTTTTACTGTTTCTAGTTTCCTTCTATAGTTCATAGATATTATGACAAACGTCAATTCCTCAAATCCAATAAATTTATTATAATTTCTCTGATTAAATTAATTTTAGACCACACCCGCTTTGAATTATTTAAGCCTGAACCAAAAATAAGTCCCGAAATGAGTCACTAAACTCTAAATGAATAAATCTTACTAAATTGTTGAAAATATCAACCCGAGAACACAGTTTGAATATACAAAACAAATAAGTAAATTCAAACAGCTCACAGGCTTAAGCAAGTGAGTAAGTAGATTAACCGTAAAATTGATTAAATGTAAAATGTATGTTTTAGTGAACTGTTAACTATTTATTATTATAATTGTCTAAATAATAATTTAAAAAAAAATAAAAAGCAATCTTCCCATACCGGGAATCGAACCCGGGCCTTCCGGGTGAGAGCCGGATATCCTAACCACTAGACAATATGGGACTATTAAAATGAAATTCTCATATGCGGCACTTATATTGTAAGTGCGACAGCACCACTGCTATCTATACACCACGATGAACGGTATCGTGGTGAACATTCGAAAGCAGATTGTATATGTGCATGGTCGACGGAGTTTACATACAAAACGAGTTGAATTAGGTTTCCACCGCAAAAGCAATTGAGTGTTCGGTTGAAATACTAATAAAATCTGCTTATATGATGAAACATACTATATTTAGATGAGCAATGGAGGGTTTTTTTAAAGACTTTTACAGATGGTGAAATGGATGCTTGTCAAAATTCAACGTAAGATGCTAAAAAAAAGTATATAATTATAAAATTTGCTTAAAATGTTTAGATTCAGATTTCTAAACTTTAAAGCGTTTTCCCCACAACTCATACTTTGCAAAGTAGGTATAAGTGCATAACTACTGCACCGATTGTTTTGAAATTTAGCACACTATTTTTTTACACAATATACGAGGTAACGCTGGAGAAAAATTTTCCGCATAAAATCGCGTTTTTTCCTTTAAAGTGTTCGCAAAAAGTGAACAATTTAAATTTCGAAATCCCCCCACCCCAGGGTTATCTGAGCAAAGCGATCATCTAGCGATCTAATTTTGATATTATGATTTCAAATGATCCAACACCGACTACTGACTGTCACCGCCATTTAACTTTTTTCCAGACATTCCAGAATAATTGCTGCCATTGCCGTATTTTTTAATATTTCTCCATTAAAATTTTAGAGAATATTCTTTAAATATCATACTATAATGCGCCATTCGTTTTAATAAATAGATTTAAATTGTTACGTAAAAAAAATTACAAAAATATGCCTACTCCCCCCTTTAATTTGGCATTTTTAAGTAACGTACTAAAGAGTGCAGTTCGTACATTTTAAATTTTACTGTGGTATTTTTTGTAAGAATAGAATTTTGGTAAAATTAAAGAAATATCACAAATTTGGAAAAAAATTTAGCTAGACGTCTCTTTTAAGCAAAATAAACCTATGCTGTGCAGGAAAAGCATTGCAACTCGAGTTCAGTTCTGCCGAGAATGTAAAAATTTGTCGGTTAAAGACGGAAATGGCTTTCTAATGGTAAGTCATATTGTTGCCATCGGTCCAACGAACAGCGCCAATAATAATTAGTTAAAGTCACCAGTTATAATGATGCGGGCATGTTTCACTTGGTTGCACATTTTTTTCCATACTCTTCTGGCTATCCCTTGCTGGCTAGTTTGTTAATGACTGGAGTGGTACTAAAAACTCAAATCAATACAAAGATTTTGAAAACACATTTCCACAAATGATCAGATGACCAACCAAACTTTCAGCATACAAGTTTTATTGTTTAAAGGCTTTAATTAGTTAATTTATATTTCGCTGAAGTTTCAAATGAAATACCACAACTAAAAATATTTAATAATTTCGCAATGGTAATTTCGCACAGTTGTGCTATGTGTTAATTCCAAATTAATTATTGAACTAACAACAAAAACTCTCTGTAAGCATAAATCAGAAACTGACAGTTAAACTAACTTATACATAGATTAGTTAATTGACAAACAAAAACTTCTCTAATTACCCTAAATTATAAACAATTGCTTAGTGAAATTCTAACGCAATTATAAAATATTGTTGAAATACCTCAGTGAACCGATTAATTTTAGTGCATGGATGACAAAATTGCTGTGAAAATTACGGGTGATGAATTAAAAACTGGCTTTAAATATGTTTGTAGGCAAATGTTGGTAAACAGACCATAAATTTGGCAATAAATAAAAAGTGGCATGTATTTCCATTGTTTGAGTATAAATTCAACGCCATTATTCAGATAATTCAGTAACATTTCCGACCTCATTAGAGTAACACAAAGCAGCTCGCATCCTTTTTCGGTCACAATGCAAACGTTCTACACTTTGACAATAATGGCGGCTTTAGTCACGCTGGCAGTGGTGAGTTCAAAAATATAAATATATACATATTATTATGAAAATAAGTCAAATAGCTAGTACTATACCATTATTTTCTGTGGCAGTGTCAACTTCCAGCCGATTTTGAGAAATTCAGCAAAGCTTGCCTGGACGAAGCCAAAGTCTCGGAGGATGAGTTGAAGCAATTCATTCAAAATGGCATGAATGTTAACGAAGCCACTGAGAACATAAAGTGTCATACCAAATGTTTGATGCAAAAGCTGGGTATGTGGAAAGATGGCGTCCTTGATGCCGATGCCAAAGCTAAGGAATTAATGCAACTTCCAAAATACAGTGGACATGATGCCGAAATAATACAAATTGTGAATAATTGCAAGAATGAGAAGGGCGCTAATGAATGTGATACGGTCTTTAATATTGCCATGTGTATCAAGAAATCCCTCAGCGCACAGATTGCATAAGGTGCAACGTGTTTTGTTTCTTTTCTCTACCCTGGATTGTTGGACAATAATTTTAATCAACTTGGTTTCAAATATCTGTATATATTTCGATGTTTTAGTTATTTGGTATAAGGGATTAAAAAATATAAACTAATTATTAGATGCGCAACTAAGTTCTCGCTGTTTGTTGTTTTGATGAAAATGCAATTTTATTATAAGGAAATGGTTGCAAATGAATTATTCGAAGTATTGCTAGTCATAACATTTTTCCATATATCTGGCAAAGCTCGAATACTATTACGGTAAAACTGTGTCTTTCTTGTGATGCCAACCAAGAATCAAGCATTTTTTCGATGTCGTCTTATGAGTGGAACTGCTTCTGAGCCAGGCTATGTGACATCGAACGGAACATATAACAATTAGACGGCGTGATATCTCAGGAATATTTCCAGTGCGTTAGAACTTCCCACTTAGGCGGTTTTTTTAGAAGTTAAATGCTAAAAAAATAATTGCGCAAACAACGATCGTAATAATTTTGAAATATTTATTTGAAAAACAAAAAGAACAATTACATAAGTTCAATATATGTAAAAACAAGCTATGTAGATAGAATAAACGTAATTACCCTCACTAGCGCGCTACTAAGCGTACAGTGAGTGGGTAGGCAGCGATAATAGCTAGCAGCAACAACAATGCTATATGGAGAGAACTACATACATACAATTTGTAGGCATTGTTTTTTCCACAATATAGTTATACCTACATACATACATACATTTATAAATGCCGAGAAATATCGTAAAATTTATATGTTTTGATTTTCTATGGATGTACATATATGTTTAGCCCTAAATTAGATAGCTAGCATTAATGTATTTTTTCCATCATAATTTATATAATAAAGATTTTGTTGCTTCTGCGTTAATATTTCTTGAAAGGAATTTTCGGATGAATTTTCACTTAATGTACTCACGTGCATTATGCTCATTTTCACCAAATCATTACATAAATACATACCTGTCATAACTTATTGTTGTTGTACTCTGTATGGCATGCATACATGCAGTTTCTATATTCCCCCTTTTTATGCTGCGCAAAGGTTCTGTTTGTATTCTCACATTGTTTGTTGACTAAGTGGAAAATTACTAACAATATTAATGCTGGAAGGAGCTACTTACAACGAAAAAGTTAGAAAGTAACACATTCTACAACCTCAACTAAAAAAACGAGAAGAATGAAATCAATTACCATTTTCCATATATTGTGCATAAATACGTACTACACATACAAATATCTAATCTGAAATCAACTACTTAGTTACTAACTACTTTACAACTAGAATCAGCTAGTCACCTAGTCAGTCGACGAAATTTTTTTCTTAAAAGAAATCGGTATTTTTTAAGATATTATGATATGAAAAAGCAAATGTCAGTTGATTTGGTTAGAAATATAACAGTTTCATACTAGTTCCAAACTAGTTCGAAAATGATATATGCATAAATGTTTAACTCAACTAAAAAACAATTTTAATTTAGATTTTGTTAAACTTCTCTAAATTTTTATTGAAAGAATACTGATATCACAATGTAGCTAAGCTCTCTTTTTGATCCAACTTTCTCAAAATTGGTATATTCCTGATATTTTCGTTGATAAAATTCTGATGATAAAATCGATTTCTTTCTAGTTACAAACTAGTTTTTCTTCTGCCTAGTTTCTTTTTTACTACCAGGTATGTACTCGTATATATGCGACCTATACCTATAAGTACACATTAACATGTAAACAAGTTTGTAGGCTCTCCGCTTATTCCAGGAATAAAGGCATTAGAAAAGTGGATATACAAACACAACAATGTTTTTTGTTGTTTCGTGCACGTGCATTCAGCTCGTTAAAACATTGACCGCAAGCAGTTAACAGCTGGACATAATGACCGACTGCAAGTAGTCAAAATTAGGATTTCGGGTTAAAACATGAAAGTTTTATTGTATCCAAAAAAAAATTCAAGGTGTGGAGACAAGAATTCGGGCCAAAGTATCAAACCTAACATACATAGAGCATACTTAGAATAGCATAAGGAAAATAATCAATTAAGATGCAATTTTATTGCAAAAGTGCTAGAAATATTTTTCGTCTTTTGACAGGAAAAAAAAAAATTCTCCATAAACTTAAATCTACATCTTCTCAGGGAGTATTAGCACACTATTTTGAAACGCCGTTCTCATAAATTTAGTTAAAAAATTATTATATTTTTCAATTTTGGAACGATCTTCGTAAACGTTCTCCATAAATAGTATATGCCACCTATCTAAAGTTCTTTAGTGCGAATTCAAAAGAAAAGTACCATAAATATTGTATAATACTTCAAAAAATAAATTATGCATTTTTTATAAAAAATATTTATATACTTTAAACAGTGTTAGAATTAGAGCCTCACAACTCTTCACATTCTCGATATCGAGTTCATAGTAACGCCAGCTGCCACACCTCTACTATGTCTAGCTGGATGCACGGTTTAGGTTGCGGTCATCGATGGCTTTCTTTAATAGCAAATGTGCATGCAACGTCGATAGCAGCACAGATACATATACATTCTTACATATATGTATGTGTGTATATATGAATAAAATTTTTATTGAAAGTGCTCCAGTTATTGTTTGCTTTTCCTTGGCTGACTTGTGAAAGAGTTGAAGCAGTCAGTGCTGTTTGCTCAGCCATAGAGAATCAGCTCTAAATGCACGTGTAATCATATGAATTGGTCACGTGATTGCTAGAAAATGTACTTATGTTTGCACAGTGTGGAAACCCAGTAAAGCATAGAAATTAGACTTTTGATAAGTGTTTATATGTAATTATGAAAGTAATTTGACACTTTTTTCCAATACATACCAATTACTTACTTATGTACACAGGTATATTTGTAATTTATTTTGAAATTTTTCAACAAATAATTGACTTTCATAGCTTTCAAGTACTTAATCGTACATTTGACTTTAATTTTAAAATTTAATTTCGGTTTAAATTTTAATTTAAAATTAAGTTTTCAATTTTAATTTTAAATTTTGAATTTGAATTTGAATGTGAACTTTAATTTGAGTTTTACTCTTAATATTAATTTTAATTTCAGATTTAATATTAATATTAATATTAATATTAATTAAAATTTTAAATTTAATTTTAATTTTAATTTCAGTTTTGATTTTAAGTTTAATTTTAATTTTAATATTAATATAAATTTTAATTTCAGTCTTAATTTAATTTTAGTTTTACTTTTGATGTCAATATTAACTTTAATTTTAATTTTAGTTTTAATTTTAATTTTAATTTTAATTATAATTTTAATTTTAATTTTAATTTTAATTTTAATTTTAATTTTAATTTTAATTTTAATTTTAATTTTAATTTTAATTTTAATTTTAGTTCCAATTTTAATTTTAATATTAATTTTTATTTTAATTTTAATTTAAATTTAAATATAAATTTTATTTTTAATTTTTTAAATTTTAATTTTAATATTATATTAATGTTAATGTTATTGTTAATTTTAATTTTAATAGTAATTTCCATTAAACTTTTTTTTCATAAACTTTATTATATTTTCCACAGCACAATTGTTCACTCTGCATTTATTTATACACATTTTTATGTACATATGTACATCTTCAGTATTGCCAATTGCATGTGTGTGTGTTATAAAAAACTTAAGTATACACTCCGGCAACTGTTAATGGACTTTACTTTTCCAAGAAAGTGCAGCCATTACATTACTTGCCACTAATTCCGATTCTATTATATTTACGTTATGATTTCCTCACACACACACGCTTACCTCTTTGTATGTTTGTATGCCAATCAAAAATAACAATGTAATGTTTTATAAAAATGTATAACGGTTTATATCCCTTGTACAATATGATTGCACTTACATAAATATAATTTAATCAAAAATCCATAAAGCACTCACATTCGCTAGCCGAGTTTTTTCTAGCACTACACACACACACACACATACACACACACAAATATGCATATGTACAGTTAACAAGCTTTTTGCCGCTGCCAAGAAAAATGGGTCAAAGTGGCAAAGTGGCCGAACACGTAGCACACGTGATAAAGTGACGAATGACTGTGGGAACGTGAAGTGGAAATTGTGATAAAAATCGGGTAAAATGCAGCACGCAGCCCGTCGGTAGGAAGTAGGGGCGTACGAGGTGTGTATTTGTGATCGAAAGCACTGACTGCATGTGAGAATTGTGAGTGGCGTTTTGGGAAGCCGCTACTTAAGAAAGCTGAAGCACGCAAGTCAAGCTGACTTCAAGGTACTGTGTCTACACACACACACACACAGGTGCATATGACGGAAGCGATGGACAAATATGCTTATAAGTGCATTTATGTGCTTAAAGCTATGCATGTATGCGTGTGCTTAAAAGCTCGTTGTGTACACTGCATAAATTTGCCAGCTTGTTGGGCGATAAGGAATTACTTTAATTTAATGTAGCATATATAATATATTATTTGATTTCTGCAAGCAAATTGAATTTGAAATTTATGCTTTTCATGCAAGTGCTAATTGAATTCGGTTGAATTTGTGCATAAACACATATATTTTAATATATGGACAGGGACGTGAAAATACACCGTTGTTTACGACATGATGTGATTTTTAGATGTTATGAAACTTTGCTTTCTAATTACTTTCAACGAAAAGTAATAAATAATTCAGTATTTTCAATTAGTATAAAATTATGCAGATCTGAATCAATGTTTATTCATGATTTTTGTGCTTCTGTAGTTCAAGGCAATACCTAATTACTATTTCTATTTCTGTAATTAAATTATAATTTTTGTTTTTAATACTTGTAGTTGTATTCATGATCAGTAATTATCGATCACTGTTCGGCTGTAATAAGTTATTTGCCACAACTGTTCGCAAGTCCCATATTGTCTAGTGGTTAGGATATCCGGCTCTCACCCGGAAGGCCCGGGTTCGATTCCCGGTATGGGAATTTTTTTGCAGTTCTATTTTATACAAAATTCTTTTATAAAAATATGTATAGAAATATTTTTAAAAATTTCTTTGCAGGTTTAAGCATTTTTTGAAAGGTAAATTGTATATCTTTTCAGCAAAAATCGGTTAAACAAAGAGAAAAAATTAATTGAATTTAAATGGAACATATATAAAATAATTTAATATTTAATTGTTAAAATAATTAGCAATTAAAAAAAATAATTAATATTAATTTTCAATTAAATAAAATGACTTTCTGTTACACATTTTAAATTTACAGCTTTTAGAGCGCAAATTATATATTGCTGAATCCGCACTTGAAATTAATATCGCATGCATTTCACTGAAAGTGGTTATCGCAATAATTGTTGCGCATTAACTACATACCATATATCATATTATATATGTATATATATCATTTAATAGTATATAGCATACATAGGTGACTTGACAAGGTGTTCGCTTGGAAAAAGCAAGCTGAGCCACACGGAGGGCGAAGAAATGCAAAACCATGGAGAAAGTTAAATAAAGTTAAACAAATTTAAGAGAAAAAAAAATGTATATCTGAGACCTACAAACCTATAACAAGTGCAAATAAGTATTTCATTTTTTATTAAACCAAATTGTCAAAGTTGTTACTGTTTTATCTCAGTTTCCTGCTAAAATTTTTAATTTAGATTCAGTTAAAAGCAAATAGAGATCCTTTATAACATCCTTTCAAATACATATAGCTTCCAATGAATATACATTTGACAGTTGTCAACTATCATCCGGCAAAATTTGATAGCTGTCATCGGATAACAATGTGACATCTTCCATCTGACAGACGCCTTTTGGCAGCACTTATTCGACATCCGACTGACAACCATAATACAATTTTTGAAACTCTCTCTTTAAATCGTTAATTTTTTGTCACCAGGTAGACTTTATTTTCTGTACAGTAAGCTGGAACAGTCCATCAAATTTGAATATTTCGATTTTAGTTTTGCGGCCAAAATATTCACAATTATTTCAAAAATATAATTTTTCTCGAAATCTATACTAAAAATCGATTCAAAGGTTGTATAGCCTTTCGCTTTTGTTGTAACAATTACTTACTTTCTTTGCTTGAGGTTTTTTTTTTTAATACGTAAAAGCATTGAAATTGAGCTTACTTTTTATAAATTCAAAATCGACACACAGTCACATTTTTTAACGTCAACAAAGTTTTAAATTACTGCCACCACAACTGATAGTGTCTAAAGTTTCGCGGAAGTAATTGCTAAGGTTTCAAGCGCAGTCACCTGCAAATCTAACACATGACGTGCAGTTGCAAATATGTGCTACAAATACATGCAAATATACGCTGTGCCACATGTATGTGTGTGTGCGCTTGTAAGCTTTAGCAGCACTGGGGCGTATGAGTGACGCGCATGGCTTTTAGTCTACTGAGTCATCGGTCACATCAACACTAGTGGGCGAGCGAGTTGGCTCCAATATAGCACCGCATGTAATACGCTTATCCAAGCGAACAGCATGTTGCATGCAACACTATACCAATGTAGTTTATTTATATGTTTAATTTTTTAATTCCTGTTACGAATTGTGGCCGAGTTGGTGGGGGTTGCGCGGTAACACAGCTTTTTGGCGACGCTTATCGCATTGTGGCATTCCTGCTGCATATTTCTGTTTTTACACAGTCCGATAAAGCGCATGTTGCAAGTGGTAAATGCACATGGCATACGTTTGTTGGCACGCACATATGAAATGTGTGTCGCTTGCCGCAGCGTTGGAGGCGAGTGGTGGCGGTATTCTATAACTACAGTACATGGTTATTATTTACGTACATTTCAAGTGCTTTTCCATGTTGTTTTCATTATTATTACGAAATGCATTCGCAATGCAGCGCTGTCATTCATGCTTACATGCAAACACATTTGTCTGCATGTGTGTGTATATTTGTATATAAGCATTAAGGCATGTGCGTGTAACCAACTGTATGCCGATTAAGCACTTGCCACTTACGATATATTTATACAGAAAGCTAGTATTCATTTTAAAGTTTATAATTGTTAAGTACGCGTGTGGGTAGGGAAGTGTAACATTTACTAAAAAGCAACTCACTCTTGTAGTTATATGTACTCATAAGTATTATAAATATAATTATAAATGTTCATAATAATGACATAAGTTGCAACAATGCGAGCCGAGTTGGAAATTGCATATATTTGTTGGCTTAAAGCTTATAATTGTATAATTTTGTATTCAAGAAATTCTTTAAGCGCATTCCTTCTAAAAATTATTGCAGTGCGCAATTTAGTTGTACATGTTTGCATGGAATTATTGCATGTGTGTAATTTGAGTCGAAAAACTCCAACGGCTGCAGAAAAAGTGAAAATATTAGTATTTTACCACTAACACAATTATGAATGCATAATAGAGTATTAAAGTAAGAATTATGCATTTTTAATGCAACACGCGCTTATTATAATGCAGCTCAAATATATGGGAATGCTTGACATGTAGACGGCTCTAAAAATTTTAAGTTTTATTTATTGGTTTTTAATCGGTACTAAAATGCTTTGCTGGCCCATGTTTACTACATATAATTTTTCAATTATTGCGAAATGGAGTCCACATTAGAATTAGTGCTGTTGGTCTAAAAAGATTTACAAACCTTACTAATTATTTTGATTTCAAAGATTGGATTGAAAAGGTTATTTTTAGGACACACCTTGTACATACTAAACTATCTCAGACATCTAAAATGGCAGTTCTATATTCTATCAGCAAAAATTCCATATTTATTCTGAGACAAGAATCTCACAAGTTTAGTTAAGAAAGTTCAAAGAAAATACTTGTGCCAGACTTGTTTTGTTTTGTTTTTTCATTTATTAATCGTCACTTCAGGTTTTTTTGATTGCGACTTAATAGGTCTACTTTGCCTAAGTAGAGTACGTTCTGTATACTTTCTGTGATCCAGTTCTCTAATCACTGCTCTGTCTGGTCAGTTCTGGTTTCACGGTGTTTTAACTTGCTCAAAGACGGAAAATTCCTTAATAATATTTCTACGGTGTGCTACAGTTCCATAATAATTTTTTTTAATTTCAGCTGACCTTTTGCTCTCAACTTATTTTAATTATCTGTATGTCGTTTACATTTTTATACCCTTTCATTCATAATTAACAAATGCCGTCATTTTCTCTACCAAATTAAATTTATATACTATAACCAAACACAGCTCGGCCACCCAGTGCCGTCCTTAGTGCAACACGTTGAAAATGTCAACTGCCACTGTTACCACTGATGACATTTTAGCGCCACATTTCGGGTTTGGCTCTGACACTTTCAAGCAGCAACAAACCCACAAAAACAGTTTGCTGTCACAGCTAGCGGCCATTCACTTCATTCCAGCGAGTTTTCCTACTTTGTATTAGTATATACAGCTTTTGCTAGAAACAAGTTAAATACATTGTAGTCTAGTTGTGCTATTATTTAGTGCTTTTTTGTTGTGTGCTAAAAAACATTATGATTGCTTTTGTCTTTGCCTTGGCATTTCTATTTTAATTCTAATTAGTTTCTTGCGTTTTGACAGTTCATCCGCCATTCCACTAATTTGCAAGTTCGCCTAAACCCCCTCTCATCCGAAAATGTATCGTTAGTTGGTTTTTGTAGCATAATTTCTGGCGCTCAGCTGTCAACTGTCTGCTGTTTTACTTATTGTCTTTGCTTGTTTTCTCATTTGTTTTGCTTTTCGGTTACTTCTTTTGGCAGTTGTGTTGTTGTTATTATTGCTGTTGCCGCTGACAATGAAGTAGAAATGAAGTTTTCACTCACCAAACCGTTGATTGACATTAATACGAATTGGACAGTTATTTATTAAATGAGTTTGCATCGCAGATAATATTCTTGCGTTGTCTTCGGCTGTTTTTCGCCAAAAAGCTGACAGACTTAACGTCATTGTTCTGAGTTTTTGTTTATAAAAATTTGTTTTCTAAATTTATTTTTAAAATCTGACAGTATTGTTGGCACGAGGCGTTAATTTGCGTATTTAAATGCGAAATCTATAGAAAGTAGAATTAATTGGCAAAAGGTTTTGGAAAGTTTAAATAAATTATTTGAAATTGGGTTTCGGGCATGGAAGGCAGATTCAAAGGAACTTTTCAGTGCGATAGTAGAACTTTAACATTAATACTGGATATCTATTAATTTTGTTTTTCAACAGATGTGAAGAACTATAGAAGAATAATCTATCCATCAGACATATTTGTTAGCTATTTTAATAATATAGTCTAGAATTGAAACTCCGAAATTTAGTTCGCTTCATCTCTAATTTGTCGTAGGTGCATTTGATGAATACATTGAGGTCGCTTTTCTATAATGTCAAACTTATGTCAGCCTCAGAAAATTATTCTTAGTCCCACCAACGTATTCTCAAACTATTTAAGAAATATTCTTTTTTAACCGAAAATCTGTCACAATCTGTCTATCGCCGTTTCCGCTGGGTGACAGTTGCCATGGTTGGCTGGTTGCCAGTTGAATTGATTTCATGTCCATTAAAATTCTATTGCACCATTTACGCTTTTGGTCGAAAACTCACCAAAAACTATTACTCATTCGTAGCGCCGTGTAGCGATCCCTTAAAGCGTCGCCATTGTCCCTGAATAAAAACAAAAGGCGAAATAGCAAGCATTGTTATTGTTTAATATACTTATGGTTGAAATTATGTTTGCTTGTTGTAAGCTTTTTTGTTTTAATGTTGTACAACATTTGCTGTCACTGTGGTTGACGTTGCGGAAAAGTCAAAAATTGACGCATGAAAGAGTAAATAAAAGCGCACCGAACGAGAGGAATAATGAACTATGTAAAGGGACAAAAGCATACAATAACAGCACGACTGTGCCGCCGGGACATAACGAGCTACAGTCAGCGCTGAAGCATAGGTATACCGCCTGGAGTTAGCCCAACCCAACCGCTTTTTTGCCAATAACACAAAGCTATATACTTGTACATATGCATTTCAGGCCAACTTTTCGCTGTCTGGCTGCCCACAAGTTCGTCCGCATCGAAGCACAACTCATTTGACGCTATGATTAATTACCATTTTGACAGCTTCGCAACGGTAACGTCACATGCGCGTCAACGCCGCACCCGTACAACAGAACGCAGGAATTATGTATGTATGGGTTGATGTGTGCGTACGTCGACAGCATGACACGTGACACACATACTTAATTGCATTTGTGTCGGCTATGATATCCTTTTTTCCTTACAATTCGTCTTTCCCTACGCATTCCTGTTCCTCGGTTCATTCTTCCATTTCCGTTTTCCGCATTATTATTATTATTTTTGTTCATACGCTTCATACGTTCCAAGTAAATGATAAATGAAGGCGCCATTCGTTGGCATTCGTGTATGTGTGTGCATGTATGTGTGTGTAGATATGCGACAAACAACTGACAACGTCTACGTCGCACCGACCACGACAATTACGCCTCACAGAAGTCAGCATCCGACTTTGGCTTCCGGTGTCACTGAGACGTCACTTAAGCTAGAAATTATACGAGTATGAGGCAGTGCAGGCGGTCGCCGGTTGTTAGAGAGATGTGTTTATTTTAGAAAGTGGGAGTTGGTGTGAAGAGAAGAAGGTGCAAATGAAACTCTTTAAAGCTTTAAATTGAGGAATCTCAACAAGTCGAAAAGCATTTTCTGGGAGGTTGCCTCCAAAAGAGATACCCGTAACAGTTCTGGTTAGTTAAAGCATTTTTGTGTCCTATAAGGAAAGGCCTTGACGACTTTTTGTTAAAGAAATGATGTTTCCGGCAATTTTACTAGACGTTCTCTACTGTACTTACTAAATCTTTCAGATTTTTGTAGCATTAATCTTGGTATGAATTTTAGGAACAAGAAAATACTATTTGCTAATATTATGAAAGCTTTCGTGGAAATAATAAGGATCCTAGATAATACACAAATCACTATCAGGCACTTATTTTTTTCCACAATGTTCGGGGAACTTAGCACATTGAAGATCTTCGATAATATAAAAAATATAATACTTCCGAAATAGGTCGAAAACTTTTGCATATTTGAGTCCCACATTTGCCATTTTAGTGTAGCATACCTTTAGGAGCAATATACAAAGAACATTTTAATATGTTATTAATTTACCACAAAAAGTTCTGTATACTATGCTATACAAGAAAGCAGGTCTACAAATGATATTTCATTTCAACGTATTACTTCATTCTCTTACAAGTACTTCCAACCACTATTTTATACTGTCCTTTGTCGGTCATAATTAATTACTTTATGATTTATTATTCCTTATCATGAGAGACTTCACTTCAATTCGTCACATTTTTGCCAGCACAGCTGCTCATCAACAACTTTAGCTCTATAAGTTGTGATAAATATGAATCTTCTTTTTCATTTATACGAAATTGTATTTAAAGCGGCTGGATAATTAAATTATGTCGTTTAAATGTCATTTTCATGTTTATCTTTGGGCACAAATGTGATTGCGTTTGTCATAAAGAAAAGTATATTAATTAAATGAATGATATCAAGAAATTAAATTTTAAATTTAAACTAAGTATTTTAGTAGTTTTGTCATAAAAAAGACACAATGTCACAGATTTAATTATGTGTAAATTATTTCTTTGCCTTTAGGGTGCTTAAAGCACATTTTGAACCAAAATTTGCTATAAACAAAAACAAAAAAAAATAAATCATCGATTCTCTAATCAAATTGCAATTAAATTTTCATCGGCGAAATAAAAAAAAAAAATAAATCTCTGTTCTACCAGCATAAAAATAGACATGACTAACCAAACCCCTATGGACCTCTGCGCAGATAAACACGAGTGAAGAGGCATTTGATCAACTAAAATCTGTTGGTGGGCTTGATTGTGTGCTGAACAAACAAACATCACTGTCTGGCCGAAGAACTCACCAATATTCAGCTGCTCTGTAGTCCACTGTCATTGCGCAGTGATTACAAAATAAAGCTGTCACGTGTCGGGGGGTATTGCAGCGCATCAACAAATGAAGTTATTGCTCGTGGACGTTTAAATGTGTGCGGGGGGGACATGTGAGTCACAGCAGCTGTCAATGTGATGCTTTCATACTTTTTAAGTGCCTGTAATTTTTTGTTTCAAATCGTTGTTTTTTGAATTATATTTTCCAAATTGGG
Organism: Bactrocera oleae; assembly: GCF_042242935.1. Taxonomy (NCBI): domain Eukaryota; kingdom Metazoa; phylum Arthropoda; class Insecta; order Diptera; family Tephritidae; genus Bactrocera; species Bactrocera oleae. Next base: position 4,424,826 of record NC_091538.1, read on the forward strand.
ATAGTCTGACATGTCCCAGTGAGTGGTGTTGTAATAGCAATTGATTACAATGGCGAGAAATTTGGCGAAACTTATTAAATGTATAAAAAGGAATTAAAATTTAGAGAAGCCAGTAAAATACATTTTCTAGTAACACTCAGTATAATAAATTTCCAAAAATGAGAAGAACTTCTCACAAGCTTATCACTTTTCATTTGATGAGCTGATCTCAGTTTCAATCTTCAACAGAAATTAAGGTTAGCATTAACGAAAATTTTGGTTAAGGTTGGTACATTCTACTAATGGCTGAAATGTGTTCGTCTGCGGTCTTTTCAACCATTTCCTATCAACATTATTCAGCAATACACGCAGGTATAGCGAAGGTCCATCCGTACAAAGCTCCTCCAATGGGTCCGTCCGTCTACACAACCTTACAGGTATGAGCTTAGAGAAAAGCCCACAAGAAGTTGGTTCGCGACGCAGTGTGTGTTCTAAATAATATAGCATGAACTCGAAGTTTCCATGGTATCCGATAGTCCGGACTTACATATAGTAAGCCTAAGTATTCAGCTATTTTGCACTGAGGGCACTGCTGGTGTAGCGCAACATAGATATTGGTGAGTTTACACAAGAGTTCCTCTGCAACAGTAAAACTTCATGTAATTTTAACTTACTTAAATATAATTATATGAAATGGTTGCCATTAATTTTTAAAATTATCTAAAATTCAACCACTCGACGTATAACTGAATGCGCTGCCTATGAATAAATCATAAAAATCACTGAGCGGCGGACAAATGCATTTACAGCCGAAGCGATTTTGCCAAGTAAACAACAGACATTAAAAACAAAAACATACCAATAAAAGCCATTAATATGATTTATTTTTGTTTTTGTCTTATTTTTTGTTTTGCTGTTGGTTGCATGGTCGGTTTTGAGTGCAAAGTGTTAATGAATTTTAAATAAGTCGAATGCGCTGAGGGAAATTAAAACGCGTGTTTATTTTGCGGTGACCATAAACCGTTGGGAGTTGCAGTCGAAGCAAATCAGCAATGTGCATAAACACCCAGCATGTAAACGAAAATATATATGCCTGTCTGAATTTGCATTAACATCAGTGCAAACACATTTGCACACATAGACAAATGTAAAATAATGGGTGTTGATATTTGTTGGGATCGCCAGCAAGCGACATTTTGTGCCGGCGTCTGTTGGCTGACATGAAAGTGAAATTTCTGTGGGTCTTGGCAGCAACTGTTGCCGCAACGAGTGACAGACATGTGTGGTTGGGAAAAATATTCGTTGGAGGCGATGTCATTGTGGCAGACAGGTATGCGCACAGCCCAACTGCCGTCTGATAGATTCACGTCACGTCACTCCTTCGCGACTCTGTCACTGCGACAGTGACGCTGTGCGCTTGTCCATTTGACATTTTGACTAAAATTTGCGAAATGTTAATATTGTAAATTGCAAAAACAAAACAAGAACAATGGCAGTGTTGATTATGTAGCAATGATGTGTGTGGTGAGCGATTGCTAGGTGAGTGTAAGCACTTGATTACGAGATTTGTTTGGTTTGGAAGCACAATTTTTTACATAAAAATTAATAAAAAAAATACTAAAAATGTCTTCAAAAACAATGAAAGCTTTATTTATTATGATCGATCAAATGAAAGTGATCGATCTAGTATTTAAATACATTTTAATAATCTTAATTTTATTAGCTAAGTGATAAGTATTTTTTTTATGAAAGCTTTCATTACTTAGCAAAAGTTTTAATATTATATAAGCTTACATGCTTTTATTATAAAAGCTCTTATGAGTAACTTTACGTGTTGGAAAATGCTTTTTGTAAATAAGTATTGCTCTTCAGTAAAAATTATGTATTTATCAAATGTATGGTAAAAATATTTCGAAATTGAAATTGCTATCATAAGCACATTTTAAAATATAAACTTTGGTTTTAATTATAATTTCATAGCTCCATGTTATAAAAGTTGTATTAGGAATTTAAATGCTACTTTTGCTTGTTTAGATTTTTTACACTAAAAGCTTATTTGACCAAGCTTTCACTTTAAAGCTCCTTTTGGCTAAGCTTTCATTAAAAAGCTCACTGCGCGGATTTTAAGAAATTAACTTCTTAACAAATTTTTGGTCCAAATATTTCGAACATAAAAAGCTTTTAATATATAAACTTTTTTTAATGAAAAATTTCATTCTTCTCTGTTATGAAAATTTGAATAGGGATTTAAATGTTACTTTGTTTTGTTTTGATTTTTTACACTGAAAGTTTATTTGGCCAAGCTTCCACTTTAAAGTTCTTTTTTATTAAGCTTTCAGTATAAAGCTTACTGTGCCGATATTATAAAATTAAAACTGCTAATTGAGATAGGAATTCAAAATTGGCTTTTAAATTTATTTATCAAGCTTTTAGGTGAAAGTCTTGGAGATTTTTAGTTTAAAATTAAATTTCTGCATTGATCTTCAATTTTATTTATATATTTTCTTAATATGAAGAAACCATGCCAAGAATAATGTAATATACATTTTTTTGTAAAGCTTCCAACCAAGAGATCCGCTGAGCTTCAGGCGCAGATGGAGGTAAGCTTTTCGATAATGAAAGCTTCACAAATTATTGCAAGCTTCATCGCTAGCCTTTTTAACTTGAGTTTAAAATCAAAATTATCTGAACTGTTGATCATTTGAACCACTCTATTCGATACTTATACTCTCAAGGTAATTACATAACCTGTTCATGGGTACTGCCGTAAATGGGCATTGCTCATTGCAATATTTTCTTTGACGTTGCAACAACAAGTCGACCACTGGACATTTATATATTTGCATTTGATTGTTGTAAATTACACAAATGATGATGTGGCGTGTCTGTAATTGAGAATTTGTACTCAATTAAGATTAAATTCAATATTTGCTTAAAATTTGCACAAAACGAACAAATGCGAAAACAACAACAGCGGCACAGGTACGAGCACAAGTGGACAAAATGCAATGAAATGCAAAAGTAAATGCAGACTTTGCAACATATACACGCAGGCAACTTGCAGCTCCGTATCAATTGGACTTTGTTGCTATTGCCATTAAACAATCACATACAATCACAATCAAAATTTGTTGCATACCACCGAGTGGCTGGCTACAACTTCTCTCTCCCGCTTGCTTCAACATATTCATCACTTTATTCTACCGTTAGACACGTTGTCTCGACGTCAATCCACAAATGTGCACGCATCTCGTCGTAGTAATTTGCAAATTCATCTCAACTAAACAAATATGGCAATAACTGCGTGTGTGAGTGCCAAACTGAAAATCGTCGACGCATTACAATACACGCATACATGCTCGTAAACAATGTGCTTTTGAGGGTGCAGCTTGGCTGGATGATGGCACGCGAACAGTATGTTTGTAATAGCCGCTTACATTGTTGTTGTTGTTGCCATTTTTGTTATATTTGTATGCTTGTTTGTTGACCACCTGCATGTCTGTTCCAAATAGTGGCCACAGCGTTAGATTTGATGGAGACAGTGTAGCCTGTCTAATGCCCGCATAAGCAATGGATGCACGCAAACAAATCAAAGCAGACAACGTTAAATATGCACGTGACGATGCTGGCGAGGTAAGCTGTGGTAGGTGAGTGACCAACTTTTTTCTGAAATATACTTTATGATTTTTAAAGAGACGATGAAAGACTTACTAATTAATGAACGGTAGAATGAAAATCAATAATTTTACCTTTGGTAGATAAGGTACTTTGCTTTTAGCCTTTAATATCTGGCTTGTAGGCGCAAGGCGGAACCGAAGTATTTCTGTCAAGAGGTTACTTCCTGGTTTGTTACATCATTCTCATATAAAAGTTACGGCTTTCAAAACGCATTAAATCGTTTAAGGCTTGGTGCTTTCTAGGTTAATATGGCTTCTTGGATGGAAGTACCGCTATGGGCAATCTATAAGTTATTTTGCACAGGATAGGTCAACTCACCTATTGTTGGGTTTTTTTTTTGTTCAGATTTTTGAATGAGTTTAGAAAATTAAAACCACAAAAAAGTATATGTGAGAAGAGATTAGGGCATAGAGTCACGGCATTACCAAGCATTGCAATCTAAAGCTCTAGCAGAGACCATACAATGTCCGGCGATGAGCTATCGGTAGTGCCTCTGAGCCAGCTAACGATTTTTTTTCTTGATTGCTAATACAGTTTCTAGTGAATTCTAGACACAATTTGGTCTTTGCAGTTTAAACGAAACTTTGTTAGATACTTCTAATAATATAGTAATTATATTTTAAGGCTCTATCTTTACCCAGGATACTGGCTTATGGTGGTATTCTTTTTAAGAATGGCATTGTAAGCTATTTATTTGAATATATACATTAAGATCATAGATAATAATGTATTTGACGTTGCATACAGGTAGGCGCATTGCCACTAGTTTGGCAGACAAGCAGACGGTGAAATAGTTTGGCGACCAAATTGTCGCGCCAGACTGGCTGCAGCATAGCGGCGCGCTGACTTTTTGGCATCGTTTGAGTGTACATATTTAATACGAACAAAATTTCATTGCTGCTAAATTACTTTACTAAAGCTAGCTAAAGTTTATATTCGTCATTAAACGCATATGAAATTAAAGTGTCAGTAAACAGAATTTGCCAATTTAAACTTTAACCTTAGCTCACACGCAGCTCTACGTCGTCCCTAACTACCCGCCGGAAAGCTTAACCACAACAACTCTTTATGTGCCACTTGGAGCCGGCAATATGTCTGCTAACTGATGTTAGTCGAATCACCTGTGTGTCTCGGCATTTTTGAGTGTGTGTGCGTGTGAGTATTGTCACTTTATGTGTACACATATGGAAATCCAATTTTCCGGTGATTGATCTCATACATATGGAGACTATGGCCGCATATCAAGTTCGTGGTTTGTCTTTGGGGTTTCAAGCGTCGCATAATTACACACACACACCCACACACACATGCACACAAGTAAATATATGCGCTTTTGTATGTGTAGCTATTTGTGTGTGTGTGTGTGGGTGTTTTGAAAGTTACATGCCTCAATGGTTAGACAAAACCAACTAACCAAAGCAATGCAAACAAACGCCGGCACATAGAAAATGCAAAAATTCTATGCACACATACATACGCATGCTTATGTATGCATGTAAATACGTGCCAACAAGCGTTATAATTGCTTACATATTTACAAAAATTGTTGCAGCTAAGCACACATAATTGTTGTAGCTGTTGTTGTTATATTTGCAGGCATTGGTATTTGTTATTTGCTTTATTACTAAAGTTGTCTATTGTGCCACGACTGAATTGTGTGTGGTGGAGTGAGCGCCTAAATGTATGCAATATATTTTGTGCTGTTGGCAAGCGTGGTCGCCGGTTGAATATATTGCAATTACTCATGCCATGGCGGGAGGAAGGCGGGCATTACAAATATAAATTTCAAATGATTTTCAAGTCAATTATTTGTTGCATTGTTTTATTTTCATATCAAATTTTTAGGATTACAATTTTGTGACACATGTTGATTGATGAAATTGTAACTAAATTATTAAGTACATTTTTTGCGTTTGAATATTGGAAATATTAGTTTAGTGATTTGCTAAAAAAAAATTCTGGCTTAACTGTAAGGCATTTTTCAAATGTCCACTCCAAAATTAAAACACAAATGGAATTCTATGCTCGCTGTTCTGAGTGAATATTTTGGAATAATGAAATTTGGAATAATACTTACTAAAAATTCTGTGCCATTTGTAGACTGTCTAATGTAGCTGCATTTGGGGCAAACTAGTCAGGATCACATAAAAGGCTAAAGCTAAATGAAAAATTAGCCTTTAGCACACACGAGAACAATTGGATGCCTGAATTTTTACTCTCTTACTTGATTACGGAGTGCTGTTTCGTACACCTTAACACGCAACATGGCTCTAATTGTAGATCTATTAATACAAAAACCTATCTAATATTAAAGTAAATGGCTTTATTGATCTTGGACTTTCAAATTTTTCACAGTATGTGTGCTACAACTTTGTTTATAGTAAAGAAATTTCTGACTACACCACGCCTGCGCAGATTAAGTGATCGTTTAAAGGCTCTACAGAAGCTTTAAGTATGCAATAATTTTTAAAGAAATCATGTATGAAATATTTTTTTCACATTTTTTTAAAGATTTTGTTAAGATTTATCATTCTTAGTAACTAAAAGTCAATGAAAATAACTTCCTTTAGAAAGAAGTTTCTTAATTTCCTCGATTTAAATTAAATAGGCTGTCACCAGGGCTCTGATTTCAAATAGATGTATCTCAATTAAATAGCACCACCAAATATTTTTTATTACAAATTTTAATTAAATATTTATCTAATGCTCCTTATTTTTTCAATTTTCGAAATTAGCGCACCAAAATATGCAAATTACTCAAGTGAAGTCAGATTGACTGACAACGCATAGAAATAACCAATACTCTTTGCATACACAAACAAACTCGCAACTCTGCTTGGTATCGCTCTGAATGAGTAAAAGTTCAAAACCCTCAGAAAATGAGTTGATATTTGACTTTTCGAAAGCAATGCACAGAAAAATTCTATAAATAATAAAATAGACGATTGATTGACTGGATTGGACTCACTACTGTCTACATGCTTGAATGAAAAAGAGAGAGAAAATATGTGATATACAAAATAAAATAAAATGTTGAAATTATTTGGTGTTGCAAATAAAGCGCGAACAAAAAATCTAAGACAAATAGGAAATTTTCATACACTATGCAACACAAACAATGTCAGCAATATAGTTATTTATTTATAGAACTGTATAGCTGTTACTTATTGGTGCCGCAAATACGTTTGCCGATTGCTGCAACAAAAGCGCAAAACAGCAATGTCTTTTAATGCCATTGAATATTTGATGAAACAAATCGAATTGCACTGCATTGAAAAATGCTAACAAAAATTGGGGAAAAGGCGATAAAATCAGCTTGCAACTCAAAAATAATTCACAACCAAAAACTTGCACTGTGGCAAGAACCAGCAAAAAGTAAAAAAGTAGCAAATCAACTAAAGTGGCGAAAAAAAAAATTACAAAAGAAAAATGAAAAAATACTTAGACCACACGGAATGCATAACAAACTGGCGAAAGACTGGAAAAGACTTTTCGAAAAGACCAATCTTCCAGCGGTAGACGCAAGCGCAATCTCGCATTGCCGAAACGTGCTTAGACCGCAATAAACAATAACTTTGCCGCGCAACCAACAAGCTAGAACACTATGCACAACGTACAGGTGCATGCAGAAAGCCACAGTATACCTGTCTTACTGTCAGCTATTTGATATTCGCGGCCAAGATGTTAGAATGGCAGACGCTAATAACACCACCGTCGTGCTGGGAATAAGTCAGACGGTGCGATATGCAGTGAATAAAATGGAGTTGCAAGCCGCAGTTGGTATGCATCATGCGTTTCAGCGTTGTGGCAACAGTTGCGCGCGAATAAAACAACAGTATACTTGATTTGCGGTTCATCATCTTCGGCAAGTTTTTAGTCGTCATTGCTAACTCCAGCGATTCTAAATTTTTTGCGGTTGGTTCTTGATATTAGTAGTAGCTTGGAAGGTTCAGTGAGCCTTAGATACAAATTGGAGTCACATCACTAATAGTAAGTCTTGAGGGCTTCTTCTCTCAAGTTTTAAAAACTAAACTAAGATCGGTGTATTTATGGATTTTAAAGTGTTTCGTATAGCTGATGGTTTTATGATAAGCTTTAAGGAAAAAATACTCAGCTGGAAGTTATGAGTTTACACTCCTTTCCCAGTAAGTTCGACTTAAGACAGACACGACGATAGAGATCTCATAAGAAAGATTTTTCAACATTAAACTTTTTTAGCATCCATCCGAAAATGATGACCACCCTTATTACAGCTGCTATTAGAATCTATAACTATCGTTAACTATCGTTATTCGTAACGCGTAAGCTTTTCCACTAGGAGTTTATGGCATTTTATGCGCAACTAAGTCATCGGGAGTTATGAGAATTGGCTGCAGCGAAAAACTGAAGGAAAAACCGAAAGCTGATTCCAAATGGCTTATGATTGAAATATCGAATGGAGAAATATAACATGCATGTGCGATCAAGGTTGTTTCAAGTCATTGAAAATGCTGTATTAGTATATTGGCAAACATAAGAATGTGCTTTCAGTTGTAGTGATAGTGAACAGGACCTGTAGGAAAAAATACTTAAGAGTAATTGTTCAACAAGGAGCATATTTTGGTCAGTGACTATTCTTGAAACCACCGGCGTTTCCCTGGGTTGTGGGTTTTACTTTTTCAGAGTATGAACAGTAAAAATCACGATACAAGGTTATATGTTATGTACCCGAACTAACCTCTATTTAAAGCTGGCCGTGGACTGTCAACACCGTAGAATTTTATAAAAAAGATGTGGGGTTGTTGGGGATGCCATTACCTTAATAGTAACAACAACAATAACAGGTCTGAAAAGCACCAAACGTCTACCCTAGTTATATGTGTCAAGTGGTCCAAGTATGCATACCTTTACAAATTTTTGCTTGAGGATCTATTCGGTATAAAAGCGTTATCAATCCGGTACGAAAAAGCAAAGAGAATGTGAGATGCCTTATTGGGATATTTAATAGAGATACTTCTGAATACTATTTTAATAGCACAAATAATTTCTTACTGGGTACCAACTACACTCGTTGCCTTTCGCCAACAAAGCAACGTGGCATCATTGCAACTCTGCGATTCGGTCCGTCATCATGTGTTTTGGTTTTTGTGGTTGAGTGAAGTTGAAGTTCTCACTATTGCTATATATACCACACTCATACTCCCACACACACACACACTAATACCAGTCTACAAGTAAATACTTATAGCTAGTCATCGATACGCCAGCATCCATCAGCTAATAGTTTGCCATACCCGCATATGGGTGGCACCAGTCTACCGGGGTTAGTTGACTGCGAAAGGCTAGTTAGTTAACCCTGAAGCTTGTAGCCGAAGTCTCATGGCTTGCCCATGTCGCTAGGGCAAGTCATGTTTATGGGAAGCTTAAGGTACAAAGTTTGCAGACGTCTCAATTGCCATTTACATTATTTAAAAGTGCAGTCGCACCAATGGCGATGCAGCATTTCATTTGTGCACACACACCCACACACACACGTACATATACGCGCATGTTTGCACAGGCACTTGAGCAAAATGCTCACAAATCGCTGCCATAAACTGCTCGATACAGTATTTAAACCCATACAAAGTTGCAATTTGACGAAATAATTTTCTATTCAGCGCAACGGAGAGAAAAAATCGAAAAAGGAGTGGAAATTGGTAAATGCACAGCAACAACAATGTTGACTTTTATGAAAGCGCATATGAGTTGTGGGTGATTGCAAGTGTATTGGTGCATCATGATGTGGTCATTTAGTAGAGTATTCTTAACTCACAGTACTTTCTACTTTTCCTACTTTCTACTTCCCTTTCTTGGTATAAATAAATTTTATTTTTTCTACTCTTCGCCTCAACACACATAATTGTGTGTGTGTGTGTAGTTGAAAATTTTGTAAAGGTATTGCTCAGTGATTGCAATCTGTGTTTGTTGTTAGTAGTATGCTTTTGCCTGTTGCTTTAGCTAATTTTATTGGTGCGGCATTTGCTGTTGATTGCTGTCGATATTTTGCAGCCAACTTTATACTTGATAACCTTCGTCGAATTGTTTGCAATCCAATGAAAAGTAAGAAAAGGTTACAAACGTTCCGTGTTCGCTTGGTGCAAACAAATTAAAAACTAATTAAAAGCGTTTTCAGTGAACAATGCTCAAGCGCATAGACCATTGCAAGTGTATTAAGGATTTTTTTTGAAGAGTGTAGTTTAAGATTAAGTCAGATGTTTTTTTTGCTTTTGATGTTTTTAGTACATTGAAAGAAACAGAATAATTTTTTCATAAAAATAAAAATATTGATAATTTAAAATTTTATAATAAACTATTGTAATATACCAAAACAAGTAAGGAAGGGTTAAAATCGGGTGTAACCTAGTTAGACGCTAGCAAATAGCAAGGTTCAAAGCAGGTGTAACAAAACTTTATTACTTTTATACGGGCATTTTTTGTAGCATAAAATTATGTAGAGAGATCTTTATTTTGATATTGATCGATCATTTAATACGGCAGCTATATGTTGTAGTGGAAGAATCTGAACAATATACTCGTATATTACGGTACTGCTTTGGACAATAATCCCTGCCAAATTTGGTGAAGTCACATTTTATGAGGTTAATACCCCTTTGTTTACAATTAGCCAAGTTAACAACCTTTGTTTACTTTAGGCCAAGTCCGCACCTTTTGTTTACACTTAGCCTAGTCAACAACCTTTGTTAGCATTTTGGGTCAATGAACCTTTGGTTTATATTTTGAAGGCAATTACCCATTTGTTGACATATTGCAGAGGTCAAAGAAAACTTTGTTTACGTTTTATGAAGTCAATGACCCTTTTGTTTACATTTAACTAAGTCAACAACCTTTGTTTGCATTTGCGGTATATGACTCTTTTGTTTACACCTCGTCACTTTCAAATCATATCACATTGAGGCACGTGGGTCACGTAAGCACTGGCCAGGCACGCAGTCTGCTTTTACTTATAGAGAGGCAGCTGGCAGTCAGCTTCACATGAGGTCACCTCGTGACTTTCAAGCCACATCACAGCTTCCCAAGAGGTCACCTCGTGACTTTCAAGCCACATCACAGCTTCCCATGAGGTCACCTCGTGACTTTCAAATCACATCACATTGAGGCACGAGGGTCACCAAAGCACTGGACGGGCACGGAGTTTGCTTTTACTTATATAGAGCCAGGTCACCTGGTGACTTACAAATCAAATCACATCGAGACGCAAGAGTCACCTAAGCACTGACTAGGCACGGAGCCTGCTTTTACTTATATAGAGGCTTCTGGCAGTCAGCTTCACCTGAGTTCACCTCATGACTTTTAAATCACATCACATTGAGGCACGAGAGTCACTTAAGCACCATCCAGGCATGATGCCAGTTTTTCTTTTATAGAGCCAGCGGTCAGCCAGCTTGTCGTGGGGTTAAGTTATTAATTTTAATTCACATCACATCGCGACGACGAGTTGTCCACCAGAGGATTGGAATTCATTATATTAGAGATATGAGCTTAAGATCAAGATCTAGGCCTACTCCATTTATATTCAGGGCGTAACCACATAATTTTTAAGAAAAGTAAGAAACTCCACGTAAATTCATGAAAATATTACACATTTGGACCAACCTAGCCTGTACAAAGACGGAAATCACTATGCCGGATATATTGGAGCAGAGAATATATATATATATATATATGTGTACAAGTATATATATATATATATTATAAACAAGTATATCAATAATGTTTTAATTATCGTTTAGGAAGCTCATTTACCTTTATCTTTACGGCACCCAAATCATTGCCCAGCAAGGCCACATTTTGTGCTTTTGACCACTTCAATTTGCACATCAATTTATTTAATTACAAATTTCAAGTGCAGCACCGCAAATTATAAAATTTCCTGCGATTTTGTTGTTACCTTTGTTATAAGTTTTATGCGCTTACAGTTGTCAGCGATCACATATTATAGATAGCTGTGAAAGTGTGCTTGTTTGAGTGTGTGCATGATTTTGTAGTGAATTGTTTAAATGCCACTTGAGCATGAACATTGGAAACATTTGAGTTGATTGGTGCAACGCCATGAATTTTGATTCGCTGCAGTATGCACTGCAAGCAACGGCTTTAATGTGTGTGCAATATATGGTATGTATGTGTGCGGATGCGATAAGCCCATCACCACCAATTAACGTTGCCGCGCGTGCCGACGACATTTAATCGCTGCCAATAACTACAGGCCGATTGATATGCAGCGGCGGAGTATTTAAACTCCACATGAGTGCGAATACGGCGTATAGCTAGTGGGAAGCGTGAGTGAGGGCATCACAAGCATAGTAGTTGCATTGGGAGTCACGGTGGAACCCGTCGTTGAAGTGGTTGGTGTGCAGCACTAGTGGCGACCGCTGACCACTCATTTACCCTAACGAAGTGCATAAAATTTCCAATTAGTGCGCTTTGCCTGCGTCTCCGACACTTGTGACGCATTCGGCTCGCCGCTCGCTGATGCCCGGTGGAATGCGCCAGGGCGTATGCGTAACCGGCTAAAGGTCCGTGTACTCTGTGCGTTCATGCGGCTGCCAATTTGATAAAACTGCACGAGAATAATGCAAAGCGCCTGCTGAGCTGGCGGTTACATTTTGCCCCACTCGCGTCTCTGCAATGTGTGCATATTGTCTGTCTGTGGCAGTTGCAGTTGCAGCAAATTATTACCAAAAATTTTTAAATAAAAATTCGTCTGTTTTTGAGTGTGTGTGTATGCGTGTGGGGCGTCCATTATAATGCCGTGATTCTTTGGTGCTTGTTGTTTTGTCGGCGCCTACATGTATGCCACATAAGTGGCTATTTGCTGGAACAGTTGCATTTGAGTTTTGCAGAATTTTCGATGCGGCTTCTCGCATTTGAAGTGGGCGAATGCACTGAAGTGCAGCTACCAATATACACATTCACTAACCTTAGTTTGTTTGGGAAATTACGAAACGTGCTGATTTTGCAGTTTTTCTACAATTGGTGAGTGAGCTTCGCAGCGTTTCTATTGCTGTGCATTGCATTGGAATTTACGTTAATTTGGGTATTAAGGAATTTTTGGATTCCTACGTATAGCTTCATACGAATGCCTGTTTGTATTGAAATTACGAAAGCTGTATCCAACGTAAGCCAATATATAAGCTTAAACTTTGACTTAATAAATGAAATAAGTGTTTTATAAAAGGTATGAAGCTCCCTTTTCTTGCCGAAACAACCTTTTTACAATTAACATCTGGTTGGGTTACTAAAGGCAGTGACCTCTCTTGTCTACATTTTAATTTTCTGTATTGAATATTTATCAGCAAAGAATAAACTTTTTTTTTTTTGAAATTAAAAACAATTGTGAGACCTTTGAGATACTTTTATACTAATTTTGTAGCATACTTATAGGCATACATGCCATTATACACGAGCTTCATTTAAATTCCATTTTTAGCCTAAAAGTATACAAAATAATGTAAATAAACAAATTATAGTCAAAAATTTTTCACAGTTATATGGAAATAAATTATAAAAGGCAAACAGCTTTTAATGCCAACTATCAAAAAGTCATGGGGAACTTTTTTTTTTATATGAATGAGGTATACACTTAGGATTGTTGTAAAAATATGCGCACAGAAAACCCAGAATATGCTTAAGCTTGCTTATGTAAGCTTTTAAATCATATAAGCTAGCCCATTTCGTCCGTGCTAAGCATTATATATTATTATTATATAAAAAACTACACAGAAAAACAGCATTTGCTTGCCTAAATTAATGTGAATAGGAACTATATCCAATATACCTAAATAAACAAAGAAGATGATACTCTTAAATTTAATTTTATTTGTTGGAAGTTTATTAGATTTTTATATAAAAGTATATTTTGCTATTTTTGATAAGTTTTTGCAACAACTAATTTTCTTATTCATCTTCAATATAACATTTTCGGATATTCATCCTAAATGTAGGCCAAACTTACTTTCATTTAAACAAGCCTATCCTAAATGTAGGCCACAATTTTTCTTTTTGTGACTTAATCTAGACGTATTCAAACTAAACTGAATATATGGAAAGGTTTTTGCAAAATAGTTGCATATAGGCAAAACAAAAAACAAAATATTATATATATATTGTTTTTTAATAAAGCATGTAAGAGCAAGCGCTGAAATTTTTCGTATTTGGCAACTCTGCATTTTGCTTTGAGCATAATTTTCGCATGACAAGCAGTAGGTCACTCTTTTGTATGCTCTCACTTATGTTTGGTAAATCCTCGTAGTTTATATATGTACTGTGAACCTAAATTTTGCTAGCCTAATAACCGCAAGCATCCTTATTAACGTCAGCAACAAAACAAACGACCTTTACAAAAACTAACAAAAAGTGACAGACACCTAAACTTGCGTCTCACCCGCTATAAGGAAACTCATGTGAAAGCTTATGCCGCCCACACAATTTTTGTCAACCGACCATCTGTAATGAATAGGCCAAAACAATGCGACGCTACGGAGAACGTACTGCAGCAACGCCTTCTCGGCCGCTGGCTTCTAGTTGCTCTGTGTGCTAGCCATGTTGGCCTTTAGCTAATTAATTAATTGTGTGACCGTTTCTGTTGACCAGTAACTAATTTTGATATTTACGAGCAGCGAGTAGCAGTTGGGTAGCCAAAACATTTTTATTCCCGCAGTTATGTGTGTGTGTGTGTTTATACGAAATTATATAGCTTTGTGTTTTCGTAGATGGAGTTTGGTGCTGCTCACGACGACCTCATGTTGATTTTTCGTACTAAATTTGCTACAGCTGACCGCTATTAATATTCTATGTGTTAGCGTAAACGCCTTTTGGTATGCAACATGAATAATTTTATGTATTTTATTGTTGTTGCTGGCATGTAACATAACTGCCGTCACGGTTGGTATGCGTTTGCATAGCTACAAATCTTACGCTCGATAGCACTACACAGACAAGCGTATGCGCAAACATACCCATCCTGCATATTAGTAAGCTTATTTTAATATGGGCCTATAGTTGCACACACATACTTGATTTTTACTACCGTTGACACATTTATATACACTTTGTGTATAACTTGAGCATGTATAATCATACTTAATTTTTTCGCTAGCTTTTCACTTAATATTTGCCAGCTGAATATGTGTCTGCGACAATAAAAATCACTTCGTCATGGTTATTTTATTGTTGTATGCTTTCAGGCGCCTAACCAGCTACTGCTGCCCACTTGCAAATATAAGCAACGATTAAATGTTTATACAGTTTCTATTTTTGCTTTGATTCCTATAATTATTTTCAACTACTTGTTTCTTTATTTACTTTGTTTGTTGGGTACGATTGTATATTTGCTTTTCTTCTGGCCTATTTTTGGGCGTTCACAATTTTATTACGCCAAAAAATTAATGCATTTTATGTAATTGCCTAACCTTTCAGCTGTCTACATGGCTGACTGGTTGGCAGCATATTTAATTTCACGCTACTATTGGACACGGTAGGAGACATTTTTTGTTGGTATAATTCGCTTGCCTGGCGCACATTCAACCAACAGGGTTTTGGGACTTCTTATTTGTTTTTAATAATAAGTGCCACTAACTGTGAATTTTGCTATTCCAAACATCGGAAAGCAAGAAAAATTCAAGCCGATTCTATCGTGAATTAGTGCGCCTTTAGCTAGACTATTCTTATTAGTAAAGTTTTATTTTTTAAAAACATTTTTCATATTTCTTTTTCTGAATATAATGTTTGTAATATTTATATAATTGGTTTTTATCTTAGAATATCTAGCATTTTTCCGAAATATTTTCTTTGTTCAAGCTGTTTGATGCTTTACTTTGAGAAGCAACTGTTTTAATATCATCCTTCGTGTAGGCTACATTTTTTTAGTCTTTATACGAGACAACTTTTAACAAAATTTTATTAACTAAATTATATTGTATTGCTTATCTGATTCATTTTAAATCAGTCCATTTATAATGTTGTATACATTTTCCAATAATATTTGAAAATATTTAATATATTTTTAATTTCAAAATTACCACAATGGCGCCTTTGGATATGTTTTCATTTTTTATGAGCATTAAATGTACTACTCAAACCTAAATTTCTGCATAATTATTATGCATATTCGACGGCATTACTTATCTCATCTATTTATTTATGCTCGTAAACTATTTTTTATATGTTTTACATAAATCTACTTGGATTTAATGCGCGCTGCATAATTATGAATAATTTCTACATGTTCTTACAAGCGTATCTACAATGCCACAGCATGTTCCATTCATAATTCAGTCGATTTGTTTATTTACATGATGTTTCTAATTAGTAATTGCCATGTTGTGACTGTGTATGTGCGCATGTATTAGACACCGCATGCAATTTATTACGTTATTGATTGTAATTTATTAATTATTTCGTTTGTTAAATGCACAAGTAGTATGCATACATATACCATATATACAGATTAAATAACACACATATAGAATGAGTAAATATTTAGCGTGCAAACACTTAATCCAAGTGGGCTTAGGTGAGCATCTACAATTTGCTTGGGATTACTTAAAGGCGGAACGGAGTTGCCAAATGTAATTATAAATTATGTGAGAATGCATAATAGTGACATAAAGTGGGTGGAGTAGTGTGAAGATACATTAGGTAACATCATATATATATATATATATATATTTCTTTTTTTGTAGTTTTTGCTGTAATTCAAATTTGTACAACACTAGAAAATTTCCGAGAAAGCTGCACATTTATTTTCAATAGTCTCATAGTTCTTACTTATAAATACTTGTACATACATGTAAGCACAACGTAAGCCACTGCAGCTTATGAATAGCTAACTTCATACAAATAAGCACGGAATTTCGCAAGTTCTCTTAATTACCGCAAATATCATGCATATTAATGAATTACCTAAAAGCCTTTGCCAGCAAGTAGGTTTGAGTGCTGCTAATATGATATTTATAGCCTGTCAACGCGGGTTAATAAATTTCACTAGCAGCTAAAGTACATAACCTATGTGATTTTGGATATATTAATATAATATAAACTAATGTATGACTGTGTCTTACTAATTATTAATGGTTACGCTCTTCGAGTAGTTTCGAATTTATTAGTGGTGGGTGTGAAGTGAAGGAAGACCATACTGACAGACAAAACTTCGCAGGCTATTTCTCATAGAATATGGTTTATACTGCACGTTCTTTCAAGACCAAGCTTTATCTCTTTATGAGTATAAAACAGAGCCAACGAGTGAGGAAAAGAGACCTTACGATGTAAACAATTTGTTTGAAAATACTTTGAGGCTATATTGGGCTAAATGTATACAAAAATATTATATAATCGACAGACAGACAGTTTGTCACGAAGTTTGTAACACCCAGAAGTAAATTTCGCTCTATAAAAAATATATATAAATGATCATCATGAAGAGCTGAGTCGATTAACCATGTTCATCTGTATATACGCGAGCTAGTCGCTCAGTTTTTGAGGTATCAATCCAAAATTTTGCACACGACCTTATCTCTTTAAAAAGATGATCACCTCCAGTCGGAAAGGTCAATATCAGATCCCTATAGCATAAAGCTGCCATACAAACTGAACGTTCGGAATCAAGTGATTATATGGAAAACTTTTTTATTAGACGAGATATCTTCATAAAATTCGGCATGGATTGTTATATTAAGCAATGATGCAATCTCCGAAGAAATTTTTTAGATCGAATCACTATAGCATATATCTGCCATATAAACTGAACGATCGAATTTAAGTTTTTATAAGGAATCTTTGGTATACAAGTATGGAAGAGGTATTATAGCTTCGGTGCAAGCGAAGTTAACGTATTTTCTTGTTTTGTTAATATTTCAGCTTCTTCCCATCTAAAAGCTTTCAAAATTACGGACTTTTCTTCACATGGCAATATTTATTTTAGAAAAATTTGTATTCATGCTTCGCTCATCTCATAAAATTGTGAACTGATAGCAGGGTGCTTGTAATAATTTTAATATTTCTATTAAGGTCGCATACACGAAATCCATCATTTCCGTCAGAACCACAAACCCACATTATTACATTGAAATATATTTCCGCTCAAAAGATACATATATGAGCACACTCCACTAGTCATTTATGCCATTGAGTCATTACAAATTTCGCTTATTAATATAGACGTGTCTATAATGAAGTTTGCCATTGAATATTTTAATAAAGCGCTGAGATCACAAAGCAAGTGTCATAGACGATATATAAGTATTAGCAAAAAGATGCATACTCACACATGCAGTTATTAGTGTTGAAGAGAGAGAGAGCGCGCATACCTACACATTAATCATATGAAGAGAAATGAGTACAGCTCACACCAGTTACCGAATCAAGCAGATATCCGCTGAACTACATTAATATATATGCATATATGTATATTCTCACTTTAATAAGCGCCTGTTTGTTTGAGTGGCTTGACATTCGCTTTGTATGCTCTTAGTATATATTACTATTAATGCGCGCAGCCTGAGGAGCTTGATATATTATTATACATACCTCTAGGAGAGATATATTAACGTCTATAAATATGTGAATATTCATATAAATATATGCTTATTCCTGCAAATATATACATTAACTAAATATTTGATTTTAATTTTGGAGCTTAAAACACTTTCAAAAACCCAGTAGCAAGAGTTTTTTTGTAACAACGCTACCAGGCTGTGAAAATTTGAGTTTATATTAGATTTGAGCAAGTCCTTTCAATAGCTTTTAAACCACTACTTCACTAGTAAGGGTAGGTTATCAGTTCGCATTTTTTTGTTTCAGATATTCACAAAATAGACACCTCATACATATGTATATGTTAGCCGTTTAAAATGTCCCTGAGATTTTCCAAAGTTAGCCTTTCATTTGCTACTGGGTAAAATCACTCTGTTATTGCTAAAAAAACTACGTGCTTCTCATCCAATCTCGTCTAAACCACATCTTACTTTACTATTTGGTTGCATATCGGTTTTCATGCGTTCGCATCATGTGCTCAAGTGCACTTTTGCGTTTGCTTAGATATGCGCTCAATGGCACTTAATGCTGAGCTGCAGTGTCATATCGATAGCGAATGGAATATGTGGCGTTGCGTTCTATTAACACATGCACATGTATTTATGTAATGCTATAATAATATAGGTACTTTTTTGCAAGCATAATGTCAACAGTAATGTTTGAAACGCCACGCTAATGGTTTCCTCACAAGTAAATCGATATGAAAGCGAAAATATTCACTGATTTCGCTTATGCGCACGTATACTCTAACACGCACACATACACACACACTCATAAATGAAAATATTACAGTGCATGTCTGCTACCCTTGTATGCACTAGTATTACTTTTTAATACTTTTGTTAAGTATAAAGACAACAGATACTTAAGCACTGCTGTGTTGCCACGAAGGACAAATTTGATGATCGAAAATAAGTTTAAAAGACAATACTAAAAAAATAGAGAAAATTATTGAAACCAAAAAAAAAAACAAAAAAATAGTTTGGTAAGATGCTGCATTTGAGATCTTGTCATTGTCAACTGATGAAGATTAAGCTATAAATTGGTTTGAGATTTCGTTTTATACCAAAAACTATTATTTTATTATAAGAAGTCATCTAATATTAGGTTATAGACTCTGAAGGTTGTATTTGTGACAAAAAAAAGCCCCAAAATCCATAAGCAACTTTCAAACCACTGAAAGTTAAAAATATTTTCACTTTTTGCTTACACCTCAGCACAAAATATTGTACAAATAAAAGCTCAAGGAGTATTTTTTAAAATCACATGTCTTTAGAACTCATACTCATATTGTCTCCTGCGATTTCAGATATCGTCGTATTTTACATTGTAAAGTGTTATCATTCTTGACATTTTTGATTCGACACGCTACTCTTCATAGTTTTCGAATCGAATTCGACAGCTATTTAGGCACAGGCATAATAATATGAATTGCGTTATATTTGCTGTACAACTTCTACACTGCGTACGACTTTAAGTATACATTATTATTTGCCAACTACATCCGATGATAACCTTGAAGTTAAAACAAACTATTAAGCACTTGAAAAATGTTTCACTTTCACCACAAAATTGCTTTTAAATTCGTGTCACCTACTCTCTACCACAATAATTATCTTTCAATTAACTCTTTTTCTAAGACATAAATAAAAACTCATACGATATGGCAGCATTAACTATGCGAACTCGAAATATTCACAATAAAATTCAAATTAAGGCAGAAACTTTTAACCTTGTTTGCTTTCTACTCAACTCCTTTGAGTAGCGGTAACAAGGCTTATGGCATTAGAACTACCTCTATGAGTGCATATCCGTACTGGTATTACCGTTATGACACTGCTGTTCACTTAATTATAAAGCGTACGTGACTGTTGCCTATCAGAGTGTGACATTTGTGCGACATTAGCAGCATCCGACATGCCAGCACGTATGCACATATCCAAAATGCGACCGTTACATCCACCCAGACACACAACTATGTTATCATGGCTGCACAGCTGCTGTGTTAGCTGCCGCGTGACATTTACGCGCTCATTATGATTTTTCGCAGCATTAAACATTTATGAATGCGCGAAATTATTATGTTTTCATTAAAACACTCCGGCAAGCAAGCAATGTGGTAGGGAAAGTGTAGCCTGTTGTATGCTTTGGGCTCGGTGTGTGTGTGTAAGTGTACTATATGCCAGTAATTTGGTCTTATTCTTGGCATTTGGATCATTAATCTTCATAATAGTTATAGTTTTGGCACATTATTTTGGCGTCGTGCATTGAAATTCAGCGCTTTTATATGCAAATTTCATGATTGTGGTGATGGAGTGTGGGATCTGAGCTTACAAAGCTCTTATTAGCAATTATATTTTGACTCACGTGTGAAATTTGCTAGCCATTATGAAGTATGTGATATATTTGTTCATATTCAGCATTAAAAGGGAGGGATCGAGAGTGTGACAGATAATGAGCAGTTATGGAAATTATGCAAAACCATTCAACACAAGTATAAGCATATCTGTGAATACAGAAGGGAATTATATAAAATTATTTACCACGAGTATGAACGTATCTATGAATAATTTCTTTCTTCAATGCCATGCATTCCAGACGGTATCATTTTATATGTTGCAAAAGCGCTCTTTGTTAGATAACTATAGAAAAAGATTCTGACATAGTTTCTATGACTATCAAAGCATCTTAGAATAAAGGTTGTTGGTTACCTATATATTTGAGAATTGAATCCAAATATTTGAATTGTTTGAATTTTTTAAGCGCCAGTGAACAGTATTTTCAACTACGGCGACAAGAAGAATTAGAAGTAATGTAAAAAAAATGGCTTATAGTCTATATGCAAAAGATCAAACTTAAATAAATACTACTTAAAGCTTTGTTAAGCATTTTTTTAATTTAAATGACCAAATAATGCTCTGGAGCTTTTAATCATAGAGTGCTTTTACTGAGCTTTCTTTCACTAGCTTTTTCCGTTTATGGACTGAATAAGGTTGAAAACAGGAAATAACTCATATAAGTTGGCTGACTTAAGCTTAACTTTAAGTCAGTAATAGTTGGAATCGCATGCGATTTTTTCGTGAAAGCTGCGAGTATAACTGTAGACACACATTTGGAGCTCGGCTCAACCCATTGAGGCAAATACATAACGTATAAATATTTTACTAAAATTATTCGAATATTCATATATACACATTTGATTATGTTACTGTGTGAATATCTAATTCGACAACAACAATGACGCTAGTCAGAGCTTTAAAATTTATAACAATCAATTATATGCTAAATTTCTACTACCAAATTTCATCCTTTTCAACGAAAATCGATTATCTCACATTAAAATACATCATTTACCTACTGACATTGTGCAAATGAAATTTTTCGAGCATTTACACACATTATAATCCTTTGTCGTCCTGAAAATCAACACATTTACAATGAACCGCTTCAGAGCTTTCAATCAAAAAGCGAATTGAGTAAATGTAAAGTATATTGCGTAGAAACCGTAATCCATTACGTAATGGACGAGATAATGACCCAAAACTAACAAAAGCATTTCACATAATTGCCATTATATTGGATATATGGCGAGAAGTACACAAACACTTAATAGACACAATAAATTTCGTACACACACATACATGCATACATTTATATATATTTATATTTATATATTAATATCTAGATATAAGTAAACATAAATATTTACGAACACATCAGTGCAATGATAGACTATTGTGTCTGGCAATTTTGCGAAAGGACGCCTGCAAAAGGTCTAAAAACTGCCACAACGAGTACTTTTTGTGTATAAGTATGCATATTTGTTCGACAATATATGCTTAAGAAATTTATATAAACACTCGAGCTCACTTCATTTGCATCACTTGCGTAAGTTCACCCACTCAAGTCAAAAGCAGCAAAAGAATCAGTTACTCATCATTATCAGCAGCAGTCGCAGTCACAATTTGGTGTGTTTATGTGTGTGTGTGCGGTTTTCGGTTTTGTTTGTCGAGTAAATTTATAGAGTAATGGACGAAAGGCAACATACTTACAAATTTCCATCTTCATCAATCATCAAAAGGAAATTCAACCGACACGTTTCTAATACTATTTATAGCAGTCTCCTCAGAAATGGGCTGACATGATCTTGTGTATTTTGAAAACACGCTTAAGACTTAATGAATATGCTTTTAAATGAGCTTACAATGGGGGTTTAATGCGCTATTGTATATAGTAGGGTATGCATAAGTGTTTGCGGTTATTTATTAATAAAACATTTTAAAGTCGCATTATGAAGTGCTGACATTCTGCTGATGGTGACATTAATTCTACAAAATTCTCAGAAATGTCGTTGATTATTTGGTGTAACTATTTCATATTTATTATTTTGCAATTAAATGTTTGAAATGGTGCTGCAATTAATAAAATATAATTTAAGATATTCTAAGCTCAAAAACTTTTGCCACATATGAAAACTGAAGTGCTGATGGCTGAAATTTTTGTTGCTTTTTAATAAATTTAAATTTAGGTCTAAAGAACCTATTTCATCTACGACGGGTTTACTCAATTGCTGTCATATATATAGAAGAATGGAATTTTATGCTTTTTTTGCTGTATTTGGCTGGAAATAGAAGTTCCGAAGGCTTGTAAAGCCTCGAATCTCATTTCTCTCACTCATAACTCTCACCCATAGCACTCATAAATAGTTAACTTCTTATTCACAGCAGATTTGCAGACTATTAAAATTCACAGTAACAACTAATCAATTTATGCTGACTGTACATTTAATTGAGATTAGTCTCATTTAAAGATCAAACATATTTATTAACAAGAATTAATTTTTTTTTTGTAACAACAGCAACTTTTGCAAAACCTGTAGATTCTGAAGCTGAAAAAATCAAACAAACTTTAAAAAATAAAGAAGGACGGTTCTCATTATTAGCATCCTTTAGTATTTTGAAGAGCATCCTTAAAACAATATTTAATTTTTTTTTTATATTTCAAAAGAAGTGGCAACATAGGTAAACTTTTGCTTTAAAGAACTAAATGCATAGGCGACTTATATGTTTAGTCATTTCTCGTATAATACTTATTAAAAAGTCAATAGAGTTGGCAACGACACTTCTACTCATGACTAAAATCCAGTATTTGAGTGTAAAAAAGATATTTCAATATTAATTTAAAATTAGTTGACAACTCTACATAATATTTTCCATTAAAGTTGTTGTGAAATTATGATTTTTCTCTAATTTACCCGAGTGCATTATAGAATTAGTGATTTTCTAGCAATATTTATTCCGAAACTAAGTCCAAGTAACTTTCTAAACACATTAACATATTTTAGCATAAATTCTTATGTCAAAGTCACGTCAAAATTAGAGTTAATCAATCGTAACACCAAAAGGCGATATCGATACACACACACTCACACATTGATGTATCAAAATAATCAACATCCGTCATGTCATTACAACTTTGTGGCCACACCAATACACACCCATTAAGATGCCTCATCACTCATTTTGCATTGCTGCTGTTGTTGTTTTGTGCTAAAACTTACGACTTTGTGCTGATTTTCGCAAATGCCATTTATTTTTGCCTTAGCTAAATACTACTACTACTAGCACTACCGAGCTAACTCACACAGTTGGCTTTGCTAAATAAACAAACATGCAACTTTTGCAAAGTACACTGCGCCAGTGTAGTGGTGTGCTATCGATGTAATCTAATGAAACTATCTTAAAAAGTTGACCCAGATTTTCAGATTGCCATTGGCCAACTACGTTGTTAAAGGCGAAACAAGTAAAGAAGAGTGAAATTAATTTGTGTGTGTGTGTATGTGGTGTAAAAGTGTGTTGGTGGGTATTAAAGAACAACATCAACACCAATTACGTTGAAATGTTGCGCTAAGTGCGGCTGTTGTTTACTACGAGTGTTGACTTACGCAAATGTTAAGATGAAAGTGATGATGGCAGGCGTTAAAGGTTGTGTATGTATGTGTGTGAGTATCCTTGAAAACAAGTTTACGTACAAGTAATACGCATACGCAACTAAAAAACAAAACTAACTACTCTCGAAGCCAGTTGCAGCGGTTGGTTGGTTAGTTGGTCAATCAGTCGACCAATCAGTCAATCAGGCAGCCGGTCAGTCAAGTGAGTTTGTTGTTATTTACTACAAGTTGGCTGCATTAAGCTAGCTTCAACACTTCTTAACCACTAAGCAGCCTTTTGGGCGCAATGCAGTGTTGATTTATTTCTCCTACTGCCATTTTTTGCTTTTATTTGCTTCACTTTGCACGCGCTTCATTGCACTTCACTAACTGCTTACTTTTTGTATTGCAGAAACTTGCAAGTCTCGCATTTTGCTTTAGTTTTCATTAGTTTGTTTTTGGCCTTGCTTAGCAACTCATTACACTCGATTGCGCCTGAAAGTATACTTTGCTTTTGATCATCACATTAACAGTTAGGCATTAATGACGAAGTGACTGCTTAAGTGGTTATTGAGGAAAAGGCACAGCATTTGGCGGACACACACATATACAATGTTATGTATGAAATACACACTACATCGCGCTAAGGCTATGTACACAGTGATGCGAGTGAGCGCGTGCATGAGAAAAGTGCTGAGTAGCTAAGCGTTTAGTTTAGTCATACATACTGACGCTCCGCTTTGGAAAACATACATATATTCATATTTTCCAATACCTTTTTTTACACTCATCACTGCTTTGCTTCTTGTCTCACTATGTACTCAGCCTGACTCGTACAACTTCGCACCACACTGCTGCCCTTAGTATGCACTCATGCAATCACTGTTTTTAGTAAAACTTATTTTCTCGCCCTCAATACTTTTTCATTTTGCACTCTACTTTTCCATCACTTTTTTATTTTTCTTGATTTATTTTTCGTTCGTGTGTGCATTCTAAGTGAAATTTTCGATCTTATCTACTGATAAGCTTTTCACTTTTCCAACTTTTCTAAACATGTTGTGTGGCATACTTATGGCAAATTGGCAGCAGCTGCTTTCATGGCGTGCCCCACGTATGCTGCTGCTGCTGCTATTGGTGCTACATTTATTTGAAGTGGGTCAGTTCGTTATTCTTTTTTATTACATATTCTGTACTCGCGCTGCTTAACATATGCTTCTGTTACACTTTCAGTTGAATGCTGTGCATTTTAATGAGTTTTGTGTTAGCTGACAAATAGCAAATGGCAAGGACATGTTTGGCATGGTATTACTCATCAATAATACATGTATACTCGTATATGTATATGTGCACGCTTTCAAATCTACATAAACAGTGATGTGTAGGTGTGTGTCAAACTTTTTAGATATCCAGCAAAAACATTTCTGTGATTTATAACAAGTAAAAAGTATTGATTGTTTCAGTGAATGCAAACTGGTCTCTGAAATACCAGTTTTGGCGCAGTTAAATATTATATGTGCTAAAGTGGCAAAATATAAGTTGAAGTATATTATAATTGATTTTGTCGATACAAAGTAGCAACCACCAGCTTTCTTGAGATCGGTCGTTCTATTATCGTTGTTGTTGTCGTCACATCAAATATTCCTCAACCTCTATGCATTATGTTTGGTGGTTTTCGCATCGGCTCTGGTACGCTCTCATCGGCAACAATAATTGTCGTGCGAAGTTGTCGTAATATTAGTGAGAGGTCTTCAAAACCACCGAATGCTCTTAATATTATATAACTGAATCTAACGCTCAGTAGTTGATATAAGAAATTGAAGAGAAGTATGTTTTCATAAGTGCTACTTTAGCTGAATGTATCATAATAAGTTTTGGATCTTAGAAACATTAACTATATATCGAAAAAATAATCTTGAACGCTTTCGTCTAATTCGAACCGGAAAAAATTGGATCAAACAAAATTGTGTTACTGTCATGGTTGCAAAAAATGCATTGAAAAAAGTATTTAATTAACATTTGAATTAAATTTTTTTTTTTTTTTAAATCTCAAATAACTCAAACTTCGGGATTTAAAAATTAAATTCTAATTTTTCTTTTAACATCGTGATCGTGTTTAAAAAATAAAAATTTAATTTTTTATCCAAAATTTTTGAATTAAAAAATTTGCAAGCCTGATTACAGCTCTATTTTGGTATTGGGAATATGAGTAATATGGAAATCCTCAGCAAAATGACTGAGTCTATTAGCCCACAGGTCTACTATTGAAGCAAATAGAATCCCTTGAAGTTGACGAAACGGGAGTCCGCGATGTTAGTGTTGTTATTGTGCGTCACGCTATAATCAGAACTATCAAAACTGTTGTTGTATAAAAACAAGCTATAGTTTTACTAATTGTATAGAGACTGAAGCTATGACATAGTCAACGTAAACGCTTCTACGAAATTAGGGCTTTTTTATCTGGGAATCTGCGGGTATTTTGTTTTTTCTAACTAAAATACTTAACTTGCCTAATAACTGTACAACATTTATTACAAATAATTCAATAATTAATAAGTGATTTTATAATAATTGTAATTCTAAATTAATTTTTAGTTCAACTGCAGTATGTAAAAGCATGTAAAAAGTGCTTAAATATCCACAACATGTGCAGAATATGTCAGCAAATGCCTCATGAAACTCATGTATCCATAACTATTTGTTTATAATTTATGCATTTCCATTAAGTGTATTACTTTTTCTCGCACAAAACATGCATATTGCACACATTTGGTTTTTTTTTGATGTTCGTTTTACAAATTTTACAAAACAGTACAAGCAATAGTGAATCAACAATGCAATTTATTGCGAGAAACAGGTAGATTTTATAAATCCCAGCAATTAAAAAAGTTGAAATTTCAGCTTAACCACAAGCACACACACACTTGCATGTGGGGCTTACAGCTAAAATATTTTCTAAACAAAATAAAGCTGTCAAAATTGAAATATTACTAAAGCAAACACACATGCATGCAAATGTCTTACGAAAATACTTGTAATAAGCAAATATGCAGCCTTCTCCTTTTGATGTGCATGTGTGTGCGCTTGTAAGCCGGGCTAATAGTGTTCACAAACAACATAGAAAATTTTAATTTACTAAGCAAATACAAAAAATCATTTTACAACAATGTGCATGCATCTTTGACAACTGCAATAAAATCATTTATTTTATTTTGCTCTCCGAGTGTTGCTCTCTCCTAGTAACTGAGGGTGTAGTGCGGCGCTGCAGTAAAAGTTGCAGCCACAAATCATTAAACAAATCTTTTCAATTTGCCTTTACAATGATTTTCAAACACCAGAAATCAATTCACGCCTCGCTTGTAAGTACACATACACATATAAGTATGTGTGTGTTGTTGTGCTGATGGCATGAAAAATTATATTTTTGTCAACAGCTGTAAGCGTAGTTAAGTTTTATTTATTTTAATTTCAATGGTGATGCACACACACTTAAACAAATAAAAAAATATATACATGTAATTGCATGCCAAAGGAAGTGCAAATAGTTGACATAATACAAATTGAATTGAATTATTTTGAATGCATGAGTATAATATATAGGCAGAATTTTGTATAGAACTCATGCATTTGAGTTAGACAAGACTCAATAAAGGATATGCAGACTACTGCTTGGATTCGATTAGGCAATGTCAGTTATACTCTCTCAGATAATAGAAAGCAGTTAAGAAAGTCAGAATGCGTAAGATTGGGAAGTTTCTTTTTGAACATTCGGAAGATTTTGAGAAGCTTACAACACGCTTGCCTCGTAAATCTTGTGTAAAATTGTAAATTGTGTTCCGTTTAAAAAAATTTTGTGCATTATAGTATATTTGATTATATTTCTGTTTAAAAATTTAGGTAGCGAGAGCTTTTCCAAACTGTTGTGGAGAAGACATGCTAGCGCATTTTTGCACCACATCTGCTGACTGTTTGTTTGAGCATCTGGTATAGTTTGTTCGATTCGCTGGAGAGTAACTTTTGGTAAATTGAAGAAAACTATATTGTTATATCACATAACTGCCAACAGGACGGTGCCCTTTTTAACTGCCAAGTCGACGAGTCTGCTTTAAAACCCAAATGAGATGATAGTATACTTTCTGGCAGAAAAGCATTTCTAGGTTAAGGGCGGGATTATTAACTAGAGGAATCATGGAGACCATATTAAACGTTTGGAAATAACTTACAGCTGCAATTATAGTCAACTTTTGGATAGATAAATAATTTATTTAGCTAACAACCAATTGAATGTTTTTAACCATATAGACTGAGATAGTCGGGTCTACTTAACGGGAATGGACACGAATTTTGATCTGGTTAAGAACGCCCAATTCAGCAACATTCCTCAAAACAAATTTCTGTCACTACTACAACAATAGCAATTAAAAATTAGACAATTTAAAGCCGACGCTAAATTGTTGTTGCTACTTTCAACCACAACTGACTAATACCCTGAATATATGTGTTTGTTTGTAAATGCGCCTGTGCGTACGTAGAAAGAGGCGTATCAGGCATAGTGTCCATTGGATTAGTTATAGATTTATTGTCACAACAGAGCGTGCAACACAATAAATACCTAATACTTCTGTACAAATACATACAAACTATACAACACAAGAGTAGTATCCCTTCAAGTGACACTGGAAATTGGCGTCATGAAATTTGAGACAAGTTTAATCCACGCTTTTATCCTCGTAATTTTTCTCTTTGCATCAACTCATACGAATAGATGTGTTTTGCCCTTGACCTAAACAGCGCTGTGTAATTCTGCTTGCGGTTTTATTTACATTGTCGTAATTTGAGGCTTTAAGATACAGCTGTCGTGGTGCTAGCGGCTGGTCAGTTGAAGGCATTGTGTATGTGTGCGTGTGTCGGGTTGCACCCTGTCCTGCCCATCACCACAGGTGCTAAATCAATGCAGCCAACGCCTTTTTATTTAATTATCTCTTTAGGGGTAGCTACATATGAATATATGCATGTGCCTGTGTATGTGTGTATAGGGTTGCTTGTTACAATTTGGTTCACTCCTCTAGCGCTGGGTATTTATTTTAGCAGATGTGTTGTATCCTCGTATTTATTTTTGGTAATTTGACATTATTGTTTTGTAAATATTGACATTAATTGATGACTCTATGGGCATTATTTGGGATTTAGCAAAAGTGTTAAATTTCTACAGCACAACTGATTTATGGCGAATTTAGGACAAATGTGCTGATTTTTTTGAGTTTTGTGTGGAATTCATTCGCTATGTTGAAAATGCTACGCTAATTGACATGATTCGCATATTTCAGAGAAGTTTTCATGGAAATTTGTAGTTTGATGTTGAAAATTGAGCTCACCAAGCTTCGAAAATTACTATTTTTGAAATTTCGCAGACATTGCAATAAAATTTCGATTTTGGAAATGACAAACGTGCAGTTTTAAAAGCACTTAATTAAGTTTATAATTGGCGTTTTGTTTTTATTTTTATTCTAAACTTTTATTTTGCACTTAAACATATGCGTGTAATCTAATGAACGATAGGCAGAGCAATCGTGCATTGAAGCACAAAGCTATAAAAGCTATTTTTAGGGTGGTTAATTTTTATAATATTACAACAAAAGTAATATAAAATGAAATAACGTAAAATAAAACAAAATAAAATAAAATTAAAGTAATTTAAAATAAATTTAAATAAAATAATATAAAACATATAAAAAAAATAACACAAAAAAAAAAAGATAACATAATATGAAATAAAATAAAACAAATAAAAAAAAATAATATATATATAATATAATAAAATTAAATTAAAATAAATTATATTAAAACAAAATTAAAGAAAATAAGGATAAAATAAAATCAAAATAAAATAAATTAAAATAACGTAAAATAAAATATAATAAAATAAAGCAAATTAAAAAAAATTTATGAAACAAAAAAATAAGATAAAATAAAACAAAATAATATATAATAAAATAAAATAAAATATATTAAAACAAAATTGGATAAAATTTAAATAAAACAAAATCAAAATAAAATAAAGTAGAATAAAATAAAATAAGATATAATAAAATAAATAATGAAAAATAAATGACCTTTGTGACAAGCCTAAACACTCCTTAAGGGCTTATCTAGTTAAATTATCATTTTGTCTTCTGCATACCTTCGCAACTGTAAAAAATAAAAATGAAAAGTTATACTCTAAAAACTGACCCACCCTAGTCTTAAAATCATTATTTCTAATACGCATTTATTTTGCTTATTTTTGTTGCGCGTTGCTTTTTAACATTTCCATTTTAATAGCTGGTGAATGGTTTCATTTTCGATTTTAATTTTTCAAAATCAAATTTATAACATAATAGCATAATTAATGAAAATTGGCATAACGCATTTAGAATGCGTCGACAATACGCGATTATTTTGGTTATAACAGCGAAATATATGCACGAGAGCTTTGATATAACGTTTATGTTCTATTTAAATATGTATATATATAGTATAAAACACATTGCTCGCTTTTGGTAAAATATTGCAACGCTTGATACCAAAATTTCGGCAACTTGTCAACTCTATATGAGTTTTGAAGTAATACAATAGCATAGGTATAGTGAGAGTATCCAGGGGCAGGCGGTGCAATTGGACTTCAACCAAATTAAAATCATAACTAATAGAAAATGCTTTTTATGAGGATGTTCAAGTCTGCGAATAGATTCCTGAGTCACAAAATATTTATAAGAAACAACTGCAGTTTTTCTAGAGCCTAATATATTCTGTGAAATCGAGTTAAGAACTTTAAGAACCGAAGTTGTTTTACTTTATCGCATTTTTATTCATTTTAAAATGAAAAACTTGAAATACATAAAAAAAATCCGAAGCTTTCACTACAACTCGATTAAATTTCTAATTATTTAATACACTTCAACTGAGTTCTGCTCTTCGGTGAGCATCAAGTATAAAAGCAGGGATCAGCACTAAGCCATATGAGCTTAGCCAATTTCGCTTCGTGTTTATACACGTATGCATGTGTGTGTGTGCACCAAGTTTGTTTGTCTGCTTGTTAGCGAAAGCATATTCCGCGAATGCAACATAAGTGCAGCTTTACCAACTCGCAAACAATATACGTGCAGTTATGTGTATTTCCATACAAATTCGTCGCTACACACACCATCGCACATACACATACACTTCAATTTGTGTATATCCCCACTTTGACATGGCGGTTAGCCAACATCGCATCCGCTATTCACCATTCACAACTCAGAGTTAAGCAGCAGCAATTTTGCGATTTCTATGCTGAGCAAAAAGTATGCGGCACACACCGTCGCACATGTCACTGCATGCCTGTGTGTGCATGTGAGACCACCGTCGCTTGCACTGACTACGTACGCTTCTACAATAAGGATATTTAAGTTCGAAAACGTGGTCTGCGGCACCACAAAAGGATTAGTACAGATCTCTACATACACACACATGCACAAATTTACTAAACGCATACGTAGATATGTGTGCGTGTAGCCATAGTTAAGTCGTGAATAGACAACAATGCATTATGAGTTAGTCCCAATGTAGGGAGCGGCATGATAGAGTTTTAGAGCGGATATGAATGTTGTCGTGCCCACATACACGCATACACACATTCTCGCATCTGTACACATTCAAATACATGCGTATATGTGTATGTGCGTGCATTTAGCTATCAGTTGTAGACGAAGTGCTTTTGGTGGTATTTTTCTGTGGCCTTAGCATTTGTCGCAAATTCATTTCGCACACATATGTATCGACATTCACACACTTGCTTATAGTATATAGATATATTTAAAGTGATTTACGATGTTTTTGCTCAGCATCACTGAATAAACAGTGACATTTGGCACTTTCACTTATTTTGTGTCGAGCATTCTTCCAACTGCTACGGTTTAGCGTTAATTTTAGCGACTTTATTGCAGAGCTCAATTGGTTTTTTTGAAATTTTGAGCAAATCGCGCTCTATGAATCTATCGAAAAGTGTAGTTTAAGCTTATTAAAACGCCATGGTAAAATTACCTGTTCCTGGAAAATTTCAAGGCACTCTTAAGGCTCCTTAGAGATTAACTAGTACACTCTTTGGAACTAAAGTTCTTCTTCAAATCGGTTCAAATTGTAGTTGAATACAATTTTTCTCAATAAATACTCGTATCTAGAAGCAAAATCAAAATACTATAGAACACTCTCTGAAATTCGCTCTGCATCTATATGCATAAGTGGGTTAATACACTTTACCAAATGGTTACTGTTAGCACACTAGTATATGAGTTTAATTCAGGCACTAATTTTGGTCAGTCAGCACTGCTCAATAGGCAAAGCTACCTATAACATGCATCTATTTGTCAATGTATGTGTGCTTAACTGCTACAAAGTTTATATTGTTGCCACATTAAAGCGAATTATTACGATATAAAACGATCAGCTAAGTTAGACCTATATACTTGCATTGTCAGCACATATATGCACACACTCACATGCATATCTCTAACGGCTTGCAAGCCTTCATTGCATTCTAACAAATACCAACTGCTGCTGCGCCTAAATTTATACTATGTAATTATAATTGCGGTTTGCAACAACATAAACAAGCCGGTGCCAATGTTCGCCTGAAATTTGCTAGCTTAATAGCTTAGCTGCCTAGTTGCTTTAGCCTGCCTGCGTGAACCATTTTGGTAGCATGGTGTATTGTGTTTATTGCTTTTGCGGTTGCCACATTTGATTGGATGGCATTGGCAGTACAGGTGTGTATTGGTGGTCTATAAAGTTAACTGCCAATGTATGAAATTTAAATGCACACATGCATGCATACTTATACACATGCAAGTTTGTCTGCCTGTGTTTATGCTTTGCATTTGCACCTCTGAGTTGCATAGAAGTTTGTGTGTGTGCTTTTTTAGTGGGGCCAAATTAATTTCCTAGTTTGTAACACATTTTGCGGTAATTAATACACTTTATATGTTTATATGTGTTATTTAGTTTACGAATTTATAGTAGGGGGTAGAAAAAACGATATTGAGAGAAATCAGCTGCAGGTGTGCTTGGTAAGGCTGGCATTAAGCTCTACTCTATGCTACCGGCTATGCTCATATTGAAAGCTTCAACTTGAGTAGAACTATTCAATGAAGAGAATTTCAAATAATTTGTAGTGTCATGCTTGTGGAAGCTATTTGGATACATGTTTAATGCTAAACTTTCAAAATAATTTGTGTTGTTATGGTGACCGGTGGCTATTCGTTTCCATATATGCGCACTGTCATATATTTAATGCAATTTAATTCTTATTTAGATAATTGTAGCCTAAAGTGGCCACTTTGTTGCAGCAATAAATATATGCTACTTCAACTTTGGATGGCATTAAGTGCTGATATAATTTATATTGATAGCATTAGTATTTTGTAGGATATTTTGGTGGGCTTCACCTTTGGAAAGACCAATTTATATAGGTTACTATTTTCATTTAAATAAGCGCTAATGCATCACATTTGAAATTGCAACTAATAGGAAATCATAACAAAATAAAATGGAAGACCACTTTCCTAAACAGTATATCAACTAGATATTGTCTTTTACCGAAGTCTAGCATAGCTAATG
The DNA here is from genome assembly GCF_042242935.1 of Bactrocera oleae. Taxonomy (NCBI): domain Eukaryota; kingdom Metazoa; phylum Arthropoda; class Insecta; order Diptera; family Tephritidae; genus Bactrocera; species Bactrocera oleae. The sequence goes on from NC_091538.1 coordinate 4,458,613, forward strand.
TTGGAATTCCTTTTTTCATTTTACTTATTTTCACGACATTTTAACTATGCGCCAAAATGTAGGCAACGGTTTATTTTACATCATGTAATATAATTAAATTGCTATATTTCTGAACTTTCAGCCAAAATGTAGGCAATGATACCTGCGTAAGGGTGCTATACTCATTAACCACATTTTGTGTAAACAATTTTTTGAGTTTGAGTACATATATTTTTTTTTAAATTTTTCAAAAATTATATTTTCCAAAGTTATTATTTTCTGAAAAATGGTTTCGAAGTGTCGCATAAAACTGAAATGTGTCATTCAAATGCATTATAAAAGATTCAAAAAGTATTAATATTACGTAAAATTCAATTAATACCGAAATCATAAAGTTTTAAGTATTTAATTTCATATAATATTCGAAAACAAAGTTTTTAAGGTTTCTAGATTCAGAGAACACAACTTTCGACTCTGATGCTTATTTTATGTAGAATAGCCAGATAACATCTGCTATATGTGGTTCGAATATTTAATTCTATGAATATATTCAGCGTTATTCACAGTGAAATTACATTTTTGCGAAGCATACCATTAGGCTGATGTACAAATTTGCCCAGTTTCGTACAAGCAAAATAAACGAAGTCATAAATTCGCTCCAATCGAAGTAATGTATTGCAGAAAAAATGCGATCTTAAAATTCCAGTCACATGTTGCATGCGAATTTTCTTTATAAGATTCCATTAATTTTGATGGCCGAATGTTTTGGCGCAATGAAGTGGAGTGTCAGCGAACAGCCGTTGAACGACAGTATGCTGAAATTGGCAACCACTGTAAGCGACTGGGTTGCTGCAGTTAAATGCCACGCGAAATTGCAAATAATGAAGAGTCCTAAAAAATCACATTAAATATGCATTAATGTATGCATGAAGCGGCGCTGATAGCCATCACAGCGCTATGATAGGCAAAAAATGTAATGAATACAGATAAAGAAAGCATAAAACAGAAAGCAGCTTGCCAAGAAATAGCAAATAGCAAGTAGACATTTGTTATGCACAAACAATAGCATATAAAATCTGCAAATTTGCTGCCGCTCATATTGTTGCACGCATTTAATATATATTTATAGCGGATTGGGTGTGCGCATATGGCAAGCAAATGCATGCGCTGGAAATGTCGCGAGTTTGCATTGTTGCACGCACACATGCATTAAAGTATAATCTTTATATATTTGTATATAACAGATATTCTTTGAGGCTTTCGATTTTGCTCCAATTTGTATGCTAAAAAGCAATTCGTTTAAACAAATGATAATAAAATTTATTTTAGATAACTGTATTAGAATATAAAACAAAATGTCAGCAAAGTGGGGAGAGTATGTGATCAGAAAATCTCATGCATATGATTAACAGATATAAAGATATAATAATATATTTATATTATATTTATATATGCATATAGATTACCAAACTTTTATACAAATCGAAATCTATGCGGTCACTAAAGCTTTACTCAGAAGTGTCTTAATGATATTGCAAGCAATTATTAGGTGTTATTTGCGAATCTGATATAATGATTGAACCTCCATAAAATGTTAAATAAAAAAATTTTAGCTGCCTAAAAGTAGAAAAAAAATGCCAGACATTTAGAAAAATAACGCATGACTTTGCGGTCGGTGTCACTGTGGTAAATTCTAAGGGGAACTTAATTTTTGATAAAGCAGCTATAGATTTTGCATACAATACTCACACATGTATACATATTAGGATGGAGCAAAAAAAAAATTTCTTTCCCTTTTTTTTCGCCCGATATTTGGAAGCATTTTTTGTAGTTTTTAGAAGCCGTTTTTTATAAATAAATTACAAATTTATCATACCGGCCGTATCCGTGGTTTACTACAAGTATATAGGTGATTTCAAGGGCTAAAGTGCAAAAAATGCAAAAAGGTGAGTGCGCAAATGAAACAAATATTCATGGCTTTTTTTTTTGCTTAGCCTGAGGTTAAAATTTGTAGATTATAAAAAAAAATTGTTTGCTCCACCCGAATACATATATTCGAATTACAAAACAAAAAGAGCAGCCACTACTGCAAGTCGTGACTATCTTCAATTGGTTTTGGCTTACTAAACAATGCAAAAAATGTACAAAAGCAGGGGAGAACACAAGCACACCCACACCTCTCTCATATCATCCAACTATTGTAGTAGCGAGTCTGCTTCTTGTAAACTGCTATAAAACGTCCATTTCATAGGCATTTCAAGTGACATATCTCACATGTTTGCGGCTTAAGGCGATTTGTCGGTCGTCTGTTGGGGTGCAGCTGTTGGTAAGCGATAGGTGTAATGGAGTGCTGCTCCAGATTTCAAATATCCACCACAACATCGCACTTTTGGGGGGAACAGATCAAAGCGTAAGGCAGCAGCAATATTTACTAGTAATGGAAAATAAGCGTGTCAAGGCAGCCACCACCGGCGCATGCCGAAGCTTAAAGAAATGGCGTGCAATAAACACATATATGTATACCGTTAGAGAACAGACATTTCTACATAAATACCTTTTTGGTGTAGTTATAATGAATTGGATTTTGATATCTAAATTAAATCTTAGCGACGAAGGCATTATGGAACAGAGATAAGCGCACAGCTGCTCTGCAGTTGGGGTTGCATGTGTATGTGTGCATGTCTGTGCATGCTGGCTTTCGCGCACAAAAAGGTAGCCACCACCAAGAAATATGCTGCAACATATATATATATATATATAGGTTAGCTGGTGTGCGTCTGCAAAAGAATGCACTAACAACATTTGTGCGTATGTATATGCAATGGGATGCTTATCAGCCTAAAGGTATGCTATTACACTGCAACAAGGCCGATCCATTGCGGCAGAAATTGAAATCGATTTGCGCCAATGCGTCGTGTAGCAATGCAGGAGGGTCACCAATTTCCGGCGGAAATGTTGCTGCGGCCGCATCTGGTAAGGCTAACGCTAGTTAGCTTGCGTTGGTATTATCAGCAGGCAAAGCTGCGTGTATTGTCTGCAAATGCAAGTGGTAAATACTTGAGCTTACACAGTCACTCTACAACAAATTTGGGTGGTTGTTTTCAGGTCCACACTCGCATATTTTTACGACTTCTTATCAAGCGTCCATATGTCTTGCTTGCTATTTTGTCGGTGCTTTAAGTTATATATGTGTGTGTGTGTGTGCGTATGTATGTAAGCATGCAAGCGATACTCGTATTACCACCGAACCCATCAAAATTTGATTGCCTTTTTTTACACACACACACATCATGCGCCGCTTATCAACACAGATTGACGCATTGCCGTTATGTTGTCATTATTGTGATATGCATGCGCTCTTGCAGCCTCGTACTCGTACATATATCTTCAGCACATTTATCTGTCCATTTTTACATGTGTTTGCTTGTGTGTATGACAGTTATTTGAAATTTCATCTTTCGCGCGAGTGACAGGCACATAATTGAAGTTGTCAATTGCCGTATTCGAAAACATTTGATGCGGCGACGATTGTATGACGTCGTTGGCAATAGATATAATGCACTTATTTTTGTATGTTTGTGCATTTCTGGCAGTATTTGATTTCAGTAGTTATAGATTTGATGACATTTTAAAAGTGAAAAAAAAGAATTGTTCATAAAAACGGTTGCATATTTTAAGGCGATATACAGGGTGTGTATTGTATTTATTTTACTAACCGAGGACAGTTTTTACAGTCTTTTGTAGGCGTCTTTAAAATTATATGAAACTCCATTCTATATATTTCCAAAAAATGTATCACAACATTGTAGAATCCTGTTTTCAAATAATAACTAAATATTTTTACCCTCAACGGGATATATATTATGTTTGCCACGATATTTGTAACATCCAATAGCAAACAGCGGAGACCCCAGAAATCTACAAAGTATATATATTTAAATGATCAAAGTGACAAGCTGAATCGATTTAGCCATGTCCGTCTGTCCGCCTGTATATACGCGAGCTAGTCTCTCAGTTTTTGAGATATGGCACTGAAATTCGCGCATGTTTTTCTCTCACCAAGAAGCTGCTCGTTTCTCGGAACCACCGATATTAGACCAGTATAAAATATAGCTGCCATACACACTGAATGATCGGAATAAAGTGCTTGTATAGAAAACTTTTTTATTTGGGTAAATATTTTCACGAAATTTTGCATAGATTATTGTTTAATGCAATGATGTATTCTCCGAAGAAATTGTTCAGATCGAACTATTATAGCTAATAACTGGCATACTTACCTCAAGTCCTTGCATGAGAAACTTTTTTATTTGAGATGATATCTTCACGAAATTTGGCATAGATCTTAAACCAACGCAATGCTATAACCTTCGTTGAAATTGTTCAGATCGGACAACTATAGCATATAGCTGCCATACAAACTGGCCGTTCAAATTGAAGTCCTTATAAACTTTTTATATGAGAAGTTATCGTGACGAAATTTTAGATTATTATATCAGGTGTCGTTGCAATTGCCGAAAATACCATATTGTTCAGATCGTACTATTTGAACATATAGCTGCCATGTAAGCTGACTGAACAAAATCAATATCTTTTTACACGTTTTAACGTTATAAAAAATACACTTGTGAAGGGTATTATAGTTTTAGTACAGCCGAATTTTACGTTTTTTCTTGCTTGGACCACTGAAAAATACACGCAGTTGTAAATAAGATGCATAATTGAATTCGCTATAGTTGTGATAAAAACTTTAACCCTGTATGATAGCAAATACTTTGAGTTCTGTCCATATCTAAAATTTTAAAAATATAAAACTAGAATCTATATTAACATTTATATGACCCTAATGTTGCTTTAGATTCACGGCAATTAGAACGTAACAAATTACAATTTTTACAATACAATTCTATACTTTATGGAGAAAAGTTAAATATTTGGTGTCTCAGTCGATTTTCAAACTTATAATTATTAGCTACGTCGCATATATTTTACTAAAAACTCATAAGAAATGTTCATTCTTATGTTAGTTTGTTTGTTGGCAACAAATTCACTGAAAGCTGTGAGTATTAGTACTGTTTTAGAAATCTTTCTCCTTACAAATATTCACAATACTCTCCTACACATAATATTCGTCTCGTGGTCAGTCAGCGCAACCGCTTGCCAGCGACTGCACGACCCTAACCACTGGCCGCACCATCGAAATATTGCAAATGCCCACACAGGCTGGCGTTGATATCTTCGAGGTCTACTGTGAGCTGGGCGATCTCGATGAAAAACCTTGGTTGGTCATCTTCTTACGTAAAGAGCCCAAATATGAGTATGGCAGGTGGCTGGACTATACACAGGGTTACCATACGCTTAGCGGTAATTATTTCATCGGCCTGCAACGACTGTACACAATCACAAATCGACAGCCGCACGAGCTAAAGGTGCAGCTCACACAGAGAAACGGTATGCAGCATTATATGCACATTGAGCACTTCGCCATCTCGAATGAGACCAGCATTTATGGTGTTTCTTCATCGGGTGCATATGTGGGTACCATGCCAATCGTGGAACCCGCCGATTGGTTACCTTGGCGTACGCAGTCTTTTGAAATGACAACACGTATGAAAATCAGTATTAGACCAGCGGAACGTGCATACAAGCGAAAATCAAAATATTTTGTAAAAATCAAGCGTCGAGGCAAAGCTTTAAGCAGCGTCGCGCAGGCGAGGTAAAAAAGAAATGTAGGCAAATAAAACATTAAAGCAAATTACTGCTCATTCGAGCTGATAAATGATCAACAATCAAGTGTAACAGGGTAACACAATTTTGGCTGAAATCGATACGAATTTATTCGAGTAAATATGTATTGTATATAGACCTTAGATATACTTGCATGTATGTATGTATGTGTGGTTAGTTGAATAGTTGAATATGTGTCAGTGTGTCTCCATTGTTCTGTCCGGTCGATCGATGAATGTGTAAATCGGACGAAAGGAGCAAAAAGAAAATTGCTGGCGTTTGTCAATAAACGGAAGTGGCTTATAATATATAACGGCAACACGTATGTTTGTTTGTTTGTGAATACGTATATATATAGTATATACTACTACTATGGTTGAAAACGGACTAAAACAAGTTTATTTTTTGTTTTGCTGTGTGCGGTGTCGGGCGCAGCAAAACAAACCGCTATAGCGGTGTGAGTGTAACAGGAAATGGCAGCGGTATATTTTGTGCTTTTGCTTATTCAGACATGTGTATATGTGTTAGAATAAAAGCAACAAAATGAGAGATTTATCACCGAAAATACAAAACAAATGCCGCTGGTATGAATAATAAATCACTTGTGAAAGAAAAATAGCGTTAAATAAAGTGTGCCTCCAAATATGTTGTATAAATGGATAGGCATACATATAAGCATGTGGATGTGTGTGTGCAAAATTAAAGCGCGTTTGTCTAAAATAAATAAAACTGTTACGCATTTCTTTGTACTTTTATATCATATTTCCTATAGGTAATATTCGTGTGCATAAAAAAATAATTGTAAACTAAATAATTTCTAGGGACAATGTCCTCTAAGAACGCCTAACTTTAATTTTTTAACCTTTCTAGCGTTCAGATTGTAATTACACGCTCATGTTAATTTTTTTAAAACTGAGAAAGCTTGAGAGTGAATTATTTTAACCCAAAGTGGGTTTGCTGCCAACAGGAAAGTTTTATACATAAGATGATATTTATATATTTTGAAAGATTTTTACTTCCAAAACATCATGAGCCCCTAGCCACTCATAAACCTGCTACTAGTTCCTCTGATAGTGCTTCCATCCTCTGCATATGGTCCCATGTCGATTGCCGGCGGATAACCGTCGACTTCTCGACCTTTCACTTCGCAAATATGTTCGATATCGGCGATTCTGACAAATGAGCTTTTCAGATCGTGCCTCAGACCCTTTATCGTTACCCCGGATGCATCAACTCGTATGCGATCTGCACGATATACCATTTCTCTTATTAAAATTTTATTCTCTAGTCGAATATAATTTTAATTTATTAATTTAAGAATTTCATTTTAGTTTAATATTTTAGCGACAAATTTGTATTCTTTCAAGCAATCAATATCATTTACTTTCTCCAGAAACAGAAATAATAAATGGGTGGCTTATAATCCTTTTTAATTTTTTTTTATTTTTTTATTTTTTTTTATGATTTATCTTACTTTAGGCTCAACATCTATCCAACAAAGTAATGCCATTTAGGAAATGTGCACCTCATTAGTAAAAACGTAGATATGTTTGAATGCATGTCATATATATTTTTTTGACTCCTCCCAGCCATCTGGCACTAGTTGTCACTTTTTGCTTTCCTCCACAATTTTCTCAATCGAATTAGTCGAACAAATTACACTGTCTTATGACAACTGCCGCTGTTGCAACACTAATTTTTGGTAATAAACAAACAGTTGGCTATCAGTTATTATTGGCCATTATTGCATGGTTGTATCATTAAATGTGCTAATTAATTTATGAAACATACACAACAAAAAGAAGTGAGCATGCGGACGGCTGTGCAATATTTGGTAAAACACAATTAACAAATTAGATGGAGACATTTGATAGCGCAGCGGGACATAATAAACGAGCGGCAATGAGACAAACAGAGAGCAACTTTATTTGCTACACATCTAAATGAATATATATACATATGTATATATAAATGTTTGTGTGTGTATATGTATGCAAGGCAGGACGAAGTCAGTGAGACACACAATTGAACAGCAGAGCCTTTAGCACACGCCAATGCAGCATAAAATCGACGAAAAAAGGTGCAAAATGCAACGAAGTGTGGAAAGCTGTTTGTGTATGTGTGTGTGTAATTTTTAGTATTGCTGTATTTTGAGAGACAGCGATGGCTTGTCATATTTATAAATATGTAGATATGAATACTTAATATGCATGGCTGGAGGTTCTACCTTCAGCTAGATGTTTATCAGTGTGTGTGCAACTAATATTTATGACACTTTTATTGCCGTAAATTAAGTTGTAGAAAGTGACAGCCGGTACAAAAAAATAATAAAATATGAAACATTTGAGTTTCGCTGCATGCCACGATGACTCAGTCGTTAAGCCACACATAGAGTACGTGCGACATGCAACATGCTGCGCTTTTTTGGTGAAAGTGACTAACGAAATTAATGAGTTGTAAATGACTTTTGACTGGCAACAGGCTAACTGTGCATCTACATACAAGTATATGCTTTTTTTTCGAGGATTATTTTGAAAGAAAAGAGAATTCTGTATTTTTCAAGATTTTATTATATAATTTGAAATTATATAACTTGCTTAAAAGTTATATAACAGCATCGAAATATCGCTTTATGTCCCTTGATGGCCAAGAAAAGTAATTCGAAGAACTCTGTTAACTTTTTAAAACTTTTCAGCAATCAATCGGATCATGTTTCTAATCTATCCGTCAATGAAAAAAAAAACTTCTTTTAGAATATCGAAATACATACATTTTCTTATATTTATTAGTTCTGTTTCCACCTCACCGACTTTGACAAAGCTCTTTTTCACCAGATTTTTCCATTGAGGAAGTTGCCTTCTTTTAGCTTTTCATCAAACATAACTGAAGTATTAGTATGTTTTCGAAAGATAAGAAAGTACGGCAGAAATTCACCAGAATGCCGAACTAAGAAGTCGCTAATTATTTGCCTGTAGCGATCAACATTCATGGTACCGTTGTCATCTTCAATTTAAAAAAAATATGAACCAAAACCAACCTCTTCTAATGCAAAGAATTCCAGAAAGTCCCTTCAGATTTGAGTACCCTACGCAGTAAAAATTGTTGCTTATTCGCTTAGAGATTTTGTTGGTGTGTAGACTTCTCAAAATAATTTGTCACAGTGTTATGAAATATAACCTTAAAAACACCTTATATAACAACAACTCTTCAAAACGAAGCATACCTTTAGGAGCCTATAACTAAAAATGTGTGTAATATGTTTTAATTTAGCTTCAGATTTATAAATAACAACGTAGCTGTTGAAAAATATATTAACTTCAGTCAACACTAAGCTCGTAGCAATGATCAAATAATTTCTTAAGTCAACATTTATTTTTCTTTTCTTTCATAAGTTGTTTGCGCAATCTCATAGAAAACTGTCGAAAAGTGCGCCGCAATTGCTCTTCTATTGCAAACATTTCAAGTTTCAATATCTTTGACACAGGGCTACAATATTACGCACGACTTGACGGGCAGGCAGTAATTCTTTCCAGCACAAACTGAACAAACAATACGTCATTACCGTTAACGATTGCAACGTCACATATTTACTTACACTTTTGTGTATCCCCAAAAATACCATTTGTGACATATTTGTGACGTTCGCTTCTTCCCAAATAACTAAGTAAGTTTGAATATATGTTTGTTTGCGCGTGACAATTTCTGCTGTTTGCCTTTATGCGCTTTTGCATTTGTTTGCGTATGCTTTCTTTGTGGCAGGGCAGAGGGCTGTTGGGTCCAGCGCAAACATCAAATTGGTGGTGTATTTGATTTGCCCAAAAATGTCCACCACATTATCCAACTCCCCATTTGGGCAATGACATTTGCTGCTTCTTTTTACTGTGCAATTATTTGGTGTAGCATACTTGCAGGCGCTAACGAGCTGCAATTCATACTTTGGCAATTTGCGGAGCTCACACACGTTTGGTTTGGTTTATTTGCGAAAACTGTTGGTTGCAAATTATATTTTTATTAAAATGTCATTTACAGTTTTCGTGTAAACACCGGCGTGAGTGTGTGCGTGTGTGAGGTGGACGTGCACTTTGCGTATACGCTTATTTGGTTAGTTACTCGTCTATTTGGGTTTGTTTGCGAATTTTTGTTTACAGTTGATGTTCTGTGCGTGCAAAGCTTAAAGTTTCTTTGACCACTCGCTTCCACTCGCTCTGTCTATCTCGCATTTCCTTCTGTTTCTGTCATGAAAGCACTTCATGATGATTACTTCGTATGGTTGCCACAAAATAAACACCATATATATGTTAGTATGAATTTCTAGTTATATTTGAACTACCGAAATAAACTTCAAAGAGCATGTGGGTTCTTCAGCTGCTGTTGCATTTGTGTAATTAGTTTACTTTTATAATTAATTATTATTTCTCAAAGTACAGCAAGTACGTAAAGAACGTGAAAGTTTCAGAATGTGGAAATGTCTCTCGAGTAAATAGTGCAGTATGAAAAGAAAAATTATTATTTGACACAAAAGACTGAGAGTCTTGAGAAAAATATCTTAATGTTAAGAAAGCACACGACGAATTAGGGCTTTAAGGTCTCTTAGATATATTCTTAAGCATTCAAACATATGCTGCGTTTGTTCGACAAACAGCTGTCACCACAACGTGTCAGCGATCGACAACGTTCAGAAAATGCTTACGAATTTACAGAAATGGAAGGTTAACTGTACCAAAAGTTTCAAAGACAAACAGGTCTAAGTGATTACAGCGTTGTTTTTTCGGCAAGTAATCCAGCCTATAAAAATGTAATTATCTTACATAAATATTTGGTTTCGACACTCTCTCGAGTCTATTGAAAGCTCTCTATAAAAGTAAGATGCAGCTTTATACTAAGTGGACTCTTAAAGCTGTCTAGAAGTTTTCCGTAAAACTTTCGACTGAAAGTAAAGACAGTTTATCCGCTTCTTTGGATTACTTTGTGGCTAATACTCCATAATAGCAGCGGTATTATTCTGGTGAGTCATTTCTTGTTACAGCCACACTATGAGAACCAAGTTAAGATTAAACATTCGCAGTACTAACAATAAGCTTATAAGGAAAGAAGTGTACTGCACCTAAAATCTAACCTTTATGCTGTCAAGAGTCCACATATGTGGAAAAAAATGTATTCTCTCGACTAAGCAAAAAAAATTATATATATAATTCTCTTGAGTATTTTTTGTTATAAAATAAAAAGAAATTCTAAATTTCTGCTAATAAAGAATTTTATTTCCAACATATTTATTTCCCTTATGAAACACTCAAATACGCATACACTTAATCTTACAACAAATCACAGGATTTTTCATACAAAAACATATTCATGACAATATCCCGACAAATGAGCAACACATGGACATCATTCATCTTTCCAGCGTTCTCGTCATTCCAGAGTAAATCCGTTAAGGTGTAAGGCAAATGGCATTACTTATATGAATAATGGAGAAGGCAGCAGGGAAAGGCTTTCGAGAGCAATAAAAGTGTAAGCCTGAACTATATGTGTATGTGTGTAGGTTTAAGTGCATGTTACTACAGTTAATGCCAGTATATATATAGGTACATATGTGTTAGTGTGCGTGTATGAAAAATGTCTTTTTACTGCATTCCACCCTCTACAGCGCAAAGGTTTGGGTCGTAAAGTAAGTCATATGTACCATCAACGACCTGTCATCAACTAAACGAAGAACACGAATTTTTTCACTTAAATGTAGCATACTTCCTTGTTCAATCATATTTATTGTCAGTAGCTGGTGATATAATGACAGGCTTTCGTTACCATCCTGAACGTTGTCTTTTACGTTTACTCTATATGCCCTGCGTTAATAAAAATCAAAACAAAAATCGGAGTTTTTTGCTTAAACTTAAATATTTTATTTTAGGCTCCATTTTAGCTTGATTGAGGAAAAGTAAAAATATATTTTTATGCTTCTTACTTAATTATTGCGACAAGCTCAATTAGCAAGCACCAGACGTGAACTAGGATTAAACAGCCAAATTAGAAATCTTGAGAATACTTCTTATATGATGACGTTGACGAGGGTTGAGAACTTTGCTAACTTAGCAGCTACTTCAACTTAGATATTTGTATAAATTTTAGATATTATATAATAGATGTTTTTTAAAAATGAGCTTTTAATCAAATCAGTTATTTTTTTGTAGGAACCTTAAAATTTGAAAATAAACAGTACAATTTATTTATTTCAAATCACATTATTAGGCTTATGCTAAAAAAAAATTATATGTACATAGAAATAGTGTGACATTTTTTGACTAATCGAAGACTTGAATAAAATTTTAAGGTTCCTGTAAAATCTACAGCTAAAGACATTTTTAGATTCTTTAAATATCAGTGTGCTCATTTACTGCACCCAACATCTTCAAGAAGGCTAATTCACAACAAATACCTATTTAGCCTAATGTGGCGTTGTTATGATGATGATGTTAATTAAGCAGCATTTTAATTTAATTCATTAAAGACGCAACATCAACAAATCTACGCACATGAAGAAGCACATATGAATTTACAGAACAAGCGCACAAACTTAGTTGCTCTTAATGTTAACAACAACCAAGTAAATATTTTTCTTGAGGCGAGGCAGCAGCCAAAAAAACGACGTAATCCTTTGAAAACGAAGCTGGTTATACATATATTTATCACAAAAAAAAATAGACGATAATTTGTTGAATATGGTATGTATGTTTGCAACAATAAAAACACATGTGGGTGTGAGGCAGTAATTAGCGCTAAGGAAGTGTGAATGTCTACACATTAAAGGAGTAGACTGTATGGTTATTATTATTGGGGTCTCTACGGCTGAGACCAAAACCACCACCAACCACAACAACAGCAAAGAACAGCATGACTCGACTAATAATCGTAAAAAGTGTTGAATTTAAGAAAAATATGTAGTTGGTAACATGAGTAGGAGTAAGAGTAAGAGAATGAGTATATCTCTGCTCATAAAAGCACACTACATAATAAAGCTGAGGCTACGCGTACGTGTATCTACTGTTAAAATCATGCGTGAAAATTTTAATTACTGCAATTAATGTTGCTTAGACAACAACGGCAAGCGGTAGCGCACTAAAGTGGCGGCGAAGTTGTACGTAGATTTATTAGAGTATATTTTTTTTAATACTTGCATGAGCTCAAATTCGTTTTTATGGAGTCTCAGTTTACAGTTGGTAAGCTCTTTTAGCTGAATTTTGAAATATTATTACTGAAGTGTGAAGCGGATTTAACAGGGATGTTTTTTGTAAACATTGAAATAAAAGTGGACTAAATGTTGAGTATTAATTTATTTTGGCAAGCAGAAAGTAGCATCTGAAATAATACTTGTTGGAGTAAAATATGAAAGAGGATGCACATATCACAACCATGTAGTGACTCCTCTTTCGCTTAGGTACCAAGATGATGATAAAAATAAGTTTAGATGTCGATTTAAGTAGTTGTGAAAGATTTTGAATAATTAGCCTTCCACAGTTATTGATCTATATCTTAATATACAGAATTATATAACTTAAAATTAAGAACATGAAGATTGCAAATATAATGAGCCGCGAGAGTCGTTGCTCCAACTTTAGAAAAGAGCAAAGGTAGTCTATTTTAGGTTTTCCGGCAGTGTTCAGGCGGAAAACACGAAAAAACTCAACAAGCGAGGTCAAAATAATGCAACTAATAACAATAAAAGAGCAAGAACAACATCAATGTAGTTAAAACTTATCGCAGACACAATTAACTATACACAAGCGTATGAAAGAGCGTCATATAATGAAACTAAAGAACATTGAAAGGTATACGAAAACGAAATGAATTGGACTGATGAGTTTGTACCTGTTGTGTGGGGGATGAAACAGCGCCACCGCGTTGATTAAAATGATGACCGTTTGCTGTTGCTGTCATGAATGGCAATATGAGAGGGGTGGATTGTCATTTTTCTATAGTCAAATGCATAAAGATATGCGTTCGCAGCTCAGTTGGTGTTAATGTGTGCTGCAGACAGTTGGGCATTGCAATTGACAATCAACTGAAAAGGCGCTTAACGGTAAATGTGCCATATAATGAGACCTATTAGTTAGGGGTCATAAAGAAAAGACAAAAAAATATATATACAAAAAGTATGTCAACAGCTGAAAGTCAGAAAGGCAGTGAAAATAAACGCCAAAACAAAGAATGTATGTAAAAACAACAAAAGAGAAATAAAATGTAGTGAAAAAAATAATTTATACTGTACAAAAACATGTGGCAATGTTGAGCTTTAAGAATAAAAATTTCGCAAAAAATTTATTATACACTTATTTTCTAGTTTAACTCTTTTTTAAAGACCGAATGTAGTACAGAGACAAGCTTACTCCCATCTTGGCTTTCAGTTAGGTGTATTTGTTAGCACTTTTACGTTTTAGGTAAGCAACCACACTATTTTCTTGTTATTCTTACCATATTTTACTAATAAGCTAAACCCCAAAATAACTTATTAATAAACTAAATGAAACAGTTTTATAAATAATGAAAAGATATTCTGCAGTTTTATAGCATATTTTAAGAGTTCAACGACATCAGAAAATTAAAAACAATATTTTGTAGTAGCTCTGCCACATTTTCAGACATTTTACTGCAGGTTAACACTTTTATATATGTACACTATGAAGTATATACATATGTGCTGCAAGGTATATACATTTATTTACATAAATATATTCTAAGGTTTCACACTATACGTAGTAAGAATGGCTAACTAAATAGTCATATAGTGCGTCAAAAGCTCCCAAAGGCGCTGTAGTGAGAAGAGCTTCTAGGAAACCAGCAAAGAAAACTGTAGTGTTTGTCGTCGTGAGGAAGCAATGTCCACATATATGTGCAGATGTGTGTATGTAAAAATTACACCAACACTAATTAACCACAAAAGAGCACTAATAATCCCGGCTGCTGCATGAGAAGTACTGAAGAAGCCACAAATACACCAACCAGCACCGTTAGCGTCATGTGTCTGCAGCAAAAGTAGTGGCAAGTAGTGATATGCCCAAATGCAGACACGCTGTGGAGCACATTAACGTTTAAACATATACAGTTACCGTTATAAACTTTCACAGACTCATGCTACTTAAGTCCCGCAAGAACTAGCGGATTTTCTGTATGAAGTACGCATGTGTCTGCGTGTGGTTTCATATGTTTGTCTGGCGAGATATCTTATGCCAGACACTGCTGGTCGCAACAACTAGCCAAATTTTATGTTTAACTGAGTGCATAGTGTGAGAGTTTATAAGAGAGTGTTGGTGTCTACAGTCTACAATCTCTGGTTTTGCTGTCATATGGTTTCTAACTGAGTATATATGTACCATTAACTATAAACTAGTATGCCATAGGGCTTAGACGTTACGTGTAGTTGACAAAAGCGGTGAGTAGGGTCGGTATCTTAAATTAAAGTGTTTTATAAAAACTTAGAGGATGGGAAGCACAGTGTAGTTTTTGCGAAGAAAGGTGTTTGAGATATATATAATATGTAGAACGAATATTTTTTTTTCGCTTGTTACTCAGAAAAATAGGTTCTTAGACTTCACTAAGAGAGTCTCTTCAAGTATGTGCTGTTAATTGTAACGGGTAGGTCGTCCGCCTTAAATTTGTCTATATTTTTCTTATTAGCTGATGAAAAAATGCAAATATCGCAAATATCGCTTGCAACTGCTTGAAAAAATATCTCGTTTTATATATCATATTTTATAGGTCACTGAATGCTCTACAAAACGGTGTATTTTCTGAGTACCAAGCGAAACAAAAAATTCGCTTTTTGTTATTTATTTTAATAACATATAATACTCTTATACCATTACTTGCAAAGCCAAATCCTTTACTAATACTATTGCGTCTTTCCGATAAATATTTCCTGTTAGTCATAAAAAAATTTTTGCATGAATAGTTTTTGAAGTTAAACGCATAAATATGTATATCCCAGCAGTTGTTGTGTGATAATAAAACGGTAATAAATTTTATAACTAGCTTTTTATAAACACAGATTGTATGTGGCAGTGGCAGCAATAAAAATGTTAATAAATTTGTGCAACACATGGCAATCAAAGCATGAAAAATGCACGCTTTAATTCACGAGCGCAGCAAATCGCCGACCATAGCTAAAAACTAAAAATAATAATAAACTCTATGGAAATGAATGAGAAAAAAAGCGCGTCGCCAACGCACAGCTCTAAGTTTTTTTTTTAGGCATAGGCAGCTGCAGTTGCACAGCTTATGAACGTCGCACCGTCTGCCGTAGCATGTTTTCATCATTGTTGCCAATTTAAGTGCAAATGTGGCTGGTGACCTTTTTTTGCCACTTTACTATATACTTTTGATATGCTTTTTCACGCTTTCCGCCTACACTATTTAACAGACGGTCAACGCGACTAATGCAAATGTGTGTGGGTGTGTGTGCGACACTGTGTGTTAGTAACGAATATGAGGGTACTTTGTATGTGTGCGCGCAACAAATTTTCATTCAGTTTAATTTGGCGC
Source organism: Bactrocera oleae (assembly GCF_042242935.1). Classification (NCBI taxonomy): domain Eukaryota; kingdom Metazoa; phylum Arthropoda; class Insecta; order Diptera; family Tephritidae; genus Bactrocera; species Bactrocera oleae. Next base: position 4,474,852 of record NC_091538.1, read on the forward strand.
TTTCAATTTTCAACGCCCAAGTGCCCAATGTCAGCGTCTGCATCTGCGTTCGTTTTGGGGGTCAGCAGCGCGGCACAACGCAGTCACTTTCATATGCATTGCATACCATAAGGCGTAGTTACTTGGCATTCTCCGCAATAGAAGTTTATGCTGCCTTGTTGTGTAGCGGGAATATTTTTTTTTTTTGCCTTAGCACTGGTGTTGTTGCACTTGTTGTGTCGTGTAGCAGGTATTCTTTTATTTTCGTTACGCATCATAAATCTTAATTGGCAATTGTGTGTTTTAGTCTAACCAGCTCTCCTTCATATCCACTTTTACTACTTTTTTATACTCAGCGCTTGCGCGCCAAATGGAGTGACTTCTGCTTTGCCGTGCAGTGTATGTATGAGGGGGCACTCATATGTATGAGGGTTAAGAATGACTATATATACATATATGTGTGTGTATTAGTTAAGCCCGTCGCTGGCAAGCTTTTTAATAGTTTCTTCCCTTACGTCTTTTTAATTTAGTCAGTCAGATGTTTATGTGTATATTTTATGTAGTGGTTTAAAAAGAGCTTTACTTTTTACCGTTTTTTCCAGCGTTTTTTTCACCGTTTCTTTCTATTTTGTTCACATTCTTGTAAAGCAGAAAATTGTTGAATGCTAAATTACATTTACATAGTAATTTGCATTTAAATTATAAAAAAAATTTAGAAGTCGTAAAACAGTGGCAACTCTACGCATGCTTTTTCTTGGATTAAAAAGGCAGTATAAATTAAGAAATAGCAAAAAGTAGTAGTAAAAATTTAATCCACTATTGACATCGCTCTATAAACGGCCATCACTAAAAGTTAGTTACTAGTTAAAAACGTCTATTGCCTTAGATAATAAATCATGCTAAATTTCGTGAGGATATATGGTCAAATGAAAAAGTTTTACATACAAACACTTGATTTCCAGCGTTCGGTTCGTATGGCTATATGCTATAGTGGTCCAATATCGGCGGTTCCTACCAATGTGCAGCTTCTTAAAGAGTAAAGAACGTGTGCAAAATCTTAGACCGATATCGCAAAAACTGAAGGACTTGTTCGCGTACATATATACAGACAGACGAACATGGCTAAATCGAATAGGCTCGTCACGCTGATATTTTATATTTATATTTTATAGAGTCTCAGACGTTTCATTCTGGGTGTAACAAATATCGTAGCAAACTTAATGTACCCTGTTCAGAATGAGCTTTTAGAGAGCTTTCAAATGAAGCATAGTGAAGAGCTTTCAATGAAATCAATTAACCTTTATATTTTTATGCCAATAAAAAAACGTAGTATATTTATATTTCTCTAAAACTATCTTGCAAAGCTTTAAGCTCAAAAGCTTCAAATTTATTTAAAGATTTTATGTTTAAATAAAAAAAATTAGTTTAATATACAAATAAGCGAAAAATTAAATTATGTTCAATGCCATTCCACCAAATCCATCCACGCACAATCATCCACGCCACGCGCTGGCAAATAAAATTCAATTGAAAGCAATTCGTGCATTAACATTTTAATGATATACCAGCCGGCTGAACTGTTAGTGATACAACAACAAATTTTTCGCAATGTTCGCTTCAACACAAAGTTGTTGCATTTAAAAATTAATTATCGTTAATAGGCACGTGTGTTGTACGTATGAGCGGTGACACAAATACAAAAGCAGCAACAACGCATGTAAAATGTAACAAAAAGCTTGAGCTCCTTGTTGTTGTTGTGTGTGTGTGTAGAAATGAGCAAATAACTGAGTGAACAGCACGACCACGTATTTGCCCAAGCCCTACATCATATGCCGCAGCAACAAAATGGCGCAGAATCGATCACTTGCAGTTGACACTTTTTCAAGCGCTTGTACCGGTTTTCAATTTTCACCACAATAATCGCTTGTAGTGTACACAGTGAGGGTTAAATGTGACCTTTCGGACTTGCTGTTCAAACCCATACACGTACACATACGCATTCAGCAATCGATCAACTAATGCAGTGGGCATATGAAAAGCTTCCGCCGAATTGTGAGATTCAATGCATATTTACCGTGCGATAGTTCATTGTTGAGTGCCATTGTCAGCAACAGACGTTTTAATAATTGTTGCTGCTATTGTCATTATTGTCACCAGCTGAGCAATACATATATATATTGTACATATATATGTAGTTGGTTGTAAACGCACAGAAGCCTGCCTACATCCGGTTCTATGAACTTTTGACCATTTTGTTACTTTCTATGTTCAGCAGCTTTTGTATTGTACAGAGGAGCGTGTTTTGTTGTTTCCCTTACTTTTGTTGTTTCCCCTTACTTTTGTTGTCATCGAACCCATGTTAGCAATATCACAGCACGTACCATGCGAACGGATGTGTGTACTTCCTTGCTACGTCGATTATCCCTGCCAATGCACGTGAGCTTTGTGTTTAGCTGACGAAATTTCTGCAATGTCACAGCAAAGTTTTTGGTGAAAAAAGTGAGGGCGTACTGGACGCCATGGTATGCTAGGCAGCACGAAGTTTGTGTGCTTCCGATGAAACCTTCACAGGTTACAAAGACACTACACTCATGAAAACGAGTTTCGTTCACACAGCACGAAAACAATAAGCTTACGGCTGCGGGTGCGGTAGTAAAGAGCTCTAATTCATAGCCAAATTATTTCCATTGCAGCTTCATACAACTTATATGTAAAGATCTCTTCCAATACCACTGAAAACCGGCTCAGATGTGACTGAAAAATTTCTGTCTACGCAAAAAAAAGAAGACAAAATAATATCTGCAAGCAAGACCTGAAATACGATTTTTGAAATTGAAAACATTGGTAGTCTAAATACCGATGACTAATTGTTAGCTTATGCTGTATTAGATCTTCAGGTAGAGTAAATAACAGATCTATATCAATCAGTGTATGATGAACTTGCTGCTTCAACTCTGAAAAAATTGATTTTGAATAACCGGAGAGACTATTGCTTGATCAACTTAATCCATAATTAGTTAAGATGCATTCGAGAAAATACTATATTATTGAGTATTCGTGGCGAAAAAATTAAGCCACGAAGATCAAGCAAGAATTGTGGAAGGTATGTAGACCATTGCTTTGAATTTATTTTTGAATGATCTTATATATAAAACTTGTATGAGGATGTACGCACTAACACCACAATATCTTAATATATAATAATAATGAGAAAAATTTCGCCAAATTCGAAGCCGCAGGTTGCATTGTAAAACTAGCTAAAATATTATTCGTAAATTATAAATTGTTCTCAGTACGAAAATTGCATAGTGTACTTAAATTTAAATTTTTTTGATATATTTTAATTGAGTAAGCTTTTGCTATCCCTACTTGATTACAGCATTTTCATTTTATATTCACAGAAAAAGTCGATAATACCAAAACAACAACAAGCTTTCTTTATACAAATATGTAATGTCAATAACGGCGGGCAGACGACTGTCAAACAAACAGAAAACAGTGGCTGTAAATATGTTCGTGTACCGTACATAATCCTGTCGTAGTGGTAAGCGTAAATTACACTCATAGCGAAAACGAAACAAAAAATGCTCAGAAATATTTTCACATATGACTTCAAAGCTGCAAATTAAAATGTTTTCTATCTACCATTGTTGCATGACCCTTTCCATCACTTTATTACATTCTCCTCACTATTGTTTTAGCTTTCTTTACAATATCGCAACCCCAACTGTCGTTACACCGTAACTTTGGCGACCTAATCCGCTTAGTTTTTCACTACAATGCTATGAGAAATCGAGAAAAAAAATTTGCAGACAGTCAGCGACATGATTTGATTGCCACAAAATCATTACTGCGCTGATTGTGAAAGCGTTCATATATATTTGTATGCGCTGAAAAAGTGCAATAACTGCGCAAAAAACAGAAAAGCTTGTAATTTCACAAGCGTAATTTCATAGATTCCATATTTAATAATAAGAGCAGTTTCATTTGACTTTTTGGACAGAAAATCTTTTTTCCTTTGAAATTTTGTTTACTGGTAAATTCACTTTTTTCACATACTTGGCACCAAAAAGGCTTCGTAGCGTCGAGTCTTACTTAATATGAATTTGTTATAAATTATAGATTTCCAATTTCATTTCTTTTCTTTTTCATTAATACCCAAGTTACGATCCGGGGAACTTTCTTAATAATGCTTAATGCGAAAGTTCGAAGTTTTCGAAATTCCTTCATCTTTCGGATAAAGCATCGAAATAAGCCCACTGCATTCTACGCACATTCTTGCCGATATTTGTAGTTAGTCGCTTATACTGCTTACTTGCCAGACTTGCTTTTTTAGCTACAGAATCTCCTAATTCAGTCTTACTCAAGTTCTGTATTACTACGTAATAAATTGTGCGATAGCCGTAAGCTTCGATTCCAAAACTCTTAAATATTTTATTAATTTCAATTTCGGGTGAATATCGTATCATATTATCATACCACGGCCTCATTAATTTTGCGAACTAAAAAATTAATTAGCATACTTTTAGGCGTATAAGCCATTTGCACTACAACGCAAGGCCAACATATAAATTGCTAATGAAAATTAAAAGCGTACACGCTATGACAAAAACAAAAAAGCAAAAAACAGCATCAAAAAAGGAGTAACATGTCAGCAAAGGCTGAGCAGGGTTGATGAGGCAGAGCTAGAAAGTGTTGAAGCTGCAGCAAATATTTGACACCTAGCGCAGCGGACAGCATATAAGGTGTTTGGCTATGTAGACTGTGAATATATCTGTGCGTGTGCCGTAACAGCGCACGCCATTGGCATAACTAAATACTTTGACGAGCCAGCCTGCTGGGGCGGCTTCAGAGTGACTGCCAGACAGCAGTGTGAAGTTTACACTGCCTTGATAGTTGTCACATAATATAATGTATATTTTTGTTATTATTGTTGTTGTTTGAAAAATTCCAACTTTGCATCTTATGCTTAATTTGTAAACATTAGCAGCTTTTGAAAAATTTGTGTGTCACAATAATGAGGTTAGGTGGGTGGTGGCGTCTGTTACCCTTAATCCTTCGTTATTTTGCTCGCAACATTCGCAAACTTTGAACTTAAAGTTTTTGCTTTGGCAAGCATTTCGCCTGTGCCGTTTGAGCGTATGCAGGGGTGTCGGTTATATGCCCAAACAATTTGTCTACTTTAAACCGAAGCTTATATGCTGTTCACAACTCATATAAAATGTGAAACAGCAGCGCTCAGGTGGAGCATACAGTGTGCCACAAGCGCTCATCCGTAGTCCGCTGGGTGTAAGAATCATGGCGGCACAACATTAGTTTACACTCGTAGCGCGACATTTAGAAGGGGTCTATTTTGCATCGCCTTCATCTGTGGACGAGCAGCTGCCGGAGATCAGACTCACACATCCGGCTTGGCATGCTGCTTGATGGGTGATTTCACATCTCAGCACACACCCAACCTATTACATCCGTTTCTTTGGCGAAAAAGCACCACGCTCCGACACCTTTTCATACGTGTTCATTAATTTTCAAGGCAACCTCCCAGCCGAGTTTATCAGCATGTAAATGGAATCACGTACACTAATTATAACGCCGCTGCAATTGGATATCCAAATTTATTATCTCAATTTTTTGCTTCAACTTGGTTATGCTATGGCCGGAATGAGCTAACAAAACCTTCAAAAGTTATATGTGCGTTTGGGTCTGCCAGTTTTTGTAGTGCAAATTGAAGGTGACGCTGTATGTAATTACTATATTGAAATTTCAAAAAATTTCGTACAAACTTTTTGACACTCCCTCGACACAAGCTATTCATTTACGGTATAAAATTTTAATGAGGTTCAAAGGTAAGCTTAGTAACTATGAAATTATTTGAAGTTATGCGTAAGAAGCGTGTCTAATTACGTTGTATGTAGCGTGCGCAAAGAGAGAGTGAAAAAAATTAGAGTTTAGTAGTGGAAAAGGAAAGCAAGTGAGAATTTGAGTTTAGACTGCCTGTATGCTGAAAATGCGGTTCGCAAGAATATCCCAACTTTAATCTACTTACAACATAAAGGAGTAAATGTAAGTGTTATGCCAATAATATATGAGTTTTATGTGAAACTATAGAGGTTTTATATGAAACCCTTAGAGAATACCTGGAGATTCATTACTTATAACAGTCTAATGAAGTAGTCGTAAGAGCCGTTGCGAAACTCCTAAGTTCAAATTTCAGTCGATAAAAAACTTTGTAGAAAAGTCAAGTGTGCTGAGCATGTGAGCCCAAGAAATATGCTCATGTCAAGTAACGTCAATTCTGCGAGTTTTTTATATGCAGATATCTCAAAACCGTCTGCTTCTTCTAAAAGTTATGGAACAATTGTGAAATTTAAAATTTCTACTGTTGACAATTGTAGCCTATATTTAGGCGCATAGTGTAATTGTAGTGTAGCATATATTATTGCTAATATTGTATACCTATTCCCCACTGCCTATAATTTTCAACGAATATGGTTGCTGAGGCTGTCGCCACATAATTGCATTTCACAGAGTCAAGCACTCTATTTCTAAGTATTTTTGTTAGAATGCTGAGTAGTATTTGAGTAGAATTCATAAAAATAATCATACAAATTTTACTTACAAAATACTTAGGCTTAATAGGCACACGTAGAAGAGATATAAATAAGAATAAACTCGCACGTAATATGCGTATATTATGCAGGCATAAAGTGACTTTCGAGACCACAAAATGCCATAAGCCTAGAAACAGTCAATGCAAACCTATGCGGAGAATTAGTTGAAAGCCAGCGGTGCAGCAAATCCATGTATTCATGCGAGTTTATTTAAATAAGCTAGGAGGACACTGATTGCTCGCGGTAAGCGCAATAAAGTAAGCGGAAAACAACAAAACAGTTTAGGTCACATAAAAATAATTTTATTAATTTAAATTTAGTAAAGTAATAAACATAAAAGCCAGGGACACGTAAACATATAATTGTGTATATAAAGCAGTAGATAGCGGCACGTGAAATGCAGCAACTAGAAGGAGGTTCATTATCAAACGGAAACGGAAATGGCAACGAATAGTAAGCGGAGCGTGGCGACCGCAAATGGAAAACGGTGCCTAAAGCGGTTGCGTTAACGGTAAATTGGCACTCTGCGGTCGACACTTACGCCGAGCGCCAATGTTCGTGCCACCTGACGGTTAAGTAGCTTGACAGAGCGCAAATAAAAAGCAACAAGGTAAATTAAAAAATGCAGAAGCGCGATAAACTAAGTGAAAACCCGAGTACTAGCTAAATTTGATAGCGAAGTAAAATGTGTTAGAAGTGGTGGTGTGTCGCCGACTGCTCAGATTGTTGCTGCTGTTGCTGGCGACCGCAAGCAGGCAGGAGCGAACCACAGGCGTCATAAAGCTTATCTGCACATTAGCACTTGCGCTTCATTTCACTCGACAGCGCAGCTCAACCCATCACAACACGTCACTACACATCAAATTCGCGCACACGCACAACATTCCAACACATACACAATTGTGCGCCTTGGCGTATGCCTTATTTTGGGCCATTTCACTTGCTGTGGGCGAAAGATGAAACTTGCGTTTGCACAAAATATGCGCTACTCAGCTTGATTTTATATTTAAAGGCGGCGCGTTCTTCAACTGTTAAACCGCAAATATACTTATATGTATGCGCTTAAATGTTTATGTGTGTGCGAGGTTTGTGTTTCCGTTTTTTTTTTTTTGGGTTGCCTGATTGTGACCACATTCGTTTGCTCGCCGAACATTGTTTTACCTGAGTACTTGCTGTGCTCGAAAGTATGCAGGATTGCGGCACCGTCAAGCATAGCTGCTCATTTAGTTATAAATGGACGAGCTCAGCGCTTATCAGCAACTTTTTCAGGCGCCATAAAATGTTTTAGCTTCATAGCCGACTATTTTGTTTAATTCTGCCTTTGCTTTGCGTAATTTGAAGCTTAGAAAGGCTACGAGCTAACTGGTTTTTTTAATTGCGATTTTTAAGTGAGTCTTCCCAGCCACTTTAGTAAGGAAAGATAATGTTATCCATTAGCGATATAATATACTTTTGGGCTGATATTCTTTTCTAGTATTATCAGGAGGCACTGAGACTCCTATAAGTTCTCGAATGTATACAAATAAAAAGGGAGCGTTTGAGTTTATAGTATCTTTGTATAGTGACTAATGGTATCATTTAAGCCCAGATTTGATGTCCAGTGAGTCGAGAATGCTTATATTCCGCTGTGAAAACATTTAGTATGTATTTAAGCTGTTGTTAAGAGTAAGCATGAGTTATAAGAAATCAATGACGCAAATATTGAGTTTAATATTCAAGTTTAATGATCATATCCGAATATTAGTTACTTTTAGCTCTATTTTGTAAATAGAGCAGCTACAAGGTTGAACAGCTAATAAAAGATGTAAAAAAAAAATGTTTTTTTTTAACCAATAATAAATGATGATTTTTCGAGGGGAGCTATCTTTATTTAAAGGCGTCAAGGTCTACCTCAGCCACGTAGCCCATAGAATTTATACCTGTCTCACAGTCAGTCCAAGACGAAGTGAAAGCACGTTAAAAAGATTTCATCTTCTATTGAACTCATGGATACATCCCATCTCTACGTAACTTCTAAGTTAAGAGATCGATCCTAACAGGGATTACTTCTAACACTGTTCAATACATTTTTTTTCTATTATGGTCACTGTTAAATTGAGACTTATTCTTGGCGGAACAGAGTTTTAATCTTAAATCGCAATTGCTGGTGGACTATGGTAAGCAGACAGATTATATTTTGGTTTTTGTTTTCATAGCGTACAATTAAGTGAAGTTTTTGAAAGTTTTCGGTTAACTAAAATTTTAAGTCAAGCTGATTTTGCTCTCCAAGGGTAAAGCAAATCGATTTCTATAAGCTGATAAGGTATATATTATATGATATACATATATAAGTATATCTTTTAAGACTATGAATATATTTTTTCATAAAGGTATGCTGTTGCGGTTTTTTATCTCCATTTTTACATAAATACCTTGTTTAAATAAAAAGCGAATTCTCAATAACCACATTTTCAACAACTTCCACCGACATCCGAATGAAAGAAATATGCACTTCTACGCTATCGAACAAAATTGAGACACACCAAGCAATTTAAGTGAAAAGTTTGCGCCATTAAAATTGCAGTTCAAGTTGACAGCACTCCTGGCGCGTTACAACATGGCTCTATGCCTAAAAGTATACTTCATTTGTTACTTAACAAATATTTCTTATTCAGCAATGCTTGTATTACACGCTTGTTTACTAAAACAGGAAGCGCGTTGGCATATTAGTCATTTGTGCCCTTTGCTTGTGTGTGTGTGGGTCGGCAAAGTTGAACGTCACACAAAGGTCGCCGATAGGTACTAAGTGAGTAGGTATGTAAAATGTGCGCTATAAATAACTTGAGTGCTGGCGCTTCTAATGTGTGGTCTGCTGGTTTTTGGGGGATGTGAAATCAAATGGCAAAAATTACATTACAAAGAAATACAAATGTTAAACTTTTAAAGGGGAGTTTGTGTAGCGCCACCGTAACCGCGTAGTCGTCGTTTGCGCTGCCTGTTGATGCCGCCTTTTTATGCTTTGCTTGTTTGTAACTATGTGTGTTACAAGGAGTAGTTGAGCATTTTTTTGTGCAACTTTTTGTGAACAAGCACTCTGACATATTCCGTTAATTTTTGTGGCGCATTTAATGAGTATTTAGTACCTCATAAATTTATATTTATTCGAGAGAATGATGACTTATTAGTAAATGCCACTCAAGGTAAGCGACAGCAGCTTCTTTGTTTGTTTAGCGGTTTTAGTTGAAGTATACAAATATATTACAATATATAATAATATAGTTAGAAAAATTAAGATAAATAAGGATATATTAAATAGTATTGAATATACTCTTGAAATATACGAAAAAATGTGAGGTTTTAAGTGGAGTCCCACTTTTTCAAACGTATAACTGTATACAAAATAATTGTGATATCTCAATGTTCCAATGTGATTTCAGGAGCCCTCATACCCCGGTCTGTGATTATAAAATTAAAGCAATTTTGTACTGGAGGAAAATAGATAAATTGGTTTTAATATAAGCTATTATATCAAATTTCTAATATATAATATATAATAATACCACTAGCGAGGTTGAGGCACCTTGTTAGTTCCGATTTCTACCTAGAAAATACAAACTTTTAATTTCAGTCAAAAATATTATTTATTATTGTTTAAAAAGTCGAAGAATCCAGACAGGTCTTACTATTTCCCTAATATATTTTTCCATAATTTCTTAAACACCACCTATCGCGGTCCAACAAATCCACGCAAGTGAGAATGAACATTTTTTATGTCCATTTTGCCTCAATCATATCGCAGCATACAGCACGATGACATTAGTGACTCCAACAGTGAGTGGCCACACATGCCTCTTCACAGTAAATCAAATCATATATATGTGATTATGATTGTGTGCGTGAGGCATATCAAGAACGAGCTGCTGCTGTGTCTTTACGTAAAGACAAAACATTTTGGCTGCCTAACGAGTGACACACACAAAAATATATAAATATACAATATATCTAGGTATATTACAATATATAGCAGTATATGCCACATGATGAAGGCGTGTTTATCCTACGAGTATATTTTTGCAAGAATATTGCATATCATGTTTGGATTGGCAGCACGAATATTAGCACGAAACAACTTAATCCGTCTGACACGTGCTTCAATCAGCAGCCACAGCAGCGGCGACGGCGTCGGCAACTGCGTCAAAAGTCAATGCATATATGAAGTACACTTTTCCGGCTATATGCGTATCATTCACGTGACAGTTGGCGTTCACGCTGAGGCATCATGCCTCAAAATAAATCGAATATGCCAACCTCTGTTTTATGTGATACCCAACACCAGTCGACAAATATCTGCAACAGCACGCGTATGTAAATATGTGTGGAAAGAAATCGGCGCACTGCAGTAACTCCCTCTTTTCCATTGTCATGTTTATTTACAGCTGATTTTCCAATTATAGCTGCAGCTTTTCCAGCTTTTCAGCCATCCATCCACCGCCGCGTGTCATGGTGAACAGCTTTACTATTATTTTTTGCTGCTTTCGTGCTGCATTATCCTACCAGCGACTAGCTTTTGCATTTACACCGCACACATTTAAATTTTGTAGTTAATAGCGTGTGTGTATGTATGAGTGTATGCATGCCAATCCACTGCTTGTTCTGCGTATTCCGTTTTGATGCGTTGCTTTGGCTGTAGTCCATTGCGCGTTCGTGTCGCTTGATCTTCGCTATAAGTCCTTGACGACGTGACAATTGCGCTTGCCGACATGTTGTATGTTGTATTTGGAGTGAATGTTTGAAAAGCGCTACAACAACAAGAAATATTGATGCATGTGTTTTTGGCGCTTATTTCAAGGTTTTCAGTTTAATATTTTAAAATTGTATTAGATGCTTACGTTTTGCTTCACGCTAGCTTAGAACAGTTTTAAATCTATATTATGGTATGCTTTTACAGTTTCAAAATTTGCGGCAATGTTTTATATGTATATCAACTTGTCACGAAAGTAACCAATCAGGTATTCTAAGTATTTTATAAGTGGTTAGTAATAAGACTACATTAAAACCGGTTTCAAAATTCTTTAATGAACAGAAACAAATTATCCAGATACTACACACAACTTGCTAGGAACAATGAATAACTCGAGTACGAGTATATCGCGCCTAACCTCATAATCCACAGAATCTACAGGTTAAGTCATAAATAACAAAGTTTTCGAAACAAAATACATTGTAATAGAAACATAACGATAATATTGGTAAGAAAATATATTACAGAAGTATAGAACGTGAAAGCTCATAAATATTTGCACACCATAAAAGCAGGAACAGGTATGGCACTAAATGCCCCAAATAAAACTTAACAACCGTTAATTTTATTACATTAATAAAGCAATTGTGTAATGGAACACTTTGTGGCAAACGAAATTACAAATGAAAACAGAAATATTGTGGTATATATGTACAAGTATGTATGTTAGCATAAATGTATCAGTAAGTGTGTGTGTAAAATTTCAAGGTAGAGGTAAGAAATGTATCGATAGAAGAGCTAGAAGAGATAGATGGATACAATAGCGGTGTATATAAGATTTTCGGGTTAAAAAATTTAATTAATAAAAAGAAATAAAAATGCACAAATATAAAGTATATCGACATAAATTGCTGTATACTGCACTCGACAAATAAATATAAACAATAAATACGTTACTAAATTAAATAAAATAGCAGAACTTACCTCCAAGTAATTATAAGTCCATAACTCCATTATTTCCATAAACTCACATACAAATATTATTATTATTGCATTGTTGTAATAAATTTTCCACTTTTTCGCTCACATTTCTATCACAATTATGCCACCTGCTACCTTCTACCCCCTTACGGAGTTCAAACTAATAAAGCTGTAATGGCGTGCGGCCGGCCTGTCTTATCATTGTAATAATTTTTATAGCTTTCCACCGCTGCCTCATACCTTCCAGCATGACTTAATGAAGACTTATGTGTGTACGTGGTGTAAGATTCTACGGAACAAAAAAAAAAATAAATAAATAAACTTTATTTTATAGACTTATCAAGTTGATTTATGTTTATGGACCACATGTAATGACGACGAATGAAATGTGCAAAATATGCCAGCAAATCGTTTATTGATTTGTGGAATGCAGTCGCGCCATAAACAGACGTAGAGTTAGACAACTGCTAAATTTGATCGAAATGATTGTAATTAATGTGCATTTGTAAAGCGAGTAATTACAAATGATAATTTATATGCAATGGCTGTTGGCGGTGATTAAAAATAACAGATTTTTTTGGATAGGTTCGGTTGTTCTTAATGATGCCATATTTCCAATGGTTATTTAGTCGGAAAAGGTGTGAAATCTTTCGTATTAGTTTTCTTATAAGTGTTACGTATACGTCATGGAGTGCTCGTAAATCTGCTGTATGCTCAAGATATGTGCCAATGAATTTAAAAATTACGAAGACAAGCTAGAATTAAGGGAATATATTTAAAAATATGAGTATAAGTATGATTATAAGTATGAGTATAAGTATGAGTATAAGTATGAGTATAAGTATGATTATAAGTATGAGTATAAGTATGAGTATAAGTATGAGTACGAGTATTAATATGAGTATACATACGAATATCGATTCGAATATGAATATGAGTATGAGTATGTAATATATATAATATATATGTACGAGTATATAAATAAATATGAATTTGATATGGATATTAATTTGAAAAGGAGAATATATGAGGATAAATATGAATTTGAAAATGGATATGAATATGAATATAAGAATGAATATGAATATGAATATTAGTATGAATATAAATGTGAATGTGAATATGAATGCGAAAATTAGTATGCATATGCATATCGTTTCAAATATGAATATGAGTATGAGTAAAATATATATGAACGAGTATGAAATGAATATGATATGGATATTTGTTTGAAAATGAGAATGTATGAGGATGAATATGAATATAAGTATGAGTATGCATATGACTATGAATATGGATATGAAGAAAAAAGAAGTTGGAGCATGAGTATGAATATGAGTATGAATATGAATACGCATATGAGCGCAAATATGAATTAATATGCTGCAGATCATAAGTAACTGAATTTATTAAAAAAATATTAGAGCAGCAAATCACCAATTTTAAGCTCCGACGATTTCATTTATTTAAACCAAAATGAGTATACTCACAAGACACTCCCTGACATTATAAAGGCAATGCAAAATCAATTTCAAGCAGTTTGCGGCCAATTTTAGCTCAGACAAGCACATATATGCAAAAATATACACACATATACATAAACGACCATCAGCCATAATTGCATTCCATCGAAAGGAAGTGCAACACAATAGACCCATTGCACGGCGCTTACCTTCTTGCGCTTGTTGATCGCGCTGTAGCGCTAAATGGAAGGCGCGAAACGTTGCAGTAGCAATAAAACCGCAAAATGAAACAAAAAAGAAATTGCGCTTGGCCTGTCAACGCGTCAGTACGTCAAATGCACTGTGAGTGTTGCCATCATTTCAATTTGCCAGCGGCATATTGCCACTTTCCGTTGGCGCTACCGCCGCTGCTGTAGCTGCAACTGCTGCCAGCACCACACAACTGCTTGTGCTTATGCTACGGTTGTCGGAGCGGAACTCTCATTTCCCGTTATGGCAAGGAAGCACCGAAAGCGCTCATCGTCATCACCGCATACTCTTACTCTTGCCTAGTTATTGTTCTTTAGCGGCACTGTTGCCGTTAGCTTGATTGACGCCATTGCTGATACGCGACGACATTGAGTTGAGCACTAGCGGACGCTTAGAAGGCACTTCCGTTCGTCGCATTTTTCATGGCTGCGACTTTTTTTCCTTCGCAATTTACTTAATTGGTATAAAGTGTGAAATCGTGTGGTGGGCATACGGTTATTACGTAAAGGCTTTGGAGAGCCCTTTAAGTGGGAAATGTGATTTTTAGAAGAGATCAGTCCATTAAATGCTGTTAGCATATCTGCTGATATGAATATATATACAGATTTTTTCGGATTTAATTCAGCACGTCCCTATTACAATACATTAATCTCAGCAAGTGGATCGAACGCTATTTTTAGCATGCTTTTTGATAGGAAACTCTTAGAACTTCAGTCAAGTTTTTTTTTTGTCTAAGAGTTTCCAAATGCCCAAGTAGTTGAAGATATATCATATTGGAGGCTCAATGTCATTATTTATAAGAATTTGAAATGACTTAATAGCCAAGCAGTCCTACATTTGCAGGGGCAATTTCACGTAAATGGCTGTTGAGGTGAAAATCGCACAAAAGAGTCATCTGATCCTAACCAGAACAAGACTTTTCTGAGGACGTAAAGATGGGAGCGCTTAAGAGAGTATGTTTTTCATGTGAGAGTATCTTTAAATTCCAATAATATATATTTTTTAGTAAACGTCATTTTAATAAGTATATGGAATCTTCAATATACTGATATATAATTAAATTGGCTTCACATATCTTAAACGAAATCATAACTATATATGTATGTATATACACAGATATTTACAAACCACTATATGCCTCATCCGCTTTATCATTGCAAAAAAAACCTCTCCCGTTTATGCGATTATCCTGAAATTTATGACAAATATTTGTAATAATAGCTTTGGTATAATGTGATAACAATCAAAGTGAACGGATAGAAAATGAAATAAAAGCACAAATAAATTGACAGGCAGCTACACACACATACACAGAGCAAGCACATATATGCGTGGCAGGATTTGCCAAATACATACATACATATATATCACACACATACAACGGTAAAAGATTTGGCTCAGCACTAATCCATAAAAATAAATTCGTTCCCTTATTAGGAGCATTCCTTGCAGCTTTTGCCAAAAAGATAATTTGCATTTTTATGATACAATTTCTTTAGCTTTTCCTTCACGGTGTTTACACTTCGCCACTCGTTGACCGGAATACGCAAACACACACCGAAATTGTTGAGTATGCAGAGGATGAGTGTCGGGATTTGGCTCCTATTTAAATAAGTTTATTCACATATTCTCATATGCATAGAAAATCATATAAAAATAATAGGTTTTTAGCGTTATTTGAGTGCTTGCGCGGTTGCCAGCATTAGGGTGTGGTGTCATAATAATTTTAGGCATATTATTTGCGGCATATTTGAGATACTATTATGTGGAAATTTTTTTTCCGCTTTAGCTTCAGTAAAATCAAAATTGGTATTGTTGGCTTGAAAATAGGGACAGTTGATAACTTGTTTTTTTTGTTATTTTTTTTTCGAGTTGCTACCATCTTACGTGCGTTTATTAGGCTAGCAGCATAAATGATGTGGAGTGCCTTCTCAAAATTTACATATAATATATGTGTTTGTTATTGTAGTGTTTTTCTACCCATAATATATTATTTTATTAAATGGATACTTACGAAAAAATCTGTGGAGAAAATTGGCTTGCGTGGCAGATCGGAATGTTAGGCGTAGGCTGGTAATAAATTCAAGCACCTTTTTGCATAGACTGCTTTTATTAAAATTTGCAATTTATAAGCCATATGTTTGGGTATTTTATGATTAAATTATAATTTTTAGGCTCGTTAATATCCACATAAGGAATGTAAATAGCAAAAGAATTAGAAAAATTTTGTATTGTTTGTTCAAAAAAAAAAAAAATTTAATAGCTTAATATTAAACCTTGACATTTCAAAATTTTATTTTAAGATAGAAAATAATATTTAATAAGTACGCAAAATCGCAACAATGGCCTTACGTGTAAGAGCAGCTTTTATTTTGAATTTCATGAAAGAAGTGCTGTTGGTTCAAAGCTGCAAATATTTGTATATAATATGCAATATAAAGCACATTCATAATTTTTAATTACGCAAAAATCCCTGCTTAAGCATCTTAAGTAAAACAGGGTTGCGCATGAACGTCTCTTTAATTTTCAGACCAACGGTAACTCATACGCATTTCCTAATTAACGCAGATGTGCGTATATTTTAACAATGCCAAGCATTCTGCATAGAAAACGCATAGAATGCAATGCATTTGATGAGCAACAGCATTTCAAGTGACGCTGGCAACACCCTCAGCGAACCCCACGCATATGCATTGACTGTATACACACACAGAAAATCTGCCAATTTCATAGCATACCCACTGGCTGCAACACAAGTATACACTTGTGAGCTCAGCACTGTCAGGGGAATGCCCTAAACACATACATGTTGCACTTCAAATATATTTTACCTTCTTAAAAAATATGAACCCTTTTGTTTCAACTCTGTTTGGAGTGCAAATGTCACCACGTTGCAGTTTACTTGCATCCAAAAAAAAAAATAAAATTATATGTATTTTTTTTTATTGAGCGCTGCAGTGCGCTTTTTTATAATAATTTAGATATACACACTTTTGCAAGTAAATACATATATAAACATGTGTATATATATACATATAGATTCTCCAGTGTTTGCAGTCTCCTCATGAAAAGTAAACCGTACACAGCATCACATGTGGCATGTATATGCACTTCAGCTCACCATTCATTGTTGTGCAAGCACTTGCTGTAAAAAGTGCGTAGCATTGTTTTAATATAAAAAAACAAAAACAACAACCACTGTGTTGACAAGTGCAAAGACTGCAACAGCGACGACACAGTAGCCCAATTCATTTGGGGGAGCAATGCAGCAGAATAATAGCTGTCACTAAGGCACACACATACATATATGTATACAAGTATATATCTGCATTTGTATTTGTACCGTAATATGTATAACATAGATTGTTCTGCTGTTCGCTGTATCCAGACTATGTTTGAGCATAATTTAAAAACACAAATTGCTTCCCCTTTTGTACAGCAATTTTTTTTATTTATTTCAATATTTATCAGCCTTTCTTTATAACATATGGAATACCGCTCGAAACCGGAACCATTTTCTACTTAACCTCCGTTTTCTGTAGATTGCCTTTAGTGGAGCTTGTTAAATCTAGTTTGAAAGATTTAATGTTGTCTCAGTACCTTTGATGGGTATTTTTGTAAAACTTTTATGGATAGTGTTGAGTTTCAAAAAATTTGTTGGCTCAACTTCCTTTTATTTACAGGAAACAAGCTAAATACAATCCTGCGGCTGATGAAATCTCTGACAAATGGTGGCTGATGTGTTGAAGATCTGCGAGCTCCGGTACGAATGTGCTGAGTTCTGACTAAAACACGATTCTTTAGCGAGTTGTTGGCATAATACTAACATGAAAAAGTGCAAAATGGTAGTGAAGACTTGAGAATCACTACCTTTCATTATTTCGCCTGAATTAGGTAAGATCAAGAGCACAACGGAAATTGAGCGATTAATATTTGTACATAAAATGACTAGTTGTGGTTTAGACTTAGAATCGGCTAAAGAAATATTCAATGGTTATTTACTTGTAGTCTTGAGAAAACAAAATTTAACCCTTGAAATACCCAGATACCCCATTTCTTAAGAGCTTTTATAGTAAAAATAGTCCATAAATCCCATTCCTAACTTCCAAACTATGAACTTACAAATCACAAACTTTAACTTGAAGACACTTAAAATGGAAATATTTAAAGCTTAGAAAGTTAAACGGTCTAAAAAGATTACATTATTTAATCTTTAAAGCAAATATATCTTCTTAGTATTTTACTTGAAAATTAACTTAAGGTAAACCACTACATTGCTTAACCATCCCCATTGATTCTATTGAAGTCTTCGTTATTACTGCAGTTCTGCTCTTTGCTCAAACAACTTGAGGCACAAACTATAAACTTTTTTCTCTGTTTTACTAAAACTTTCCATTAATAGAATCACCGTCCATCAAATAAATGTCCAACTATTACGAATAATTCACATTAGTTACTTTACCAAAGCAAAACTTTGAGCGCTTTAAAACTGACATAGTGGCTTCAATTTCCCTATATAGCAATGTTATACCACCCTGAACACACTTCGAATTTTATCTAAAGTAATTGTGGTCATAAAAACTTGTGAAAAGTGTACTAAAACCATTTGCCATTTCACTTAAATGCCTTTTTGTTCCGAGGCATCATAAAAACTTAGAAAAATTCACTAATACAAAGAACGAAAAGCGCACGAAAATCAATTTTCATTTCATTTCCCACATTGTCGCCGCTATGCCAAGCACCATACACATGCACCAAACCACACACATATAAACAGTGCATGTGGAGACGCAAAATTATTATCACCTTAGTTGGTCGGACTATTCATTGCATGATTCCATGCATACTCGTCTACTATATTAAAATGATTGGACATTAGGACAAGTGGATTTTCATGTTTTCCACTGCCACAACTATGCACACACATATACCCACCCGCAAGTGTAAGCACACGTAACTTGGCCGCGACCAACCGCTCATTCGCACGACCATATTTCATTAGTTTTTATGAGTTTTTCGTACGACGGTGAACGCTTGGAAATTGCTTCATTCACGAAAGTGTAAAATATAACTTTTAGATTTGCTCCACTTGCGCGAAATTTCGGTTCATGTGTGTTAGTGTTACAGGTGCGACAGTTAGCGCCATTGGCCTATCTAAATTTCTAGGCCAACGACAAGAGAGACGGCAATTGCGTTAGGCTCGCAGGTCACCGCTTGGCTGGATAGTTTGCTGCAAAGTCGCTGAGTTGAGGTGAAGGCACGTAGTAAAGTTCATAAATTTTTTGTCATCAAAGCTGTTGTGTGAGCATTTTAACCGAATGCTATGGTTAAACATGTAAAGAGGCCGAATCAAGGCCGAAGAGAATGAAGAGTAGGAGTAGAAAGGCCAGAAAAATAAACAGATAAAAGCATAAATAATGATCCATGACATAGATCCGGAAATCCTATCCTCGTAGTCAGTGAAGTAAATACTATGTTGGAAGAGTCAACAAAGCGTAGGAAAACACTCTTGTTCACTACACTTTCAGTGAACCAATACTTTGAACCCCTTATTAGTTTACAATTTGACTACTCGATCCAAAATGAAAAATCGATCCATAAAGAAATTCGGGATGATTATCTCCACAACTTTACTTTGATCGTACTTGAACTATCGAATTTTTTCCTTTTTTATACTCTGAATACGGTATAATAAGTTTTTCATGAAGTTTGTAACACCTAGAAGGAAACATCGGACACTCCATAAAATATATGGATAAATATCAGCTTGACAATCTAAGTCGATTGACATGTCCGTCTATCGGGCTGTCTGTATATACGCGAACAAGTCCCTCAGTTTTTGAGATATCGATTCCTTACGAAATTTGGCATAGATTATTTTCGAAGACCGCGATACAATCTTCGAACAAGTTGATCAGATCGCATCACCATAGCATCTAACTGTCATTCAATTGAACGACCGAAATCAAGATACAAATTTTTTATACCCTTATATGCTATAGAATATGCACCTGTGAAGGATATTATAGCTTCGCTTTAGGTAAAGTTTAACGGTCCAAACGGTCTCGCTGATTAAAACATTATATTACGACTATTTAATTATAATATCGATTTGTTTACATATATCATATTAATTATTTATAATAAACCTGTTGAGAATTTCAGTTACTCATATCAATTATAAGAATGACGAGAATTTTGTGTCGCTTGTTTAAATAAATGTCGATAATACTCTGATACCAAATAT
Source organism: Bactrocera oleae (assembly GCF_042242935.1). Classification (NCBI taxonomy): domain Eukaryota; kingdom Metazoa; phylum Arthropoda; class Insecta; order Diptera; family Tephritidae; genus Bactrocera; species Bactrocera oleae. The sequence goes on from NC_091538.1 coordinate 4,495,102, forward strand.
TTTAGAGCACTAACCTCTGAAAACTAAAATTACATTGACTTCGGGGTACCTACAAGCTGACGTAGACCCTACATTACTCGTCATGTTATTTTGAAGAGTATGCAAAAAATTCCCCTTTATATAGTCTAGTTCGAAAAGATTACAGCAATTTCGCACTCTAGTCGACGATTATTAGTCAGTTCTAAAACGTGATTATTCACAGAACAAAGGAGAAACCACTGTTGTTTACCGATAACAGCTATTAGATTGTTCATACTTTTCGGTATGTCCGATAACGTCGAATATATAAATAACTTTTTCATATCTTACTAATGAAGTTGTATTCTAACCATCCTAAAACACCTTACTCAACTAAACTAGATTAGATAAATATAATCAAAAAAATACGACAAAGTATTGAAAATAAACAACAACAACCTGCCCACAAAATGTTCTAAAAAACAGGGTATTTCATTTAAGACCTCATAAACATAACATTGATAACAATTGTTTGAAAGAGACTCTTATAAGCAGTAATACTTTTCGGAAGAGCTATATTGCGCAGTTTAGTAGTTGACGTGAAGAACCAAGCATCTGTTTCTAGTTTTAACGAGTGTAAAAAGCTTTATTTAATAATTTTTCAAAAAAATGCCACCACACGATCATTATGGACCACCACCTTACCACCATGGACCGCCGCATCATGGACCGCCACATCATGGACCGCCACATCATGGACCGCCTCATCATGGACCGCCTCATCATGGACCGCCACATCATGGACCGCCACATCATGGACCGCCGCATCATGGGCCGCCAAATAATGGCTGCTGTAATATACTGTAGTTGACATCGGATTTATTGAATATATATTTTAATTAGTTACTAGATATGCGATATGAGAGACACGAATAAAATATTTTTTCTAAAGTGCGCAGAGGCGTATAAAGCTATGTGAATGTAAACAAAACAATTTTCTTCTGAAAAGTTGATTAGTTTTTCGAACTAATTTGTGCCAGTAGTAAATATGAATTTTTTTAATCAGAACTTGGAATAATATATCATATAAAACTTGTTATTACATTATTATTACTTTGTTGTTGAAAAATAAAAACAAAAAATTATAATTTTATTATTATTTGTATTTCTATAATTTATTTGAAAAAAGTATACTGCCAAAAAGTATGCTAGCACATTTTGTATTACAAAAGCGTGTAATGTACATTTATATGGTTCTTTCGCGCCATTTTAATTCTAATTTAAAATGTTAATATATTTTAAAAATTAGTTATCAGAAAATACGAATTATCCGAAAAGCATACATTTTGGCGCAATTCCGAAAAATTGCATTTGGAAAAAGTTTTCAAGAAAAGCTGATATATGTTTTATACTTTACTTTTTATCAAAACTTCTCTTTATAAAATTCGATATTTATCGATAAATTTTAATAATCGAGAATTTTTAATTCGATTTCCTGAATATTTTCGCTACTCATTAATGAGTACAGATTTATTGCAACTATAGTTACTGATAGTTATCCATATTTACAATAATATCGAATCTATAATTATATTTCCACTCTATGTGAAAAATAAGTGTTTAGAAATATGTAGTACATACTGATTTTTTATCGAAATTTCTATTTCTAAAATTTTTTTATGTATCGATAAATTTTAATAATATTTTTAATCAATTTCCCGAATTATTTGGTTACTTTTTGACGAAAAGTCGCAAGTAAAGTTACTGTAACTTATCGATATTTAAAGTAATATCGAATCTATGATTACATTTCAGAATAAATATATATGAAAATAAAAATATGGTGTACATAGTTTATACTTCAGTTTTATCGAAATTACTGTTAGTTATCAATATTTACAATAATACCGAAGCTTTAACTACATTTCAAGACCAGTCTATACGAATAGTTAAAGTTTAAAAAACAAATAAAGTTCTTAGCTCTTTCCTTTAAAGAGTTTTTCTCAAAATTTCGTTCATGCCACAAATCACCCGGTATTTCTCTGAATAAACAGAGCACACCCATTGCAATAGCGCCCTGATATATGTGACAGCACACGAACAGCGTGTTAAGTGTTGGCAGGTTGGCATTATTTCTTGCAACAATCGTAACAGCTTAATTGTGCCAACAAAAGCAACATACACAACAAACCAAACTATATTTTTTGTTTGTATGTAATGCGCAGTAAAAAAGCAAACGCCAAACACTTGAGGCACTCTCGCAAATCACATGAAAATCACTTGACTATTAAATGCGGATAATCCAACAAAAGTAAAGTTCCACACGACAGTGAAAAATTCGCATAAATTTTGGGCGCAAAAATATATATGTATATGTGCGTCGACATACGAATGTAAATAATGCAAGCACACCTCTAAAAAGTAGTCACGGCATCACAGGTAAATGCTAAAAGCAAATAAATTTCATTGTGTGGACTTGTGTGTGTGTGTGTGTGTGTTGGTAGTGGCTTGTACTCACTTTTGTTTGTTAATGTGTGAATTTAAGTGTGGTTTTTATTCTTGGATTTCATTGTTTTGATTTTTTTTTTTTCAAAATGTGTGTTTATATGTGTGCGCATATATTTTAGATATTTGACTTGGCACGCAAACATGTCAACTGGTCCTCGACGACTCAATGCGGCCATAAATCTAAGAAATAATAATACAAAAATTATACTTTTTTTGCCATCAAAGAGAAGGGGAAGTGTTTGTGACGACTCTCGCCTATTTAGAAGCATAAATATATAAATTTATTTTCTAAACGAAAAAATTATAAAGAATTACTCAGATTATTAATTTTGAACTAAAACGATATTCGGGGAATTACAAGCATAACAGGCAAACAATTTCGCTAAAAGCTAATGAATTTTAACATGATTCATTTATTGTTTCCAAAAATATATTATTGATTTTATGCATATGTCAAACAACAGTTGTTTATCAGTTTTGAGGGCCACTCATGACTAAACTAAACTGAATTTTATTTTCTTTATTTATTTCCTTTCAAGATAAAACTTAACTTTTATTGCATTTACCTACTTGCTTTTAAGATAACGGTCTCTACTATTTGCCTATACACATATGTATATTCAAGTGTATTAATCAGTTTATAACACATCAATATCTATCACTTCAAATATCGAAACGCCAACTAAAATATTACAAAAAAGCCGAACGCTAAAGTCATAAAAAGTATATATGCTGATAAGAAATTCATATAAACCTTCGAATATGAATATTCAGCTGTAGTTCACTTGCACCGCTTAGAGAAGACTATTGTTTTGACAAAAATCCATTCAATTATTAACACTTATTCAATCGGTTGTATAAAGTTCGATAAATAATTTTAAAATGCCTCCTCACGGGCCGCCACCACCACATCATCACCATGGACCACCACATCATGGCCCACCACATCATGGCCCACCACATCATGGTCCACCACTTCATGGTCCACCACTTCATGGTCCACCACTTCATGGTCCACCACTTCATGGTCCACCACATCACGGTCCACCACACCATGGACCCCCGCATCATGGTCCACCATACCATGGGCCACCACATCATGGACCGCCGCATCACCATTAACAAGAGAAATATTTTTATTAAAAAAATGCACTAACTGTTTTTTTATTTTAATTAAATTTAATTAAGTGATGTGTTGTGTTGTTAAATTTATAAAATGGTTTATATTATATAAGGCAAATTTTTTTTAGAAAATTAAAAAAAAAGAATATTAGAAATATTCAAAAAAATTTTTAAATAATTTTCATTACAAACTGTGCTTCCAGTGGTGAAGAAATTCTGAATGTATTCGCGTTCGATAAGTCTGCTTTTCGTCTAGACCAGTGTTTATTTTATCGGAAAATCTTTACGAAAGGAATTTTGTTTACATTCAGCTTTGATTAATGAGAAGGCAACTGAACGGAAAGAAATTGCGAAAACTACGTGTATTTGAACTGAGAGAAAATATACAAGAAATAAAATATATACACATAGAAAAAATTCAAGAGTGTGGTAAAGACCCAAATTTAATGGACAATTTGATAGAAAAGTGCAAGGATTTTCAAAATATCCTCAAATTTGGAACAATGCAGAAACGTGCAGAATCGAGCAACTGATTATAAGTTCAGTGATAAATAAATTATTTTTGTAAAAAAAATTCATATTTATCTCGTGAAAGTGCACAAATACAATATTTTTTTAAAAAAGTTCTAAGCTTTTTCTGGCGTAACCATATTATTTTATAACGCTAGACACATTTTTTTCAGAAATCATTATGAATTTTCACTCTAAAAAATATTCGAAATAATTATGTTTAAGCAATTTCCTTTAAATTCGCTCTTAAATTTAAGGTTAAAAAGTAAAATTTAAATATGCAATTCATTATCAACTAACAGCAATCATTCATTGCCAGCGACAATATTTCTTTAAGCGAATTACAATGACAAATGAAATTGTCAACAAAAATATTAGCAACAAGAGTGTGTGTAGAGTAATCTTTAACAATACCACAAACATAAATCCGGCGCATTTAGAGTGAAACTGAACTCTACAAACAGCTGAGCACCCGCAAACCGTTAACTGAGCAGTAATCGGCAGAGAACGTATATCATATGATATGATATATGATATACGTTCTCTGGTAATCGGTCTACCGCAGCGCCATTTCCGACACACGCGGCAGTAGCTTGCAACTACAAATATTGTTCTTGCAAAGAAGAGCGCAGAGAGTGCTCATTTACGGTTGTGGAGACCGAGTAAAAGAGAGAGTGTAACCGTAAGCAGTTAACTAATATAACCGCTCATAGAAGTCTCCACCGTTTTGAGTGTTATTTTCGAAGATACTGCTATTTACACTCATCATCAAAGAAGTTCTAAGCTCATGCAAGTTTTTTAGCTTTTGGTTGACGTTCAGCAACATTGATAGAAATAAAAAACATGCGATGTGGGAAGATAATATATTTCCGACCTGAAATATCGAAATTTAGATACTTAGCATATGGTATGTCTATTTGAAAGTTCATGTAAGATTTTTAATAATAATTAAATATAATTAATTTGTTTTAATTTTTATGATCAATAATTACGAGTATGACTATCATATAGTATTTGACTAAAGCAGCGTAGAAATTACTCACCGATACTTGGTGAAAAGGGAAGTCAACTGATTGCGTAAAATTTCATCAAGGATAAAACCCATTTCGAAGAAATATTAAAAAAATTTATATTATGTGTCGAAATTATAAAACAAAGTAATACTTTATAAAAAAATGCGAAGTCTAAAATAAAAATAAATAAAAATAATATGAATAATAAAGTAATATACCAACTCTGTTAATACCATACGAGTATATGGTTTAGATCATATATTTTATATATCCCCCGTCTTAGTAAATATTCCTAAAAGTAGAGAATAGAAGACTGCTTGCCACATCAAGAGAAGAAATATTTATTTTTCAATATAGAAGCGAGTATATTTTCTAAACTAAATTTAACCATTATTTCCAATGAATATCTACAGACTTTTTATATTGAGGAATAATGATATATGCCTGCCATAGAACAGTGTAAATTCACTTTTTGAGCAGCTCTCGTTAAATGAGGGTGTTCAAGAGCAAAAGAGACAATTACAACAATGTCTAAGAAAACTCATATTGGTAAATTCACAACCAAAACATAAACAGTTAATACTTCAGTAGTATTTAATTGAACTGTTATTGTTGGAAAGCAGATCACCATACAAAAGCTACGAGCTTTCATCACTGCTTTTAGTAAAGAATTTCATTTATTAATACAAAATTAGATGATATTTCTACATTTTAGTTATATTATCTTCAATATAATATAAAAAGGAGCTTAAATGCTATTGAAGTATGCTACATTTTGGCGCCACAGAAATATCTGATGATAAAAACTCAAAATGTAAAGTAGCAAGTCCAAAACGGACTAAGCAAACAGAGTTACGTAAAGGTAGCGACAAACTTGTATCACGGAGCATATATGTATGCACACATTTATATACATAATTTTTTTTTTGCAATATAAAGCGCTAAGCCTTACGTGTATGAGCTTTTGTTTTTGGCTTGGCTTCGTATTTAGTTTGGGATATGGATTTGGCGTTATAGTAAATTTGAAAATTCAATAAACATAAATTTATGTAAAATAAACGCAAATTTCGTATGAAAGAAAAATATTATTTGCCAGCGTTGAGTGTGCCTGTATATATATATATATAGAGCTTCTTAACCATCAATAACGCCAATGTGCAGAGCGTGGTAAATATATATATTGCTATATGCTGCGCAAAATATTCATACGTATGTGTGCATAAATATTTTGGCAAACTGTGCGCAAAAGATAAAGTGAATCGAATAGTGTGTGTTCTATACAAAAATAAAAACAACAAGGAAAGGGAAGCTGGGCGGCTGGGCAGTCTTGCGACTATGTGGCGCTGCTTCGACGGCTATGCGCTATTTATCACAAATAAATGCAATTGAATTGATGTTTTATTATTTGCATATCCTAGACAACCAACACACACACACATGCGTGTGTGCGCGCTTGCCTTCTTACAGCGCTGAGACTCGCGTTGCTGCCAAATATGAAAATAACAATCCTTTAATATCCTTTTTACTTATTCTTATTCCACTTTTGTGTGTGTTTATTTTGCTTACAGGAGATTTGCAGGTGCAAATCTGTTTGTACGCTAGAGGCGAAAACATAATTTAATAGTGGCTGCCCTTAAATGCAAAGCAGAAGCCTGTGAGTCGAACATGTTGTTGTTATTGTTGTACAATATTATAATATTTTTTCATGCGAAAATCGCTTATTTTCGTTGCTTGCGGTGAGTGGCTGCCGATTTGCATATTTTATGGTGTTGGTATATTTGTGATTTTAGAAATACCCAAAATAGCTTGATAATATAAGTGAATAAGACGAAAGGAAGACAGCTCGAAGAAATGTGTCTGGATAAATCTGGATATCTGAATGACATTTAAAAAAAAATATTTATAGAAAAATTGTATGGAAATACCAATATTTTTTGTTAGTAAACATTAATGGACTTGAACACACACCTTATCTTGAAGTCGTTGTCATTTCCTTCAAAATACTTGGACTGTTTTCTGCTAGTTAAATTGGCCTGATTCTTTAGGCACTTTTTTTTAACCTGGTTGTAGTGATTTCAACAGCAAAAAACATAAACGTTGTATATGTGGTAAAATCAAATGTACTACTGGATGCCAGTTGTTAGAAGCTTGATCTTCTAATTACTTCGCCTTATCGAATTCGAGGCTCAAACACCTCGGTTCTCACATTTTCAGACTTCCAGGTGATGTAGCAAAAATTGTATATACCTGACTAGATGTAGCTCGGTTCTAGTTCCAACTATATTTTTCTTACTGACAAAGGTCTGTTTTTAGTAGTCCAAATGTGATCTCCATCTTGAGGATCCATTCTAAAATGTTATCGAAAAAAAAAAGCAGGAACCTTGGAAGTCTATATCAACAAGCTTTTATTATACACAGAGTCAACTATTGGTGTGACATGCATTTAGTGGTACTAAATCGTCGATATGAGTAGTCTAGATTTTTCAAATACTATACTATACTACAGTGGCGTGGCAAGGCTTGAGGGACCACCTATGTACGAAAATTATAAAATATTGAGCTCACCACACAGCAATGGTAAGGTAATCCTTGAAAAGTGTCAGCATTATAAAGAAACAATTTCATTAGTGAAAAGCAAAATCTGGCGCCTTTTCGACGGCACCTTTAGATTTATTTGCAAATGTACAATACATAAATGTATATAAGCTAACGGTAGCCTTCAACTGCACTGCTTTACGAGGTTTGTCATTGCATTTCGCGCTCCTGCAAATACTTTCCTACAATGGTTGGCATCAACTTCATTTTCTAAAACTATTTATTTCGATGGCACGTATGTCCCACCCACATGTTAGACCCAGTAAATAAGTGACATTTCCATATTTATATACGTGTACTTCAGTTTATAAAAATCCGCCTCCAGCACCGCCCATTCTTAAAAGGCATTGTGCTCATGTGTCACTGGCGTCAATACGACTAACTGCGCTAGAGTCGATATGCTCTATGCTGACTCCTACACACCACACAATCACCAGCATTTCCGCTTGGCGACAGTCGTTTTCTTTATTCAATTGTACACACCCTTCGCTGTCTGCTGATTAGAATTTCTGCAATTGAAAACTCATTTGAATGCCTTCGAGAAAGTCTCTTCCTCGACTTGCAGAAAGTTCGCTTTGTTCATACCTTGCTAACTTGACTGTATTTGTCATGCAGTTATTTCTTTCATACAAAGTTTTCGTAGAATATACACACGTAAGTACGTTAGTTCCTTAAGGAGTTGAGCCCGCATGGTCGCCAACACCTTGACCACATGCATGCATGCAGTCGCAGCGTGCAAGTGCGCATCGTGTGGCCGCAAGCTTTGCCAACGAAATTGAATTTAAAAGTTTTTGATTTAGGGGGTGGCTATAAAAACTACATAAGTTTGTTTTGCTGACTTTTTATTTTTACTTTTTTATTTCGCTCATTCTTTATGCTCTTGCCTTTGGTTGTCAACGTGTCAGACGAAACTTTTGTTTGTTGTAGGAACTTTGACGCAGTTTCTCATCGCTTTGAGCAGTTCAGGTAGAGCAGGCTATTCCGAAGTTTCGTAATCAAAATTTTGTATTTTGTAATGTTCTGTGGTTGGACTTTGTCAGAAGCCCTTAAGCATTTACAATCCTTATTGTCTTAGAATTAATTAATCAAAGACTTATCTAGCTTTTGAACCATCAGCAATGGTAGGTTTAATATATTTATTTCCTATATAAGTCAATTGACATAATTCGTAAAATTCAATATTACCACAGACGACGAACGACTTTGCCTGTTTCAAGAAATTATAATAACACAACCCAAGTCGTGTTCAGAACACTAAAGTGAGTTTAACAATCCCAATGTTGGTTCCGTATACAATTTATCGCTATGTCTCTTTTCGCATGCCTTTGTAAACTCACTTTACTAAAGTTTCTTTACTAGTATCGACTCTTAGATAACCTAATTCAAAACATTTGGTATTCAACAATAATCCAAGCTAAAGACACGACACTATATATGCATGGTACCATTACTCTCTCTTATAGAAACACCAATGATTATCTTTGCCTGCCGCAAATCTTAGCCTTAAGAGTTGCAAAAAAATCAGAGCAATATCTGGAATATCAATGTTGTGTCCTACGTCTACAAAATAATTCTAAACCATTAACAAGGTCAGCTCGGGTCTAGTTATCATTTTAGTAACTTAGTGTCACTATATTGTGTCTTTAGGATTCTCAAGGTAAAATACTGATGCTCCGAAAGTATATATATAAATCTAATGATTATGGGAAATAAATATATATTTATATCATATAATTATGGGATTTTAATATGAAGTCTCATAAATCTAGGTATAGTAAACAAAAATGAACTCGGTCGGTGTTCCAGCCGAGTCTTATAATACATATGGGTAATTTCGAAGTGAAGTAAGTCCACAAGGTGGCGCTGAGATCAAAGTTGAATGTATTATAAGCAAATCGGCCGTATAAAGGACAAGAATTATTATATTATATTTACAATAAACAACATATAAGTAAATAATTATTTTCACTGTTAACTATTCTGTTGAAATATTCGATTACAACAACAGCAAACTATTACAATCAGCTCTGAAGACTAATTACGTACTCTCATGCATGAACTGCTGCAAAGCAAAAACATAAACAAATTTTCCATATTTAAAATTTTTAATGATGCCATAATATCGTATTAGTGAACAAATAGCAAGTCTATACTCAACTGGCAATGAGCATTGTTTATTAAATAAAACGGTGATTTGAAAAATAAACAACAAATATAAAAATAATAGAAAATGTAAATATGTAATAATATTTGTATAGTTTAAGAAACATTATATTTCAATTTGTTTGAACAAAACTGTTAGTTATCTCACTGAAACCATACTCCCTAGCCAAGTGTTGACTGAAAGTTTGATTGCATAATTTCTCGCTCAATTTATGTTTAGTATGCCTTTCTATGTATCGTACCTAAGTATATATGCATAAATATAAGTATATCATATATATTCATATGTAAATCAGTGGGTAAAATTGTCAACCTCATTAATCAACTTGAAAAATAAGCACAGAAAAGGTGGCAATTCTAACAAAATGTTGCATTTCAAGCGCAATTTATTTCCTTTAAGATGCTTAATGATATATTTTTCAAATTGTGTGTTAGTTTACTCAAATGAAATTGAGAGCAATTGAATACAGTTGCAGCTCTGCCGTGCTGTGGTTTAAAAATAATGTTTTTTGGCTTCAAATGTGACAGATGTGCGGTAACTGGATTTACAAAAGCATGTTTGACATGCAAAATGCACTGATTGTTAGAAAATTTTAGATAGTTTTTATAATGAAAATTCGTTTCAGGCAATCTGTTTATCGTCTATTTTCACATAACCTCAAAAATGAGCTTGTTATTTTGTCATATTTCTCAATTATTAATTTTATTAAAATTGAATTTAATTATTTTACTAAAATAATATTTACGAAAACATATTATTAAAATAAAAAAAAACTTTTAAACATCAATTTTCAAAAATTCAAATACAAAAATTGTCCTTATAAAAATATAGAAAAAAATCAGCAAGAAAATTGAAAATATATTTTCTAACTTTTTCTAAATCTTTAATTTCTTTGTGCTCGTTTGCAGGTTTTGAATCTGTAAAGCAACAACTAATCGGTTAAGTTTTGCTTCTGCTGTTTACCTCTTCCTCATTTGAAAAATCTTAATCGAAGTAAAATGCTTACTTTCTCCAGATCAAACTTGCCTTATCACATCACACTTAAATAATTTAACCAATTCTTCCTTCCATAAAATTTTAAGAGTTAAGTCGAAATTGTGAGTGCTTTTCTCTGATATCAGCGATAACCGATTTCATTGAAGAGCTGTCTTAGATAAATACTTAGATAAATACACTCATAAACCTATCTTAATTTCGAAAAAAAAACTCACATATTACTTTTAAAATCACACAAAAGGTGCATGCATTTTATTTGCTACATATGGAAGTGTCTTAAGAGTATTAATCATAATATTTTTTTTTCGCATAACTACTAATACTTGCTGGTATTTAAATAATGATGGCACCGTGCTCAGCCACATAACATTGGCGCAATTGGAAGGCAGTGTCACAGTCGTCGGTACCCTTCAAACCATTGCACTTAGCTTGAATAGCCTTAACTTTCTCGTCGCCAATCAATTTGCCCAGTGAGTTCTGTACGACTTCCTCATTGACCTTACCATTCTCGACATAACCCAATTTGCCTAGCATGCACTTGGCGAAGCATTTGACTTTGTCATCGACTTGGCTGTTATCACCCTTAACGACAGCACGAACCGCCTCTTCGGCAGCACCGGTTTCCTTCAAACATTCAGCGCCCAAAGTGTGTACCTTTTGCTTCTGCTCCTCGGTCAATTTGAGACCGGCCTGCAGGAGTAGTAGTATGTATGATTAGGCGTTTGAAAGAATCTTAAAAAATATTTATAAATTTATCAGTTATCGTTTACCTCTTGCGCAGCAGTGACGGCGACGAAGGCAAGTACAACAACAACAGCAAAGAATTTCATGTTTGTCAATTTTTTATTGTTTGTGGTTATTGGTTTGAAAAAACGGATTCTAGTACTCACTTTGAGCGTTGGCTGTGAACTGTTTGCCGGTTGCTGGACGAATTGTCTTTTTATATTCGCTTCGAAGCCGGCAGCTCGTATGAGTGATTTTGTTTACTATTTTGTATACGTTTTTTTTTCTTTTTGTTTTATTGTTATCTTCGTTTTGTTTTAAACACATTAAGCGAGGCTTTAATTCTAAGTAGTCTTTTACACTTGATTCACTTGTTTTTGATTTATTTGCTTTTGTTTGTTCAAGCTTTGCGCAATTAAGCAGCCGGCAAATTCAAAACAAAAATATAAATATATACATCCATATGTGTGTGGTGATATGTATGTGTGATTTTAAAGTGAAATTATATATTATTATTATATTAGTAATCAAAACTATACTTTATTTTTCCGCTTACATACATAGACGATGTATGAAATTCAAGATCAAAAATTGTATGTATGGAATATATTGCTCAATATTTAAAATCTCCCCAATTCCAACTTTAATTTCCCAACGACATGAAGTGGTATGCTTTTCTGATCCCAGATATTTTTCTAGCCACCATATAACCGATATTATGGTTTTCATTATTACAGTAGGCTATAGACCATATATAATATATCGACTTATATATAAAAAACCTTATCGAAATGAAATGCGTCATTTTAGGCGCCCAACACTAACGAAATCTGGTTTAGCGTTAATTTAGCCCCCATATATCAAATATATTATCTTCTTTTCAATACAGTATGGTATACTTAAAAAAGACGGGTCGATGCAGAAGATATTCCAATGAAATTAAATGACAGTAATTTACCAAGCATAAATAAATTTTTTTGTTGGTGAAATTGATGCCGATCTTTCCTAAGCCCCAGGTTTTTTTTTTAATTTTTTTTTGGTCTATTTTTACTAAAATAAAATTTTCCTTATATAAGTTGCTCATTTCAAGTTGCTGAGCATAGTGCCCTTACTGACTTATTATAAAAAATTTGACTTCATTTTTAGTAAAAAAATAAAAAATAAACAAATAGGTATAGCTTAGATTAAAAGGCCATACTCCAAAGCGGTTGGATGATGATATTGATAAAAGAAAGTTCGAATAATACTAATTTTCAGTATTTCTAAACTCTAATTATTTTGAAAAAACTTAGGTCTACGAATATAATATATTTTATTTTATTTTCACATTTCTTTCTTTTTACTTTTGATGTGTTTCAAGCTCAAAGAGCATCAGTAGCTTTCCATTATGGGTAAGTGATTCATTAAATCGTGTCTCTTTTTTGTTTACATTGGAAATCTACGAGCAGTTGAAGGCAGATAATTGTTCTGAGATAGTTCTGAGCCGTGTTATTGCTTTCCCATTTTTTATGTATTTTTTATTTTTTGTTTTATTTATATAACTTGAATGTTTGCACTTTATTTTATCTATTCCACTCATTTCTATCGCCATCGAAAAATCGCGCTAAAACCGGCATATAATGATCAAAGAAAAAGTACCAACTCACCGTAGGCATCATTATCAATTTTTTATAGTAATTAATATATTTTTTATTTATATCAGCTGGCGTGAGTACAATTGAAATCAATCTTCTCGACTTCACTTAATTCAATTGTTTTATTTGTTGCTTTTCGCGCTTCACACACTGCCATATATGTATGTATGTATGTGCGCTTGTGGTGGTGAAAAAAAACATAACAGCTTATAGAAAAACATGACAGTCCCCCTTTTTTCTGTTAAACAAACTAGTATCTATTGCCATTGTTTACCCATGTCTACCTGAGCCCGCTGCTCTAAAGCGGTCAAAGTAATTGACAATAAAAAAGACTTAAAGCGTGTGCCATGCATTGAAGGCGAAACGAAGTTGAAAAAAGACGTGCGAAAAAGTTCAAAGTCTATTTGAAATAAAAACAAAAAAATGTAATTCGCTTTGCCTCAACAATTCTTTTTGACGATTCGGCTGAAAAATTAGCATTTTTATAAATAAAAAGTAACGAATTTTTTCACATTAAAGCAGTTTAAGAAATATATTAAGCATATAAGCAAAGATCATGACTTTACACACAGTTAATTGTCTTAGAATGCATGCGAATATGAGCTGTTAGTGCAGCTCAACGCATTTGAGGGCGTTGCCAACACTACAGATTTTAGTTGTGTCATTACAGTTATCTGCTTCATTTTTTATCTGATTTTGTATGCATTTTACTCTACTTAATTCCTTGCGGTATCATTAAATACTCGTTAAGTTTTGCAAGAAATGTCAACGACGTCTTTGCGACGGCTTCCGCTTTTGCGTGCAACGGAAATTGGAGGTTACACCATATTTGTTACCGTTGTCATCAAATACATGTGTGCATATACATATTTATTCACATTTGTTCTTATGTTTACGTTACAAGCATATACAACCCGGACTGTTTCAATTATGGAATCTGTGAAACTAGCAGCTTAAAGCACGAAAAGTATTTTGGAAGTTACTATGCCCAAACAGCGCTAACTTTGCATAACATTGAAGCAAGCTAGTAGCAATTAGTAATTAGTAAAATTGTATTAATTACTTAATTAATCAATTATTTCATAGTCTAAAACAAAGTCGGAATTTCCATATTTTTTGGGAAGTCCATGAGTTAAGTTTATCTGAGGCGTGATCTTTGTAAGATGCTAAGTGTGGTTAAACTTGTTTAGATTATCTTTTGTTGTTTGCATATAATCTGGTTATACTTTTACGATTCAGCAATATTTTTCAAATGTCAAGTATTAACACATATTCATTTAACCAAGATGTATACCGTACTATTGTATGCTTCTTGCTTATATTATATCCTATAATTAAGTCTAGTTTCATATAATGTGCATAAGTATTAATTTACACATTGTTCATCTTTAACGCAGATTGATCGCGCAATCAAATCATTATTAAGCATGAAATTGATAGCATCAGAGCTACTTACTGAAATGCTCATTAAAATAATTTCAAGTACACCATACACACCAGCCCTTGACTCTATACATTTAGTAAGTGCATATGTATATACAAGTGTAATTGAAAACAGAAATAAAATGCTCATAAAAACCTACCTAATTAGCACATTAATTGTTAATTAAGTATGTAGATGAGAGCTAACTGAAAAGCAATAAACATGCCGTATTTTGCTTGGCTAACTAAATGATCGACACAAAGCCAAGTAAGAGTGATTCAAAAGTAAGTCTGCGTCGATGCTAAAAATTTGCATATAACTGTCGAAGAGAATATACTCTTTCATCCAAATATGTCTCATATACATTTGTAAATTCAATGAACTTTGTACCGCATTAATAACAATCAGCTTTTGAGATAGATCGACTAAGTATACGAATAAACAGATGGAAAGATTCAACATACAAGTAAGTGCTAAATGAGAGTTTAGAGTTAGAAAAATACAACTTATGTGGCTCAACAATAGATGGTTTAGTCTCTAACAAAGTTATTGAAATACAAATTAGCACAAACATAAATACTATATAAAATGATGTTTATAGCACGAAAATGGCCTGCCTAACAAGTCTGACTCATATACGAGAATTTTTCATAGCTTTCAGACTACACTTCATAAATCACATAGAACTTATACAGCTTACATAAAAGCTTATATTTAAGTTAATATATAAAATATATAATATATTATGCATATATATATATTTTCCAAATTTTGAAAAATTTTTCAATTTTCAACTTTTAATTTCACTATAGACAGTCTAGACAGTATAATTAGTTTGTAAACAATGTTCTATACACACTTTTATATCTACAAGCAAAAATTGTTTTGTTAATATTAATCGCTAATACTAGCCTAAAAGTGCGATTGAATTCAAGGTATTTTAGATAAAATAAAAAAAAAATTACTTTATCATTAAATCAGATTATTCAATTGTAATGACTATATTCCTTAATTACACATATTAAAAAAAAAAAAGTATATATATACATATGTGTATGCGAAATACAATATAAGTACGCGTATATTATTATATATTCTCGAACACGTTAATTTAATTTATATTTGACAATTACGTAATTTTAAGCGCATAAATTACACTTGCTTGCAATAAAAATTAAACGAAAATTGTCTTAAGATACTTTTTTCACGTAAATGCTAGACCTAATAACGGTGTACTATGTATAATCAAAACATTTCCGAAGTGTCTATATTAAGCGCAACAGGTGTAAGCTGTAAACTAGAGCAAACTTCTCTCGTCAGCTGAAAACTATAAAATAAACCCCATAGTACACTACAACTTCGAGGAAATGAAATCGAATATTTTGCTAGCCACTTTAATTTCACTCAGCGCAGTTGTCGCGGCTCATGAGGTAAGAGCAAGCACAGATATATCTGTAGAACAAAATATTATTTTATATACTAAGTTGCTTTTATGCATTACTAATTTCGCAGTTGAAGTCCAATAAGCCAACACAAGCCCACCAGTACTACGAGGATTGCCTAAAAGAGTCGGGAGCAAGTGTTTACTAAAATGTCTCGAGAATAAGTAAGAACTTTTAAAAAATGGCGTGCCAAATGAAGCGGGCAAAGGTAAGCTACCAATGCCAGCTATTGGTAATAGCGTACCAAGAAATGTACTAGCCAAATGTAATGGCTTGCAGGGTGCCAACGAGTGTGACACAGCCTTTCAGTTATATAAGTGCTATTTGCAGCAGCATGTTATCTTGATTTGAGTTTTTTTCATTTTCAATACAATCTTATTTTAAACAAAACTTATGTATAACAGAAATAAAATGCATTTAAGCCAACAAAACTATTAAACGCGCAATTGTTTGGTCATAATTCAAAAGCTATGTGAAAAACTACAATAAAAAAATCACCTCACTTCGCATACAATTTTTTAATCAATGTTTCATGCTATCAGTAATATGTTGAAACACCCAATTTGGTTAAAGCGCACTTTTCAAATTGATATAGCCTATCACATTGGCTGGTACCTTTGACCGACTCGCATGAACCCAATGCGCCAGCTAACTTGGTTTTATCCGTAATACCGCTAACCTGCGACATATACTCGAGTGTTTTAGCCGCATGCGTTTTGCCAGCAACATCGATGAGTCCAAGTTCTTTGTAGTAGCAAAGCTGGAAACATTTCAAAGCCTCAGAATCGTTTTGAATGAGTTTACTAGCAACAGCGGCGCCTCTAACCAGATTAGCATCGGCGGCAGTTAGCTTGGTCTCAGTGATGCATGCTTCACGAGCAGCTTTATCATCGGCTGCGTGTAGCTAAAATTTGGGGAGGAATATACATTTTTTTATAATATATTATGCAAAGTTTCGCACAAATGTGTCAGACTTACCTGTGTTATAGGACTGCAAATGAATACAGCAAAGAGCAGTTGAAATAAACTGTAAGATTTCATTGTGATGCTTTCCAAATACAAGTGATAAATTTCGCTCTGAAATATGCGGTATAAATAGTGGCAAATTTAGTGCCAAAAAACTTTATAACAATTATTTAACCTTACTACTTTTTATAGCAAAAATTGTGTCATTAATTTATTCAATTATTTTACTGTAATTTAATTAACACAATACATTTGCACTTAAAGCAGAAAAAACTAATTGCCTAAAAATTCGAGATAACCATGTACATTTTTTATGTTAACCTTTAGTTAACTTAATTAGATTGGTAATCGAAAATGCGCTGCGCTGAGCGCAACCATACAACAATTTGTGTCAGTGTTGCAAACTATTTCGGGTGTCAAAGCGGGCACAATCTATGCTTCACTAGGAAAGAGTATAATGTAAGTACTTCTGCAAAAAATTGGTTTAATCAGTTGCCTGAGAATATATATCTAAATAGAAGTTGTCAACTCATAATTATCATAGTATTGAACTGAACGTGTTAGTTAGAGCGCGGTCCAACAAATATTTTTTTAAGCCGCCGTTTAAAATAATTCAGATTTTTAGGTAATTTTCTACACGAAAAAAGTAAAAGTTGATGGCGCTTCAACTCGTCTTTCCACTTCAATTGATTTTGCGAATAACAATCAAGAAAATCAACTTATTTTCTAGACTTCAAAAGTATAGTATGGAAAAATCGTGGTTAGTATAATAAAGTAACTTTGGAGCACTTGGTGTTAAGCAGATACGAGTGACTGTTTAAGCGCGATGGTGAAATTTAAGCTCTGGTTATATGAAAAAGTAAGCACACGGATTAAAAAATAATTCTGAGAGCGTAAAGTTTCTCCGTGATATTTACCACTAAGAAAAAATTATTTTGTGATTTTTTCCAAAAAAAAACAATAAGTACGCAGTGGTGTTATGAAAAATGTTAAATTATGCTACATTCTATATTATATATAGATATACATATATTATTAAAAATTCTGAATTTTGAGAGAAATTACAATTTAAACACTGCGATTTGGTATCGAAGAGCTATAAGACTTCAGGTCACACCCAAAAACGAAAAGAGTTTGAGTTGCCGAACATTGAAACAAACGTGTAAACAACTATTAAGCTTGCTATTACAAGTATAATAGATAATAGCGGAACTTTATTTCTAACAAATAGCCTTGCAGCCGTACGCCTAACCATTGTGCTGTTTCACAGTTTCGTATTACTGGTTACAAACTATTCTCAACTAAGCCGCATCCCAATTTTGCAATAATTCTCTGAGCTCTACATCTGAATTGACCTGCTTCAACTTCCTTTTCAACTTCTTTAACTTCTTTTTGAGTGCGAAATTCTCAGTTTTAACATACACCGCATCAGCAAATCTTGGCTGCGTTGCTTCTGTTTCTGCCGTAGCGTAGTTTTCCTGCGTAATTTCTGTTGCCGGTATTTCTACACTTTGCTCGTCATCCCTTTGGCCAGGATATGCGCTCTCCAGCACTTTGCGTATACGATTCTCCTCTTCAAGTGTCTTCAAACGTGCGTAACATAAATGCATTTTGTATGAAGATTCACATTTATTATTTGTATTTAAATTCATACACTCCTTCACCAAATGGCGTTCCCGGCCCACAATCGCATATAACTTCGCAAAAAGCTCTTCCCTCATATAACATTGCAATGATTCATCAGCTTTCCCATCACTTTTGAATGTCAAAGCATTT
Source organism: Bactrocera oleae (assembly GCF_042242935.1). Classification (NCBI taxonomy): domain Eukaryota; kingdom Metazoa; phylum Arthropoda; class Insecta; order Diptera; family Tephritidae; genus Bactrocera; species Bactrocera oleae. The sequence goes on from NC_091538.1 coordinate 4,513,932, forward strand.
TCGTAATCTAACGCATTATTATTGGGCTCATTTATATGCGGTTCAGTTTCATAAATAATACCATCTATTTCGGTTTCTTCAGAGACGAAGTCATCCTCCTCCATATCATACAAATTTGTTTGCTGCGTACTCGAATCATCGGTGGCGTTTAGTTCAGGATCGCGAGTGAGCAAACTCAGTCGAAAACGTTGCAATTCCGCCATGGAGAGTTCGGTTTCTTTCATGCACGAACGCAATACAGCAGCGGTGAGTGTGGGCCGTGCTTGTTCTTGCTGCAGTTGTTGATGGTGTGCTTCCAAAAGCTGCCTATGTCGTTCCGTGTGCATCGTTAGGGACATGTTGACGGAGAGCGTGATGATGCGTGACTGTTGATGAACTCAATATTGTTACTCGCCACATAATAAAGGGTTAGTTTATTGCACAATCCTTACCTTTGCATGTTGCACTGTGGCGCAGAGCAAAATAGCGAGTAGGCTTAGTGTATGATACATAGAAAATTCAATATTCTTTTCCACCTGAATGTCTGCCCAAATGCATTTATGCTTTTTGAAGTTTTAACAAAAAAATGTATATAAAAATGTACGTGTTGGCGTTCAGCCATTAGCTTTTATAGACGATGCAAATTAGCTATAAAAGTTGTCGATCAAAATCGTATTGATTTGTTTATAATTACAGCAATTGTAATTATAGTTATTTAGCTTGCTTTATGGACATGGAATGAATACCTTTACGCTTCAATGGAAATGTTGATGTCTGCTATTTTGTCATTATGGCTACGTTATTAACTTTGGTTTATTATTACACTTTAACCCACGTGTTCACTGTGAATTTGAAATCTTGTATTTTTCATACTAAAATTGAAATATGGTTTTCGCCGAAGTCAGGTAACCTTATATTCTTAAAGAAAATTTTGTAAAGCTTTTTTCATGTTTTATCAAAAAGGAAACCTTTGGAATAAATAAGCTTTCACAAAAATAATGTAAGCTTTCATGTAAAAGCTTTATAGGTATATAAGCTTTTATTGATTTTGAAGTCGAATCAAATATCGTAGTAGAAATTCGCGGCACTTTTTCTGTAAGTAAGTGAGCTTTTCTTTAAAAACTTTACTACAAATTCCTAAGGGATTCCCTATAAGCAAATAAAAAATTGTGAAAGCTTTAGTCATGCTATATTGAAATTCACGAGCCAACCAACGCGCAGTTTGTTTAGCTTTTATTTCATTTGTTTGTCAATACTTGTTTTCATTTTTACAGCCACTGTTGAGCTGTTGTTGCTGGCTTTGACTTACATAGATTTGTTTACTTTTGCAGTTAAATTGCCAACAACAACAGCAACTACAACAAGCGCTTCCAATACAGCCGCGCATAGCTCGATCGTTGTATCGAGCTTAGACTTTAGCTCTAGCCATGCTCATATAGAGCCAAACATACACTTTTATACATACGCACAGACACAGCAAGACTCATGAAAGCGCATAAAGCAAAGCCTTGTGCATTTTTAAGTGCGTTTTGATTGAGTTTTGTTGACATTTCGTTTCATTAATTGTTTGCTTTTCATTTTCGACGACATTACGTGGCATGCCATCAGCATAGCGCCGCCACCACCAACGCCTCAACAGCTTCGCGCATTCTGCTGCAATGCGATTCTGTGTATTTACCAATTTACAACAAACAATTTTTTGCCATCGCTTTCACTGCCAATGCTGTTGCTTTTCTGCTCTCCTTTTCAACAGTGGAAGTTTATAATTTCTTTGTTTTCTTTCCCCTCCTGCTATTACCTTTGCATAGACGTCGTGCAAATGCTTACAAAAGCTTTGCGTGCTGTTTGGGGTGTAACGCTTATTGTTTGTTGGAGTTTATTTTCGAGTTTATTGAGTGGAAACAAGCGATTAATCGAATTTTTAATGAGCAAAAGTTTATGAAAAATTTATGTCAATTTAAGCATTGGCCACCTGCCCTTTTCTTGTTGACCAGCATATGCTCCCTCGTGTGTACCTGCTTTGTTAGTATTTTTATTGTATTACAAGAAGACTCGAGTTCCCAAGCGGTTTGTTACTTCTGCGTACTTGAAAATATCTGAGTGATAAATGTATTGGAAAACTTAGAGACAGTTTTTAAGCGCAATATTTGATATATATTTTAACCTTGAAAGATATGTACTATAATCGAATGATATGCTCAAAAATATTTATTTTAACAAATAAGCAAATATTTTATTTTCTTATTACTCATACATTTAAAAAATCCAATATACATACTATACATATGTATAATCTTGCGTACGCCCATTTTCCATAAAAAACTCCACTCCTAATGAATCTTACAATATGATTGCAGTTCTTTCTCTTCTCCGTCAACAACGAGTTTTATTTGTTTTTAATTTGTCAGGGTATGCATATGTCTACAAACTTGAAGAACGTGGCATGCAAAAACAAATTGGAAAAGCAATGCGTGTGTTTGAAGATAAAAACGTTTGTAAAAACTTGTCCCAATAGCAGCCAATATGCAGGGTAAGTTTAGGTAAAATATGCTGGAGATATAATTGCTAAACTGAATATTTTGAAAAATGTATTGCCTACATTTTGGCGCAATGCTTCAATGATTACATTTAATTGTAATTTTCTAACAGAAAGTCTTTATAACATATAAATGGTAGTTTATTTTCATTAGCAGCAATACAAAATAAGGTGTATTGTTCTTACGGCAACACTTTCTTATGGCTGTGTCTTAACCCGTCTTCGCCCGTTTGATGTTTGAAATATATAACCAAGCAATTTCAAAAAATTTTAAGGGTTTTTGTGCTCGTATAAAATCTCATAAGTGCTGCCATGAAAGCGTTTGATAGTGTATTCTCGTTTTGGCAATGAAATATTGAACTTTTGGAACACAGAGCGCCATCTGAAAGCGTTTATTCAATTACGTAAAAATCAACGCGCACTAAATTACAACTGTAATTCCAAGACGATTCAAGCGAATTTTTGATATTTTTCTACTTGAAGGTTAAATTCTATGCTTTCTTACACATGTTTCCACTCTTTATAGAATGCCCCCAAAAACTGTAACACTCTACATCAACATACCAGTAGTAGTAGCCAGCAGCCGTAGAAAGAGTTAATTGCGACAATGTTTATTTAGATGCGACGTGTTCATTCCGTCAAATCAGAGACAAGGGAATAACACACAGACACACACTTAAGCCAGTTACACGCTATAGTCTTATAAAAACATCTACACATCAGTAAGAAGTTAGTTAGTTTTCTCTGAAAATCTTTATGCTTCACTTTCAGTGTGTTTGCCTTCACTTTTATAATTAAAATGTTTGTTTGATTGGTTTACGCGTTACTTTAAAATTCATGCTACAGAGCACAGCTTTCAAACCAATATTTGCGGACCACATATACTCACACTTTCAGTCACAGCGATGTTTTGGCAAATAGAAAGATAATAGCTGAAAGGAATACTCTTTGAAGTGTTGCATGTTTGGTCAGGAAGCAAGCTGCGTTTTCATTATTTTTCCGTTATTAACGAAATTGAGTTTGGTTGTGGTTGAAAAATTGTAAAGATTTTAATCAAATATAATTAATTTAATTGATTTCAAAAGGACACATTGTACACCTTTTCATTTATAAATACAATATGTCGGAAACCTGAGTGACCATCAAAGGTGAAAGCGACACCGCAATCACGTAAAAAATGGAAAATGGAGCAATATGGGTTGGTAATTACTAAATTGTCGTTTACTTAGTCTGTTTGTGTTAGTAAGAACACTAACAAGTTATTATGACCCTACGCTTAGAGGAAAGGATTCTGATGAAAATATATCCTTTTTGGTTTGGAATGTATGTACTTTGAAGAAATGTTACAAAAGAATCATTATTTTACTCAGATATTGAAATAAACGAAGATCAGCCAACTGCTCGGCTGGGTTTCGAGCAAAACTATTGTTTGATGCGCGAACAGAAAAGAAAGAAGAAGAAGTGTGAACCGCAATCGTTGTAAGCAATATTTTATATTATATAATATTAAAGCGGGAAGCTTCCGGTCTTTAGAAATCTATTGTGGCTCTTAATATTTACTTCTAAGCCGCCGAGTGAAGGGAGTCACTTTCTTGAACACTGAATTTCACATCAGAAAAATTCTCACCCCGTTAACCCACAAAGGACACACCTATGGCATGGTACACGACCGTGCACTGATAATACGTATTGTTTTATTGCCATTAAGACATCATATAAATATAAAATTAAAGGCAATAAATTCATAATGTCAACTGTCAACAGGAAACACCACACACACACACACACACACACACACACTTACATGACAGTTTGTGCAAAATTTATGATTCAACAGTTAAACTACAGCAAAATCGCACAGGAGCCAAGCAAATGGAGCAATGCATGCAAACATAGTAAATAAATAGTACCAACAATAATAACAACAACAACAAAATATGGCTCACTGTACAGGCACGACATTTACAAGGTTAATAAGCAGTAAAAACGACTAATAAAAAGTGAAGAAAGGGAATATGCGGCTAAGGACCCATGGCATAAAAGTAGCTGAAAAGCAGAAAAACCAAATAAAAAAGTTGGGAATTAACTCAAGTTTCGATGAGTTTATTACAAGTCATAAAATTATTTCATTGTTTTTCATAATGCTACATGTTTGTGTAAGCGCACGCACACATGCACATGCATTGAATATATATGAATTAGTGTGTGTATGTGCATTTGCGAATGTAAGTGTGTATAGGTATGTGCCAGCGCATATTTCACTTGTTTATTATTGTTGATTTCTGCGCTTTTTACGACTGTTTAATATTATTGCCAACAAGCACTGCATGCATGTGTATGTGTGGCGGGGTGGTATCCGTGTGAGTGACATAATAAATAGCTAAATAGTTATAGTTTTTGTAGAAATTATTTTGTAGTTACTTAGATTTGGCGCAATTTCGCTAAATGCTAGGCAAAGAGAATTTCGAACGGGCGAAAATCAGGTTTATTAACTAATTAATTTATAAAAAACTATATTTTTTGTCTTAAAATTAATATATTATTCCCAGATAAAATATGAAAACTCGCTCAATCTACTACCTTTACGGCTTGCTCTAGACCCTACTACAAAAGAACAAAAGTAGTAATATTATTAATTTAGCAAGATACATAATAATATGTCTGCTTAGCGAGTAATAAATAATAGTTTTATGTCAGGCCTGAAATTTGTTCGCAAGCCAAGTGTTGAAAGTTACTTCATGTCACAACACAGACTACTCTGGGAAAGTGAAAGCATGCTACAAAGAGTGAACTGCAGCTACGAACTACTATTCGTGCCCTTATATACTCGCTTATATAACGGTATTTCGGTAAAACGTAATAAGGCAATGCATACGTTTATGTCACGCGAGAAAGTATTTTCGACGACAATTCGTGGACGTGTGATTACTCTAATCATAACACGATATCAACAAGAGAAAATGGAGTATAAATATATTTCATAACAAAAACAAAAAATAAATAAAAATTAACAAATAATTCAGTAAAAAAATCAAAACGTGTTGAAAGATAAAATTATGCACACGCACAATTGAAAGAAAATATTATAATGAGCAGAATTTATTGCAAAGAAATAATAATAATGATGTCAGACATGTGAGCGCACAAAAATGCTGGCAGAAGTTATACGTGCAACAAAAAAATTTTGATAAACCAAGTCTACAATAAAAGTGAATAGTAAATCCATAAGTGTACTTTAAATACTGACAAGTTTATCGTGCAAAAAATGCCACAGCATTCCAAAGCAAATATTGTTAAAGTTCATGCTAGTTTATTTTATACAAACTTTTCTCCAAACGTCTTATAACCTCACAAAATTTTGTGCGCATTTGAGATAAATGCGGCAGCATAGTTTCTTTCTGTGAGTGATTAAACTAATTATACACTTTTTATACATATACGCGCATATAAAAGCTCATTGCCTAAAATATAGAAAGATATGGGTTTAGAGCGTTTGGCTCCCAAGTTTTTCTATAACACTGCATTAACAGTGATTTAACACTTCTCAGCTTATTTTCACTATTCGTTATTATATATGTGAAGCAATTATATTTATGAAGCAATCTTGCCTTTAAAATACAATAGTTCTTTACACAAGGCCATACTTTTTTGGTTACTTTGAAATAACCTCCCCTTTTGAAAAATACAGAAAACCAAGTTGTTTGCCTACTGCATGCAATTTTCTACACTTTTTCCAACTGTACTCAGTCCAAATATGAGTAACTCAGGATTTGCTGACTCAACAGTTTACATTTTATGTCATAAATAAACTGTCTTCCTCCCATACTATATCCCAAATGCTTCCACTAGCTCCTTTTATACTGTCTTATTGCCTTTGTTGCTGTAATTTTATTTCGCTTTACGCATTGCTTATGTGATTTCTCAGCATTTTGCGTGCAGCAAGTTTTATTTTATGTTATGATTATTATTATTTGTTATTTTATTGTTTCATATATTGTTTGGCAAGCGTTTGTCTCATAAGCGATTGATTTTTACTGCAATTTGTGTGTGTGTATACATATAAAGCGTGTGTGTATATACCAATCTATGTATATATCTATGTAATATCACATGTGTGATAGCTGTAAATAAAATCAAATAGTAAGTTTGCGCTACAGTTTCAATAAACCTAATGCTGTGGAAAAATATATTTATGCGCTGAGTTATAACTCTATGTCGTGCTCCATTATACAACAACTACACAGACATTTATGTGCATGTGTTTATTAAAGTGCAGCACTTAACACGTGACCCCATTTGATAATCATAGAAAGCGGTGATAAATGTTTATGACGACTACAGTACTTCAATTGATTTAAAAACTAAATATTTTGGTTTATATTTAATTTTACGTATAATTTTTATAGACGAAATAAAGCAGCCGTCAGCCTGTTTTCAGCACTGTTCGTCAGTAAAGCTTTACACGACGTCTGTTAGTGCCTAAAATAGCTGGAATTTTTCGATTTCTTTACTTAAAACTTTGAAACAACACCAATTTATTCACACCATCTCAAAATTTTCAACTGAATCACTATATATTAGTCGTAAGAATTCGTAGCCACTCAATATACCGCTTAAAGCGAAGATCAAAACCGAATTTAGCTACCCGAACTTAACTAAGACACAAACCAAAAAAGTTTATGCTTTATGTGAACTATTGTGCAAACCTTACTAATTATTAATATTAATTGCTTCAACTTTGAAGAAAAAAATTCCTGATTATTATTGTTTTATTAAGACCACCAAAATTGATTAGAATAGCACCATATTAATCCTCATGATAATCTCAAAATAATTATGACAATTTAATGATTAATTAGCACTCTATTTGGAGAACACCAGTAATCTACTTCTATTATCAAAAACATCCCTATTACAAATAATATTAATATTCGGTAGTGAAATTAGGTGAAAACCAAGAAAAATTCACAATCAAAAAAGTATTATTAGCAAATATCCTTTAGCAATTTCCGCAGCTGCTGACTGCCTTTGGGCCAAAAAGTCATTTGAAATTCAATAGGGCTTATCCCATGCAATACCTGGGAAATTAATTACAATTTGCTCATTAAGCGAGTTGGAGAGATGTGGGCGAGAATCAAGTAAAGAAGGAGATGTGTAAAGTGAATGGCTACGGAAAGTGTAATTATTGGCTATGTATACTAAAAATGTAAGAAATATTAAGTAACTGAGGTAAGGTGAAATGTCAAATAATATTTAATCAAATGAGCTTTTGAGACGAAACTAATTAAGGATTAGTAAGTGTAACAGACAATAACGGTAATTTTCTGTTATAATAAGAGCAATGAGAACGTGGTCAAGTAATAGCGTATTCGACTCCTAATCGAAATAAATTTCGATCAATGTTTGTGAAAAAATCTTCAGTCCACTCTTTAATATATTTTGTGATAGTCTGGCGACTCTCTTTGAGAAAAAAAACAGAGTCCTAAGATGTTGTTTGCTTAAATACTATAGAAAATACTAACTCCAGACATTAAGCAATCAACTTCTTTGGGCTCTTCTTAGATAAGAATATTTTCTTAAAAAGTGTCCGTAGACTAACAAACGAAATTTTGAAGATTTTATTTTAAAAAAAATGTTCACAGGTTGATCGATATATTTTTAACAAGCTTAAGAAATATCTCCACAAAACCAATCGCTAATTGCAAAGTACTTAGCAGCACTTCAGAGGTCGCTAAGTGCACAAATATCTTAATATCTTTAATTGGCCACAACTCACGCTTCATGGTTTGACCATTGCACTTGGCATAATTTAATACATGATACAAGCACCTGTCAGTTGTTGCGGCAAAACGAGCAGCAGCTACATAACTGCGCAGCCACATGAGGCATTGCAAAGTTAAGTGGCAACAAAACCGCAAAAGATGCCACCAGCTATGGTGAGTATATTACATTTGCGCGCATAACTGTAATGCACATACATAGATACACGTGTATCGGTATGTGCGACAGCTATGAGTGTGCATGCGGCTAAATGCACAATCCATTAAGTACTATCTACACCGTTAAATTGCAATATTTTGTGGTTGGCATTGGCATGGGCGAACAAACTCTTGGTTGAAAATTTTCAAGAGCTATGAAGCATTTGTTGTTTTTGTTGTACGCACACTACCAGCATATGTTGCATGCGGTTTTTAATGACAAAATAAAGATGTTCTTACTGCTTGATATGGCGCCGTTGGTGCTCTCTTTCCACACGCTGCTATTTAATATGCCAGCGCGGTTGCTTGCATAACTGTATTAATACGCATGTTTTCACATATTTTAAGTAAATATGCGCATATGCGGCGGTTTATGTCGACAAAGTTTGCCTACAAAATTTACAGCTTTGAGGGCGTACAGCAGCAACCGCACTGCTAATTAATGCTTAACCATAAGTTATGTATACGCCATGTGGACCCAACCGCCAATGCCCTTGCCCATGTAATGTAAAGCAACAAGATTAACATGCATTGCAGTTGCAGTTTTAACAGCAGTATCGTTTAATTACAAGCCTTTAACTCGACTTGACAATATTTGTTGTTTGTTGTTGGTAGTGTTGTTGCTATAATTGCAGCGAAGCTTTGTGTAAGCAGAGTAGCGTGAATGCAAAAGTTTCTTGCAATCAGTTGCTTAAAATATGTCGCAGATTTATTAAATATTTCTTAACTTTAAGTAGTTGGCAACTCGTTTCAAATTTCTTCTAGCTGAAGTAGCCAAAAATAGTGTTCATGAGCTGTAAGATCGAGCATTGCTCTTCAGCTTAAGGTTTGCATGTTTTTTCATACTTATATCTAAATTGTCATATTGGCCACCGCAACCTATTAACTGTAATATTAGACTCGAGGTAAGCAGTCTTATTGCTCTGTGTTGAATTTTTTGACCGCTGGCAACTCTATGCCAAAGAATTTGTTTGTGAGAAATTTAAATACTGATTTTGTTTGTTGTAAATTTGTTGTTTGTTGTTAATTTCTAAACTAATTTCCGAAATTCAATTTTCAAAATTCAAAGCATCATTGACTTTGTAATCAGTGATGGCAACCCTTTCTGTACATGTTCGTGCTTCAAAACACTTTTTTGCAAATAAAATGCTGCTTAAAATATATTTGATACATATAGATTTTTAATGTATGTAATTAATACTAATTAATGACACTTTTACAATTTTTAAAAAAATTGGCAACTCTACAAAATTTTTCTTTATTAAATTTTAGTTGTATTAAGTTGCTTAAACGTTTCAATATATACTATAGCTCAGTGATTTACTAACATTGCATTTTCCTTTTTTCTATTAAAATTTTCGCACGGGTGGCAACCCATGATAGTTTTATAAAGCTGCAAATTTAAAAACAACCTTATCGTTTCGCTTAATAGTCGTATAAATTATATGTCGTATGTGTTAAATTGTAAAAAAAGTAAGCTGGCAACCCGAAAATATACAAAAATCTAGCGCAACGGCGTTACAGAGTATTATAATATACAAACGCAATATTACACACTTAGTGCATATAAATTGTAGAAATTAAATATCAATAATATAAAATTCTTCACGCAAATTGAAATATGTCGAAAAGCTCGCTGCATCCTTCGATATTTTTTTAATTAATATTTTATTGTTGCATTTCATTTTAATTTTTCTATTTGTGGCCATTTATATTTATAATATACAATAAACTTTAACATTTCATACAGATTCGCTGTCAAATAATTCCCCAAATGACCCACAAACATAGAAATGCTAACAATCGGCATTTTATTCACGCACACATACACGCTACGGCCACACATTGGCACGCATTCGTGAGCGTGCACATTCCAGTTGCGCATTTCAGCACATTATTTTGCATTTTGATAAATGTCAAAATATTCACTTTGCTTTATTTTCAAATTAAATATTACATTTTGACGGCTGTGTGCACATTTACTAATTTTCGTACGCTTGCCTTGTTACACAACATATATACTATGTATATACACACATACTCGTACATAGTTGGTTAGCTGTTGATAATTCGTGTTGACGTGAGCATTTGTGACGTTTGCATGTCAACAAGCAGGTCAACCAGCCAAATGCCAAATAGTCAGTGAAGCGAGTCTTTTCATGCGCTCACCCCTCTCCCACTCACCTGGTCAAAATGTGCACGCCGTTAATATTTCTCTCATTGTATCTGGTTTTATGTTTTTCCACCATTACTCTGTTGTTCAACGAAAATGTCACCTTCATGATTAGCTAAATAAATGGATTCGTTATTATTTGAATGTTTTCATGCACGCTTTTGCGCATTTGCCAAAAAAAAAAACATATACATAAAAACAGCAAAACTTGAATTTAATGCCTTTCATTTATTTAATAAGTGCGCGTTGTAGCATGCTTTTAGGCGGTTTATCATAAATATGAGCAGTAATGAATAACGAAAAATTCACTTTGATATGCCGTTGAGTTGTAAAGTGGTGAAGTTGAAAAATGTTAGAACAGTTCTTTTGTTGTATATCAAGCGCTATTATTTTTTGTTGCTTTTTCACTTATCAAGTGTAGCACAAAATGTTTAGAATTGCTTTTGGTGCGCCAAGTTTAGTGGTAGTAGGCGAGTGGGTGTGTTGAGAGAGTGGCATTCTTTTATAAAGCAGCTGCTATGTATATTTATCAGCTGTATATTTTAGTTCAAAGCACTTGTAGTTGTATATTGTGGTGAGAACACGTAAAAAAAACGATAGCAAACATTTTTTTTACCATTCCTTCTTGCTGTTTCAGACTTCCGCGGTTTCAGGCTGTTTTAGGCTTCAGCATTGATACAGATGCTGTCTCCAAATATTTCTTTTTCTATAATTTTTCAACAATATCTGCAGTTGCTTCCCAAATGTTTCCTTTTTCAAACACTTTTATCTCATTCTTGTAGAAATGAACCCTGAAAATTCAAAAGCTCAAAACTACTGAATAAACTGCAGTGATATTCCAGAAAGCTAGCAAGATCGACAAATGAAAATTTTGTATTCACTAGAAGTACCGATCTTTGGAGAGTAGATAAAAATATTTTCGTTTGGAGAAAATTATTACTTCTAATATATTGCCGCTACATAATAGGAAAATCTCTACAAAAATTATATTTTTTAAATATTATCCAGCTACCCTAATCATGCATGATCACTAATTAAAGTTACGAAATATATATTTACAACCCTCGGCTTTCGCTTATAAAAATTATCTATTGTACAGAAACGACATAGGGTTATTTGATTGCTCCGAGCGAAAGTGCTTTTGTGCCTTAGTTTTCGATTGGGATCGCAGATTATGCCCAAATAAGTTTTTAGGTTATCAGAGCAAGAGTTCTTATATATGCAGAAAAAGTTTTAAACGCTAGCTCTCATCATTATTATGATCTAAATATTAAGAAGAAAGCATAGCCTCTAAGTGACGAAAGCACTTGTAATGTTTTCATTTCATTTTCATAACATCAACTAGCTCTATGTTGTACTTCCAAAAGCCACTTCCAGCAATAGGAGCTGCCTAATATGGCATTAAAATGAAGTTGTTTAACTTGTGAGGCCATAAAATGTATATGAGTCGCATGTAGCGAGATTTACCACAAACACGCTTAGCAAAAACAAAAAAAAGGTTATGTGAGGTTACGTGTATGTTTAGGACAACGAGCGAGTGGGCAATATGAAATGTCAGCAAGGTCGTTTTCATTACCATTTCCATTAACATAACTCAGTATTTTATTTTATTTTCATATTTTTATCAGACGGTGAATGGCAAAGCAGCGCTAGACGAGATTTTGGCATGTTTTTCATTTTTTTCTTTTCTTTTTTGGTAGAGCTAAGTTGAGAATTGACTGAACGTGTTGACATGTCGGCGGACAATCGACGCCCTTTTTAACAATAACAAAAGCCACACTCACTTAAAAACTTGCACAATCAGATGAAATTATAGCAAATATGGAAAATAAAGTAAAAGTTTAGATTACTTTGGCTTTTGACTGCAAAAAGTCTGTCGCTTTTTGCGAAACTTTTCACAACTACAGTTAGCGCAAACGCAACGCAGACTTATATACTTAAATTCACAAATTCACTTGCACTAAATAAATTTCCATAACTTATACAAATGCAGCATTTATCATTTGATGCTTTCGTGAATCTTTACAACCAGCTAGACAGCCCTTTCCAGCTAAAAGCCGCAAATTTCAATTAGCGGCGCGCCCAAAAGCGCACAAATTTTGACAGTTTCATTGAATTTCTTACCATTAATATAATGTAAAGCTGACATTTGAAGTTGATTTAAACGCCGCGCCAACGCCAACGCCAATACATACACAAGCACACACACATGCGCGTACTTAAACTTAGCGATTCTTTTTTGCAGCTGTCACTTAAGAAAACTTGCGTCTCAACCGCAAAATGAAGCTTTCTGGCGAAAAATGCAGCTTTTGAAAATAGCAGCTGAAAAGTGTCAACACGCAGCCACTATAAAAGCGGCAATGTCGTACGCGCGCAAAGTGATTGGAGATCAGGATTTGCTGATATGCAAAGCCGCTGAAGTCGCGCAGAAATTTTAACTTAATAATAATTCAGGGACGAAAAAATATTTGAAATATTATTTTTCATGTAGTCAAGCAGCAGATTTTAATGCTTGTAAGGGTGTGTGTATTAATACTACCACAGTCTCTCAAGCGCGATTTCTCCTCCTTACGCCAATCACTTCAATCCGCTTTGTCTGTTTTTCAATGATTTTTTTGCTTTCAAAACTAAGCAGATTTATATATATGGAGTATTTGACTAAACTGCTCATTAAATTTCGCTCAAGTTTTAATAAAATTCCGGTTTATAATGCGAAAGAGTTTAATTTGAGTTTTAAGCTTGTCAAGAAGTCATTGTAGCTTAAGAATTTGTAAGGATATTTTTCTGTTAAGAAATTATGTACACACTTACATTAGCTTAGCTCACAGAAGTCATTACTTTCCTCGTAATGAGTTATCGACCTATTTTTGATAAAAAAAACTCGTATATAGAGGCTAGGTTAAAGTCAAGACCCATTTCGTCCCGTTTTCTATCTCAACAACTCATATTCCTTTCCATAAAGTATCATACTACATTCTTATTGGGATATCGCTCATACAAACCATTATGTGGGGTATAAGGTCTATCAGAAAGACGGAAATAATTAAAATGGGTATATATAGAGAGTGAGAGAGCTTTCCTCTAATTTTTAGTAAATTTATTGAAATATTGCACATATGAACCGGTTTACACAGTTCGAAAATCCTCACCATATGTAAGGTATTTGAGGCGTGGTCGTAGTCTGATTTCAAACTGTGTCATAGTTATATAATTCCGTTATTTTTTAATCAAATCGACCGGGTAGTTTATGAGTCATGTAGTGCGTTTTTGAAATAGACGGTGCTACATCTATTGTCTAATTTCGAGTCACAACATTTTCTCATCTTTCTGGCAAAGCTCAATACCATTGCGGCAAAACTGTTTATCTTGTGATGCTATCCAAGAATCAAGCCATTTTTCGATGTCGTGTTGGGAGTGTAACTGCTTCGGAGCCATATAATGTGCCATTGTACGGAACAAATAATATTCGGAAGGTATAGTCGCTTTGATATGGCTTGGCGGGAGACACCCATTGCTGAAGCAAGCTCTTCTAGCGCTTGGCACGAATCCTCAACAAGCAACGTTTCCGAATCATCGTCTTCGAAGTGTTTTGATCTGTCTTCACGCGGACGGTCATTAATATCGAAGTTGCCGTGTTTGAAGCGATGAAACCAGTCACGGCGCATTGTTTCACTTGGTGCAGCACCTCCGTAAACTTTTGGAGTTTCCAATGTGCTTCAGCCGCCGATTTCTTTGATTGAAAGAAGAATATCAACACTTACCGCAAATGACGATTAGTTGCGCACCTAATATTTCTTTTTAATTAAAGCTCTTTACTCATTAAATACCACTCTACTAGTGGTTCAGACTATCAAAAACTCATTAATATTCATAACGAATCTTAAGCAACTATTTTGCGTGATTATTCGTGTTAACTGTACTGCTACGACTTATGATATATGCGCGTCGTAAAACTTCTTTCATTTGCCCCATACTTGCCCATTTCCTTTTGCACTGCTCTTTGAAGTACTAGCATATTTTACACATCCCAAAAAGTTTCGAAGCTTCCTTTACATTATCTGCCATTATTATTTTTTTTTTCTTGTTGGTTTTGCTGTCTTTCATTACTCCGCCACGAGTTCATTCGCTCGATAGCCTTTTGCTCTTTCCACTTGTCATTTCACGCTTGTTTCGCATTATTTTCACATTTCTTTGTGCAACGTTTAAAGCATTGCCTTCACTCCCCATTCATTCAACTGACATTTATGTGCGGTATGTATGTGTGAGTGTTAGCGTGTAAAAGCACAATAACTGACACTTGTTTGAAACAAAGAATGAACATTTCGGAAAATGAATGTTTGGTAAATTTTTCATTTCAATTTTTGCTTCGGTGCGTTTCTTTACACTCCTCACCCGCCACTCCGCTGCCTTCAGTTCTTTCACTCGTTAGCTGCATTATTATGTACGAGTAATATTATTGGCTTTTGTGTAACTGTTGCTATTGGAATTGCAGTTTTGTTGCTGCTGTTGGCGTTGTTGTTGTTCTTTTTCTATTGCTACTGGCAACAAGAGATTTTTTTCCGCCTCAGCAATATCATGCAAATATAAATTCTTTAACTTTGTTAACTTCTATGACACTCTGTTCGTGGTAATGAAAGGCAGTCAGTCTATTTTCATTTTTATTGGAATGTGGCACGTTTTAAATAACTCCGTGCACCGAGAAGCAACAAGCGAGATTGCCGTAACTGAAGTTTCTTTTGCAAAAATGTCATGCTAATTGAAAATGATTCTCAAAGCGCTGCCTTAGGTTGAATTTTACTGAGATGAATTGTTTGAGGATTTTTCAATAAAACTATCTTAGAAGTAAAGAAATCTCTCTTCTCTCTAAATCTTCAAGTGTTTGCAACTAATTATCGGTTATATAACGATTGACCAAAAAATAGTTCATGAAAGTGGTGCAAAAGGTCCAAACATTTATATAAAATCAATATTTTCCCTAACAACCTGCTTTATATAACCGGAATGTTCTCAGATTTAGGTACATCCACAAACTGCTGCCTAGGCGCCTACCACATAGCAGATAACTACTTTTTGAATGAAGATATTTTACGCTAGTACTGGAACAACAACAGCAGGGATCTGTAAGCAACTGTAGACTGTCTGCTAATAAAAATTAGACTCCGATGTAAACTAAAATCCCAAATGAGAAATAAAGTTTATTCAATGAGGATGCAAAACGATGCTTGCAAGACTAATTAATAGACTACTTTTTCACCTTAGCATTAAATATATTTACATATCGTGTGCAGAATTGTAACAATTAAATAATCAATTGGGTTGAGAACTAAGATGCTTTCCGGTGAGCTAATAGAAAATTTGTTTTATCCTTTCAGCTTGCTCATCATGAAATAGCATATTATAGACTAAGGATTCTATATTCTCAGGCAAACCGGTTTACTGCTTCAAATTCGTACCATAAAACAAACATATAATAAGTTTGATGATTCTGCACGCTAGAACAAACTCGAGACGGAATTAACCCTAAAGCCCTTAGAGAAAACATGAAAGAACTTCCAGACTCTGCAGAGGTCAAATTATAGTCAAACTGAATCAAAACTTTAATCCGTTAGAATCGAAATACGCAAAAAGAGCACAATTTATTGACTTCTTATCAAGTTTTTAGATACACCTTTAAGCACATATCTACATACAGAGAGCAGTAGCTGTTTCCAAGCGATTCCTTACTCACTCGACTTGCAGTCGAGCAGTCGAGCAGTCAAACTGTCAATTACGTCCAATATTATCTATAGCAAAGCATTTTCGAAATGAAAAATTCTTCAAATGACAATTACAAGAAACGGTATTACAACAACCATAGCAAATGTAACAAAAAGCTTATGAAGCCAACAAAGTAAATTGCAGTAAAAATTTGTTTTACGGTTAGCCACTGCTTGCGGCAAACAATGATACAATAATTTTTATACTTTCTAGCTGCTTGGCTTTTGCACTTGTTGGTCTAGCAGGGTGTGGGTGTGAACGAAAAAAGCACGAAAGTATATATTTTTTGCAGACGACAACTTCAGCAGCATTCTTTGCATAGTTTTGAGTACAGCAACAATTTTTATGCTATATGTAATATACACTCGTATATATTATATATGGTATGTGTGTGTGTTCGTAAGAGGAATGCAGTAGTTAAAAATGAGAGTACATGTTTACAAGAATTTAGATGAAGAATATATGTACATATGTATATACATATAAATACAAAAAGAGTGCAACAATGCGACGAGGGAGTAAGAATGTCGTTAGGGTCTGTTGAATATAATGAAAATTCTTCAAGCAGCAACTTTTACACTTTAGTGCGTCGGCTAAAGGAAACTATTGTACGAAACTACAGGCATAACAATAGCAACAATATTACAACAACATTCGCAGTGTAATCCTTAAGCGTCGTCAAAATGAAGACAAGTTTGCCGGCATAACAACGGATCAGCTGAGCGGCTAAGGCATGGTGTTCTTACAAATCAGCCAAAGACGAAAAACATAAAAACAAGTAACATGAAAACGTCTTGTAAGTTTTTTGTTATGGCTGCTGTTGCGTGCCTCAGACCATATACATAGCTCACGCTGCAAATACTCGCAGCCACAACTTCCGCTTTCTAAGCTGCTTTTGTTGCGTAACACTCAAGTGAGGAAATTTCGAAAACTTAAACAAAAAACAAAAAAAAACTAATGTCTGGCTTTCGGAAAAAGGAGCAACAATAACAACAACAATGTGTCGACAAAAATGAAGTTCGTAAAAGTCGTAACAAAAAGCCTGCGTTTGCTTCGTTGATTGGCAACACTGGGTGTACGCTGCCGTCACATTGCTAACAATGACAGAACGCGCTAAACAGTCAACAGACGCGTTGCAATGACAACAAACAACCAACAACGAAAGCAACAAATATCAATGGCAACAGCCGCTGCTACTACGTCAAACAATACTTGCAACACTACAAATGTTGTTAGTATGGGAACAACAACAATTGTAGCAATAACTCTAGTAGACAGTGTTGTAGTTTTAATAAAGTCTTGAAATTACGGTAATATGTCAAAAATATTTTATTTACTTGCTAGCGATTAGAAACTATTTTGCAGACGATGTGATATTTATTTGATCACGTGATCATACGAAAGTACAAAAGCGAATCAACTGTTTATCATACACACAAGATCGCAGTAGGTTTGTGACTTTACTGACCATCACTTATTGAAGTCCACAACCAATTTTAATATGGTGTGTATTTCTATTTATAGCAGCCAGGGGTGATTTGTATTTAGTTATGGTCTAAGCGCAAATAAAACGTTTTGATGATTACTCTCCACGCTCTCACGAGAACTGATCGCATTATATTGTGCATATACTCTAATACAGCTTTTGGTAAAACATATAATATATCCCATATGGTCTAGTGGCTAGGATATCTGGCTTTCACCCAGAAGGCCCGGGTTCGATTCCCGGTATGGGAAGATTTTTTTTAACTTTTTTTTATACAGAATTTTGTTTTATAAATTTTTATAATTTTTAGATCTTACATTTCTCTTCTAAAATTTTATAAAATGTGTACTTTTTTGTGTTACTCTAATTAAATTTTAACTTTTTTTGTAAACAAATTTTTTTATATATAAGTTTCAGCTTTGTTTACTTTTAAATTTTTTATTTGTTCTTTACTTTTCTTAAGACTTTTGACATACATTTTTGACATTTTATATTTCTCTACTATTTTGCAATATTTTAAGCAACTTTTTATATGTTTGTTTTTAATTTTTTATTTGTATTTAATTTTTTTTAATTTTATTTTACTTTTACTAAACTAATGATGTATTCGAAGCTTAATTTGTTCACATTTATTTAATTACCTTTTTAACTTTATATATTTTTATCCCACTGTACCGGCATACACTCCACTTCAAACAAAGAAAATCATTTCACGGCTGTCAAATTTTCTATTAAAAACCGTTAGTTGGTTTCGCTGCGTACTGTACGTATATCGTCTGCAAGTCAAAAGTGATTGGCGGGATCTGTCAAAGTAGGTATGGCGCCGCACTAGGGAGGCATTTGAAGAAGTAGTAAGAAAATAATTTGCTGCCGGATGGTAGACTGTTGGAAGGGGTGCTCGAAGGGCTGTCTAAGGTCTGGTGTCACGTCATGAAAGTGCTGGTGTTTCAAACAATTGACTCATTGTGGTATGAGCTTGTTACACAACCGTTACTAAGGCGAAAAAACAATAAACGACGTTGAGGAGAATAAATTAGACGTCTGTAAATGGGAAGTTTAAATGAAGTTGTTTAGTTAAAGGCGAGTAAATGAATTGAATCTGACGCTAACAAAAAGTGTTTCTATTTTAATACTAAATTTTTATTTTATTATTTTTTTTTGTTCGTTTTCTTTTATTATTTGTAAAATATGCAATTTAAATATTGTTGAAATATATAACTATTATTTTTTTTAATTTTCATTAAACTTGACATGAAATTGTATTTGGTTTTTACTTTTAATTACTAAATTTGTAGCAACTTGTGTAAAAGTGAGTAAAAGCAAAAGCAACTAAGCGAACGCAAATAATTAGTAAATGTGATGGCCCACTTTAGTTTGCCGGAAGCCCTTATATACATATGTATGTACATTGCCATATGCACAAGCTGCGAAAGTGTATGCCCTACAGCATGCAACTAAACATATATATTTCACACACTTTACTAATGATAAGTTGGCAAATGTCCTTGTGCACATTAGTCAGTCACTCGTTTGCTCGCTCAGTCACTCAGCCAGTCAGCGATGCCTGCAATGGCACTAAACTTATGATTTATGCGACAATTCGTGAAATTGCCACCAGTGAAGTTGGTTTATTTGTACTTTGCCAAAGCTGAGCGCTCCATATATATAAGTATATACTTCCCGCCAAACAGTTTCACAAGCAATTCAACTTTTACAAAATTGCAATAATGACAAAATTAGATGCTTAAATACACATACAAATGAGATAACTGTACACGCTATAAACTCAAGTGAATTGCGCTCAAAAAGCATGAAATATAGGTCAAGTTTACACATGAGCTTTTGCAAAGTGATTAAAAACTTGCGATACTGTGCTTTATACACAACTCAAAGTATGCCGTAACTGCATCTATGTACCTGTCAGCGTGTTAGGCGCAGCAGGCGATTGCTGGAAAGTTGACGCTAACTACATAACTAGCTAACTAACGCGAAAACTGCTTGCCATGTAGGAAAATTGTTGGGTGTTTTTCAAGTGATGCATGCAGTTCGACAGGGTTATAGCTCTGCAATTGCTATTTAAATATTTTATATAGATAGCTGAGGAGACTCCAAGTAAAATCGATCTACCAAATGCTGCCAAATGGAGATTTTATATTTTCAACATCGGACTATTGAAGATATATAGCTAAACTGCAGTTTAGTAACTTCAGTCGTCGCTTCAGCCACGACTGTTCAATGAACAAACTTATTAAAGACACCTTTAGATACAGGCTTTAAGCGCCAAAATACGAAGTTAGAGCTAACTACGATAATTTTTTTTTATATAATAGAGAGTTTGAGTTCGCGTTCGATTGGTATTTGTACTTTGTAAATGTTAAAGCGACTGCACAAATTGCCTTTCGTGAATACCAAATGGATATGCAGAGCGTATAAACCAAATTGTTTCAAGCTTTTAAATAGAAAAGCATTTAACACTTGAAGTTTATTTACAGGGATCGAACGGTAGATTGGTACTGGATTGGATTAGTAAAAAGCTGGTTTCTATATAAAACTTCATATTTCGCTTTACCGTTTGGTCTTGTCAAACATATGAAAGTGGTCGCGTAAAATATCTTGTGAAATAGTGGCATATAAGTTTTGAAACTTGGTTAACATGCTTATCCAAAAATTTAAAACTGATTTAACCTGCTCTATAAGAGTGTCATTGACTTTATACTGACTTTTTAAATAATATAAAGACATTCATATGTGTTTAACTGAAAAGAGCAGGCTTAGTCCAATTTTTATAAATTGTTCGACTTATAGTTATAATAATTATAAACAATTAAATTTGTTAGTTTATAATAACACTTCCAAATGTTCGAAAACAAATTTAAATTGCGCACCGGTTTATTTTTAGAATTTTTTTAAATGTTTTTAAAGTCTTTGTTTCGCTTCCGCACTCAACTGATGCATATATAAGTATGTATGTTTAGTGTTCACAAACTAAATTTGCCAAAGTTAAATCCAATTTGCCAACAATACCAGCTGTGGTATGGTGCATCAAGAGTGAGCGTATTCATGACCTAAGAGGCATAGGTAGTAATGTAGGTACGTAAATATGTATTTATAAAAGCAAGCACCTTCTAAAACTATGCGAGTTCATTGTGTACAAACGTTGACAAAAATATGGAAGCATATTTCAATATATACATATGTACAATAGAGAGCGCTACCTTTGCCATTGCCTGCTAATTGAGTCGCTGCATAGATATGTGCATATTTATGTAAGTCACAAACTGAAACTTTCACCACAATGTATACCTAAACTTATCCATGCCTCTACATACGCACATATATGAATATGAATTCTGTTATGAGAATGGCAGTAAGTGCAAATAAATACGCTTTAGAAATGAATATGGCAACGTGAGTGTGTGTGTGTGTGTGTCACATAGTTATGATTTTGCTATTGTTGTTGGCATAAATTTGCAAATTGGCAGCACGTTACATTGCACTCTTGCAGCGGATGAAACTCTCCAACGTACTAATGATGAAACTGGAGCAAGTAAGGTGCACGAACATAGTAATGAGAGTGTTTAGATGTATCTAAAGTAAGTTAGTAGTAGCCGTAGCAACACATACATACATAAATGTATAAAAACAAAATGAGAAAAGTAAAAACATTAGTTGATCTGTTCTGAGTGACATAATTTCCTAAATGGATTTGCTTTGGAATTTTGATGTATTTTTTCTACGGTGTTCTCAGAACTTCAACAATTTTTGTGGTGAATTTTTTGAAAGTCAACTACTAATTGTAATTAAAAGTAAATATAAAGTTTATTAAATCATATTTTGCTTTTTTGTGTTATTATGTTGACTAAAAACAAACGAAGTCGAGTGCTTTCAAAGCTTTTACTTTCTAAAAAGCTTTTTTGCGAAAATAATTTTACTCCAAGAAAAAAGTATCGCACTCAACCACCTATCTCTTTTTATTTTTATTTATTAAACGATTTTGAACCGAATAATTTTAAGCTTGAAATTTAATATTAAATATGGGTATATATTATATATCATTTTCAAAATCTTCAATAAGCCAAATGCATTGATATTTCTTGGAATCGCTCCCGACAACGCATCCTCGGCAACTTTCTGCCTCTAAAATGAAAATCTATTGGTTTTTGATTTCAAATTACATTTTTCACAATTTTCTCATTCTCATTTTCTCACGCCTACAAATTTCACTCAAATAAATATTTAAATGAAAAACGTACAAATGTTGCAATTACCTACTCCCCATTCGGTCACCTAAATAAATTTCGTATTTTCAACAGCAATAAATTTACAAATGAAATAAAGCCAACACCGTGCAGCATAAGCAACCAACAACAACAACAGCGGCAAAAAAGCGCACGCGCCACTTAAACGCTGCTGAAGCGTAAAGTAGAAAAAGGGCTATACTTGCACAGGGACGCATATCACCGTCACATGACCCCGGTAGTGTTAGTGCTGGGTGTTGGGTGATGGCAGATTTAGTGTTTAACCTAAAAGTTCGTTTGCCATGCAAAACACGTCGCCGGTGTAATTCGCAAAAACCAACACACTAAACATGTCCGGTCATAGAGAATTGTTAACGAGTGATTTCCGCCGAACGCCAGCGCAAAGCAACCAGAACGTGTTGCAACAAATACTATTATGGCACAACAAACCATAAGCTAACAATATTGAGAAGGCAAAAAACATAGCACAACAACAATAACAACAACTGAAAAAGCATATTAAACGAGGACGAGCTTTAACCCGTTTAGCTGGTGCTGCATAATGAATGAATGGATGCGGTCAAATTTGTATCGATTGGGAGGTTAGTGTGAATTGAGCATAACGGTATTAGTGCTAGTCACTTAGTTGATGTGTGGAAGTGCGCTTTTTTACCATATGTATATCATAAAGCGGCATGCAGCTAACGGCTTTGACGCTATTTATGAGCAGTAAACCCTCATTTGTTGAGGAATGCAAGGATGGCTGAAAAGAATTAGAGGCTGTTAGGGCGTCTTACGGCATTACAAAAAAAACAGGTTTGTTTATAGTAAACAAGAAAACAAATCAAATATTGAGGCAAACATAAATATAAATTTCACCGAGCAAAAGATAGATGATAACATAGAGCAGTATTAAATATGAGCAATGTTCATTTTGTATTCAGATCAGGTTTACTGCGCATACTTGTTGTGGCCAAAAGCCAAATGGTGTAATATCAGTTTAAAAAACCACCCAGTAAACATTAATTACGGATGGTTTTCAATAAAAAAATATTGCTACGAAGTGTATGAACGTATGGCCGGAGGGACTGGAAATTAAAGTGACTGGTTGTTGGAGATAGGAAAGGTCGCAAGGAAAAAGGAAAGCTCGAGAGCTGAAATAGTTAACTTTATTAGTTGGTTAGTAGGAAAACCGCTGCATAGGAGACTGAAAAGATTTTGAAATGAAAGTGTTGAAAACCTTGAAGATTGGAAGTTTTGTGGATTAAAGACCGAAAGTAATGAAAGAAATATGTAATGAAAGATCGGAAGGATATTAGCAGGGTAAAAAATTTCAAGTTTTGTGAAGGAAAGACCAAAAATGATGAGAGAATGAAGTTATGCAAGCTCGAAAGGTTATTAAAATATAATAAAGAAGGAGTGGTAAGTTCGAAAGAGTAACAACAAACTAGGAAAAGATCGGCGACAGGAAAATGAACTTAATAGAATGTGTAAAGTGTGGATGATCAAAGATATGAAAACTCGAAAAAAATTGATTGCTATTGTCGATAAAGGTATATATACAATATGTCTACAAGAAAAGATTGATTGGAAGCTGGTAAAAAAACAATTTCAATAAAAACTTTATCACATGAAAGGGTTCCAATGCAAAAAAACTAGAGACAAGCATAAAGATATTTTATTCATAAGCTTAATTTCTAATGGTCTACTGGGATATGAATTCGAATACGCACACTTTTTCCAAATTGCTAACATACGCCTGTTGGTTTTGTATTTGAGTTGCAGCGTGTAAAAATCAACACACGCTGGCCAATCGCCTGAAAGTATGTGAACAAGCAAGCATATATTATAAGGACGAGTCATGCGTGTACACTAAACGCTCAAAGGTAAAAATATGCGGCTAAATCGAATTTTTGATTATTATTTGTAAACATTTTGGTGTTGCCATCAATAATATCTACTCTTTCAATAACACAAAGCGCTGCAGAGAGAAATCTAATTTATGCCACATAATAGGAAATATTGTAGCTGATTTGTTGATTGAGTGCTGAGCTACAAAAAAGCAGGAAAATATAAAAATTGAAGCGGAATTAATTTAGATAGGGCAATACGTGAACAATAACTAACAAACGCAGATTTGAAATGATTGCTACTTTATCATTTGATAAAGTTAAAAGTGTTTAATTTTTTTTTAGGCTTTAATACCGAAATTTCGGGAGCTCCAGCGGTATCAATGCTGGGATGCGGTTATGTTGCAGAATATTTTTACATAACCGACAATTGTATATTTCATCGAAGAAATGTTTTTCATACAAATAATAAATAAAATATATAAATGCCGAATAAAATCGGGACTATTTTGCAACATTTTAAGTATTAATTGCTGATCTATTATTTTAATTTAATATTTGAAATCTCACAAATCTTCAACATTGCTTACCAAATAATCAAAATATAAAGTTTGCAATAAAGTATGAATCTCGAAATTTCGGAGTTCCGTACTACCTTATGAATTTTAATATATGCATAGTTTTTATGTTTCTTGTTTCATTAGTTAATAAGTTAAGCAGTAACATATTTTACTTCTTTACAGTTGCAGGGAGCTACCCATCTTAAGCGCACTCGAATTTTGCTTTCTGTTGTGACCATAAAACTATAAAATTTTATGGCCGCCTTTTTTGGGGGTGCGCATGCCAGCTAAAGTCTTTTATGACCTGTGACACTACATAAAGCAACAAAAACAAAATGAAATACAGTTTTTCAGCCACTTAGCATATGCTCCACCTACCTAAAGCTGCTTCTAGCCACTTATGGCGGCACACATTGTAGAAAAATACACAAAGAAACGGCGAGAAAGTAAACAAAAATAATTGCAATCAATTTGACTATTTCGTGGCTTTGTTTTTTGTTCGTTTAGCTTTTGCCATTCATTCAATATTTTGTTGCCGTTAGCTTCAAACAAAGCTTGAAAAAACGGTCATCAAATACAAATACGAGTGGTCGCTCGTTGCGTAAACTCGTAAAAAAGCGCGCAATTTTAATCACTTAATTGTTTTATTCTTTTATTGCTCTGGCTTTTGTTATTATTATTATTATTGTTATTAATTTAATTGCGCATTTTTTATGACTTAATTACTTAATGCGTTTATTTGTAGGATTTGTTGTTTTAGATTTATGCCACTTGCCACTTTGGTGCTGCTGTTGCCATTTTTGTACAGTGTGCGTGCATGACGGCATGTGGCAGAGCATTGACAATGTTTCCGCGTCGTAAATTTTTGCTTTTTTGTGCTATAAAACACTAGAGAATAGATAGCCTGTGAGCTGCATGAGATTTATGGGGCAGCTGCGTTTATTGCGTAGCAAAGTGACCACGTGTTTGAAGGTTCCTAAAAGGCTAATACAAACAGATATTTTTTCTCAAATGAAATTTGTTTGAAAAAGTCGGGGCTAATTTATTAATACTTAAACTGAACCTGAACTCTCACCAAACCCTGACCTATAACTTCTCAATTAAAAATATGGTTCTATCAGCGGTCTATACAAAACCCAAAGCCCCATATTATGAAATAAATCATTCACTCTCTATAGAAAATAAAATAGAGCGCAACTAAATTCCCGGTCGTTGTGTTTTTTCGGCACTAGTTTCCATTCATCTTACCTCACAAAGCAGTGACTCGCTTAAATTTTTCGGAGATTTGAGACACCTACTTATCATTTGGTTCCCTTTATATTTTTTAAATTTTATATTCACTACCGTGTGAAATTAGAACAATAAACAAATAAAATAATAAAATAAATAAAATTAAACTTTGCAGACAGTAAGTCCATGTTTGCAAAAACTGGAAAAACTTCTAAGATCTCACTGTTTTTGAAATGATGTACCGGTTGCTACCTATCGACTATGCACATACCTCCGAAGAAATATTCCAAACCAAATCGTCAAACGACACAACATGAAACACTGAAACGCATTTACAAAATAAGCAGAAATTGTATTATTTTTTGTTTTTTTTTTTAGTCGCATTCACAAACTTTCTCCGCACACGTATTCCTCCATTTATTTGCAAAAACAATACCTTAACAATTTAACAACTTAATTCAATAAACTTACCTGCTCGCAGAGAAGCAACAGTAGACCAAATAAAAACTAAAAAAAAAATGCAAAAGTTTTTGCATTTCATTCGAACCCTTCAAACTACTCCACGCCTTAGCAACTTTTCTCTTCGCACTTAACTGCATTTGCACAACAAATACAACCAAGTTGCTGAATACTGATAGCTACTACCGTCGAACGTCGTATGTGCCACTTATGTAAGCGTCTGTAGTTTGCCTACAGGTGCAACTGGCAAATGTCGCTCAACGTCTTTAACCCTTTACTTGCTCACTACTTGCAGCAAAGCGTGTTTAAGAAAAGTTGAGTGTTGTGTGCTTTGTTATTGTATGCATAGCTTTGCACACATACGTCAACAACTGCGCTTTAGTTCTTGCTGCGCCGCAGTCGCCTTTATTGTCTATCTCTAAATCTACTCGAGTGGCTCGTAATTCACTCGTTGCGTAGTTACTTTTTGAGTTTTGCATTTGTTGCGTGAAGAATTGCAGAAGAAAGTCAACGTGCACTTATTGCACGTGTGCAAACCGACAGACACTAGTAGATAAGAGTAAACGGGTGAGGAGAGAAAAATAGTGGCAGCTATTTGCAGTTACTTATTTCTTCTACAACTTTTGCGTTTGCTATTCCCTTTTGTGTGCCAAGAAGCGTGTAGTTTTTTAGCAGAAAATATTTTTTGTGCTTCGTCAAAAAAAAAAGTTGCGAATTTCTTTATGTTAACAATTTGGTTCGAAAATCATGAGCTTACGTATGAGCGGCCTCAGAGCTTGGATTTGCATATGTGTGAGAAAATTTTACAGGAACTTTGATAGATAGAGCAACGCAATTTGTTGAATTCTTACGTTACGTATTCATTGAAGGATGGGACTGTTATCATGCTCTCTCACAAAACCAACCAACAGTAATGCTTGGAATAATATTCTAGAGATATTCGAAGCTCTCTGCATATGCTATAAATTATTTGGAAAGGACTGTTATCATTGGAACCGACTGAATTAAGTGTCTTAAGGGGGTTTCGATAGACTGATCAATTTTCTAAACTTTTTAGCTCGGTCAAGTAATATTTCTTGTACACAAAGCGTTACTTTTCATAGAAAAGTATTCGAAAATTACTTCAGAGAGTTCCAGAAAACAGCATCTAATATTTGTTAGCGCATTCCGAAACTTTCTTTGTTTTAATTCTTAATTAAAACTAGAAGAATTATTATGTTGATGTGAGACACCGCTAAAAAGATATAGTAAAAGAGAAAATGCTTCTCAGTGCTTACTTTAGAAGCTCCGAGAAAGGCAGGCTAGAATCAATAGAGAATATGCTTAGGAAAATAAACTCGTGATATTAAGGAATAAGTTCTGTGAGCTCAGCATTTCCCAACGTAAAAAAGCAGTTTGTGTAAAAAAGTATAAAAATTGCCTGGTAAGATTTCTTGAAAGCATAATTAGCGTATAGCGCTGCTAGAAATCACAGTATCATTAGACTTTATATTAGAATTATTATTGAAAAGTTAGCTTGGTACTTTTTTACGATCTTTCAAAAATAATGAAGGTGAAATTCAGAAATATATATTCAACTCGTTTTACAAATAAGATACGCATACACTAATACTGCGCTACATAGATTCTATATAGAACTGTTCTCTACTCTACCCTCTACTTGGGTTGTTTCAAAGGCAGTTTCAAGGAAGGAGGAATATTCAAAGAAATTCAGATTTAGTATGAGAAAAAGTATTAGTGAAATCATCGTATTCTGAACAAAGCCGCTTAAGTAAAAATATAAAATATTTTTGAGAAAAGTCGGTAAGGCGCGACTCTGCAAATAATAAACTTAAACACAATTTCTATTCACGCTAAATTTTGCATAAAATTATCGGTACTAGAGCAATTGCGATAAAATATAATTTAATAATAAATTCATGAAATATTTTGCAACAATAAGGCAACAAAAAACGGCATGACTTTTTAATGCAAGCATTTGCTTTGACTGACGCTGCTTGAAGTCGCTGCCTTGCTACACCAGTCTCGAGACAACCCTGCGCATCTACGTACTCTCTGCAAGACAATTATTTTTATGACTGCTGTCAAGCGCTCATGACACAACATATACCATAAAACAAAAAAAAGCACGACACAACAACATCAAAAAACAACATCAGCTAACCAAACCAAAGTCGCAAATGCGCTTACTCGTAATAAGGAAACTAAAAAGCAAACAAGCTCACAAGACAAGGCAGAAAAATAAGAAACTGCGCTACCGAAAATACGCCAGCAAAATAACGATTAAACGAGAGTAACGCAACACACAGCGTAACAAATAGCGTAAAAAAGGAGAGTGAATTGCGCGAGTAGAAGCGCAAAGTTGGAGGTTGCGTATACGCCATGGCCTGCGGCGTATAATGTCTACGTACCTCAAAACAACTGTAATATTATGGAAAACATGGAAAAATGTTGAACACAAGAACCATGAAACTAACAAGATGCTGGAGTAAATGCAACAACAAGCATATCATAATCACAACAAGCATAATAAGGAGCAGGTGGTTGGAGTTGAGGAACGCGCTGACTGTCACGCAATTTGCATTCAGTAATTATTTGAGCCAATTAGTGACATCGGTTCACCGAACGGCTGGCCATTTGCTGTTTGGCATTTATGCTGGTGGCAACTCATATCTACTTTCATCGCAGTGGTCGCATCTTTAATTTGTTTGCTGTTTCCTGGTCTACGCACTCGTAATTTTTTAGCGCTGTCGTTGTTGAGGTTCAGGTTAGTAAAATTTTATAGCCTAGTAAGCAGATAATTAAGCTTTCAATGGTTGAATTTTTAATCTAATTGAGTGGAGTTTCGTAATTTTCGTTGTAGCTGACATTTGCTAAGTGCAATGGCATTGTATGTACAAGAGCTTAAGCTGATTTTATAAGAAAATATGATATGATATTTATCTAAAATACCGTATATTTATATAAAATCTTTAAAGTTACCACCTAGCTAAGCAATGAAGTTTAATTTTATATTGAAATACAATTAAAAATAATTATATTATTGAAAAAATAATTCAAAGCTGCCGTATTATAGATTAATATAATATATACAATTTTTTTAAAATTTTTGTATTTCTAAATTTTTTGAACTTTTAACCCTGAATGTAGAAATATAAAAACTGTGTCTCTTTATGTTGATATAAAAGTGTTTATATACACAATTTTACCCAAAAGTAACTTCAAAGTAGTATTTTATACAACATCGTGAGTTTGGGTTGGCCCTAAATAGAACAAATTTTTAAGTTATTTATTTTATTTTAGAATTAAGCAAATTTTCTGCTGCTGATGTAACTTTTTTGCATAGCGTTGCCAACTTAGAAGTGCAGAAATGTTTAAAATGCGCTTGGCACGTGTTAAATAGAATATTCATTCGTTGAATTGCTGTGAGAAGTAAACTTTGCTTTATTCGCTGTTATTAATTTTAATTAAAATTCACATATCCTTCCGAGTATGCACTTCATAACAGTTTAAAAAAAAACTCTTGTTGTTATCGTTGTTAACAATACTTTCCGGATAAATTTCGACAAAATGCATAAATTTTGTTTACAGTGCAATTACCGTGTAAATTTTTAGGAATATGCTTTTAATTTTTACCGCAAAATTACAAAGCGAAACTCGGGGGAGAAACAGGAGCGGAAACTTATGCTAGACTCTTGAGTGGCCTGAGATGCTCTGGTTTGCAGTTCTTACAACGTAAACATGCATTTATTAATGTGGATGTAAATAAACGTAACTACAACTATGCGGTTTATTGACAAAGCAGACAACAATAACAACAACAATGGCAGCAAACAAATTAACAGCAAATATTAACAATGTCGAGAACAAGCAAATGCAACAACAACGAGAAACAGCCGCTTAAGACAAGCCAAGCAATTTCAGCACATTAGCAGCGGCAGCACAAGCACATGTGCAATATGCCATAAGAACAACAGCAACAATAACAGCGACATTACAGCAGACGTCGAAACTTCCATCACACACACACACACATAATTCTAAGTAGTCACAACATACTCGCTGACATTGAACATACCTATGTATGTATGTATTGTGCTTATAAAGGATAATAAGCGTTAGCCGAACAACAACAAGCTGTAAACAATAATAATAACAACAGTACTAACTAACAATAATGCAACGAAGAGCTTGTGAAACTTTAGCAATTATGTTGTTATTCCTAGTAAACACATTTGTGCTTCAAGCACACACTCACACACACAGAGAAAAGTACAAGGGTGCACATATACAACAGCTCAGGCCAAAAGCGTGATGGTTTGGCGGAACTAGTTATACGACCAACTAGTATCTTTCAACTCTATTTTATTATTTTTTTTTCTCTCTCTTTCTCTTTCATTTTGCTCTCATTTGACCACTATCTGTTTCCCTCTCTCGGGGATATCAATTTCTTCAATCGCTATCTCTATCTCTATGACTACTAATATATCTATTTCTATATCTATCGCTATCTAATTATCTTTCTTTATCTCTTTTTTATCGCTTTCTCTCTCCACTCTAAAGCCTTGTTACTCCAGCAACTTTATCAAAATTATGCCAACTTTTAGGACTTTCTGTCTTTAAGAGCGCAAATTGAATGCAATTCATTATTTCCTGAAAGGTCACCCTATTAAAAATCATAATCAAAATTTTTCATGCAGCAGCTTCAACGTCTTTTTTACGTCTTACCTTATTTATGTACTTTTAAAACATATCAAACAAGTTTATTTAAGAACACGCGCACATATTAGTATGTCTGATACATGCTCCTGGTGTTTAGTAACTTTTTTTTTGATGTGAGTGTTAAATATTATTTTGATTTTTATATAATTTTTACAACAGAGAGAAAAAAGACTTAAACACGGTAAAAAAAGGTTTAAAATATCTAAAATATATTTTAGTAAAATTTGCACCTTTTTTTTAAATAAGAAGAACATTTGTGATTACATCATATAAAGTGCTAAAAAAAATTGAGTTAATTTTTTAATCTCCGATAAAAAATTATATAAATTAATTAGCGTTATATATTATATATAATTTATTTTTATATTTTATATATAATTTTCAAAAAAAAACTTGCATACTTTTAGGATATTTGCAGCACCTCTTCCACTGTCTTCATATATGTTTGTATATTTGTTCAGACGCGCTCTGTTGCATCTGTTTTGGTCTGTTATTTTTATTTTTCTTTTCAACATTAGCATCCTTTTTGTGCTTTTTTTCCTCAACCACATGTCTTTTCTTTTATTTCTATTATTTTTTTGCGTCTGCTCATCTTGCTCGTGTCGCTGGCAGCGCAGACTTGCATGTCGCATTACGGTGCTTAACATAAAACTTGTGTTCTTGTCGCATAATTATATTATTTTGTATGAAACAAATTTCTTCCTTCCGCGGAATATGCCAACAGGCATGAAGCCAGCCATTTAAGGTGGATATAATGTTCGGCTGTAAGTGAAAAACGTAGTAAACGCATTTGCGGAGTTCGTTAGTAGAAAAAGATACTTAAAATTACAGAATCGGAATGCTGAGGTGGGTTTATGTATGTGAGCTAAATGGTGTCTTTTATTTGTATTTTACAAGCAATTATTTTTAGTATTATACTGTCCTTGTACTTTTTAATGCGCATATGGTTTGAAATTCCTCATTAACTTTGCATAATGGCTTTCTTCGCTGGAAGATGGTATGAGAGTATTTATGCCAATGGAGTCTCTCTGTTATTTGGTAGACATTTGAGGAAACCTTAAAAATTTCTCCAAGCAACTGTCTTCTTATCAGGTCTGGGTTTCATCAGCTAATTGTCGTGCAACTGGATTAGTGGAGAGATATTGTTTATGTGACGACCAACTGGAATATTATATGTACGATAAACAAGCATGTCAAAGCACCAAGTTACGAAGGTGCTCAAACCAAAGGGGTTTCTTTTTCTAAAAATAATGGTAACCGGTTTTTTAAACCTCCAAGCGCTTTCGATATCTAAAAAGTAGTAAAATATAAAAATCCAAAAAATTACTCCAATATGAGGATATTTTTATTTACTCTTTTATACCCATAACGATGCTAATTCCAGATTCAATGGATTAGTATGTTACAACTAACACAGATCACATTGGTCTTCGCTCATCATTCATGTCTTTTCTTAAATCAATTTCCAGCTGGTGGAACACACTTTTTTGTCCACAGTCTTTGAACCAATCCAAAGTCCAACGGTTGATGTGACATGCGAATCAGATAAAAAGCAATCATAACCACTAAACTGGCAGTAAGCGGCAGGAATGCAACTTTCATGGAGTGCGGCTAGGAAATGCAACACTACCCATATCCACAGCATAAGCTGTACTAAACCCTCTCGCGTTTGCTCAGTGGAGGTCGGCGGTTCAGCTAAGCTGCAAACCTCATCGCTTCACCGAAGTCTTACACATCACACAAACCTTCGCACAGCCGAATGAGAAGTGACTAACGTAAACTCTTTTATCACAGACTGGCAAACTTCTTAGTAGTTATGTATGTATGTCTGTAAGCTTGTATATCACGTCAACTCTATCTATATTTGCTACCAATGACTTTAGCTTCGTTTTCGTGTCAAATCGCTTTGCTCATTTTACTCTGTCTGTCTCTCTGTTGGTTTTTGCCATTACACCCTTTGATCGCTATGTGTGTGTGCGTGCGTGTGTTATGAGTGGATAGTGTTTCGTGGGTATTGTTTTACGCTGTGTGCCCATAAATCTTTTGTCCATTTTGACATTTCAATTTCAATTTTTGCTGCTTCGCTTACAGAACTATGCTATGACAAGCATTTGAGCAGCTAAACAAACGTGCATACATATATACTTGTATCTCTGCTTTCTATATACACGTATGTATTGCTTATAGCTTTCCCTACACATTGCATTTTTGTTCTAAGCAAATATACTCGAACATGTCCTTCTCGCATTATTGATCCTGAACTCTAGTTTATTTGCGGCATCGAAACGGAAATCATTGTTTATGTAGGTATGGTAGATTGGTGTTGGTTTTCGGTTGTCACCGCAACTTAAATTTGTTCGTTGATTTCTCAAGTTGGTACATATAGTGTTAAATATTTAAATATTTGTTAAAACCACTTGACAAAACAGTTTATCTCGATTTAGCGTTTTCAGTCTTTTAAGCCATAAATGGATTTATTCTTAAACTTAAAATATATATAGTGTGGTATTCTAAGTAAGCAACCGGAGAGAGGAAGAGTAGCAGAAATTCTTCCAAATTTAATATTTAGAAATACCTTTGATGACACTTTTAACAACCTCAGGCCATATATGATTTAGTAAAAGCCCAAAACGCTCTTTTCTAACACAACAGAGCGTTATTGATCAACTAGAAAAATCAAATGATTCAGAAAAAGTTCTCTATCATAAACCCTGCCTAAATTAACAAGCCTTTTACTCGACTTTCTGTCACGGCAAAGCTTAAGTAATCAAACACACCAGATACAACGCATACAAGTATATGCCACATGCCACATACCAGTATTTATATCCTTTAACTTTAGAAAACCAATATGCAAATCTTACTACACTAAAAAAAACAAGAGTTGAAGAAACAATTTACTGCAACATGCCCTCACGAATTGGAAGACGATTTACGCCATTCACAATCATTAAATGGCATCAGTAATGGATTGGGGTGAAAAAAGTCTGCTGAAAGTCATGTGGCAAACCTTGAGTTCACATGTCCACTGATTGCGACGCTAAGTCATGGCCTGACAGCCGTGATATGTTGCACCAACTGCGAAACGGTCAAGCAACAACTGAAAAAAAATTAACAAAGTCATGACAAAGAGCGCCACAGCAAGTAGCCATAGCTCTTAGTCGGCTGGAACAAGTATACGCTGGCTACAAACGAGCGCTGAGACGTAAAACTCAAGCCGCACGCAAAAAGTAGCGAGAGTAGCAGCAACATAGAGGTGACAAAGCATATGTGAGTTTTGCGCAGCATTTCTTTTTAAGTAATTTCTTTCGTATATTTTCTACTTCAACTTGCGCACGAACACAAGAAATCCGCTTCCTGCGCACACTGCAGAGTTTTTTCTAGCCTGGGGATATACAGTTTTTGCGCCTACCACAGGACAGCTGTCGTGTATTCAGTAGTTGGAAAAACTATAGCATAAAGCAGAAAATGAACTTGCTGTCGTATTGGCTATGGTCGTAAAACTCTTAGGCGCTATGTATTAAGGAATGCCATCTGTCATCGTAACGCTTATGAATCAAAATCAAATAAAGTCGCTGACTTGTGCAAAGCAAAATAAAGAAGTGCGCATACAAAGCGCAAAAGCTATAAAGGAATGTGAAGGCACAACAACGAAACACAGAGATATAGCAAAGCACAACCGTGGCATTTCACTTGACATTTGAATTTCTCAGCGCTGCACGGCAATATGACTTACAGGCCAACCGGCTGGTTTCCTGCTTGCAGGCAGTCAACTGGCAGCACTACGGTAACGAATAGCCAAACAAAACAAAAAAAAAACAATCGAAGAATAACAAACGTAAAAATTCTATGTAAATATTGGCTGGTCAGCTTTTTGTTTTGTTTATTAATTTTGCCCTTCTTCGGCATGAAGTGCTCGCCGTCATATGCGGTGCATGGTCACGAGGGACGTTAAATAAATTTGTGAAATATAAGATAGTATTATTAGCTAGTTTATAACACTGGAAAACTCTTAAAATATACAGTGTGGCACCTAGTAGCATTTCCAAGCTTTATAAACCCAAGTTTTTTCCAAAATATAATCCTAAATTAGACTCCCTTGCCCGTCTCTCTCTTCTCTCTTTCTGAGATGAAACCGTCGCAGACTTTCAAAGTCAAAGATACAATTGATGTTTTGCAACTTCTAATCAAAATCGTGTATTTATACCAGATCATAGGCCCTATATTTTACTGTGTTGCTAGAATTCTGGCCTGTACCAGCGAATCTATGTATCACCAACGGGCACGAAATGATGCTGAAACTCCTTCGGATGCCCATGACTCCAACCGCTTTCTCAAGTCCAATATGCCATTTGATATGAACTTTTTAGATCACCTGAGGCTCATCGAAAACCAACGTAAGATCACGTTCATTTTCGTTAAACCAAAATTTGAGGGTCACCATTGTAGGGCAAGAATATCTCCATATATAAGCTCTCTTTAATTTTACTGCCAGATTTCCTTTCAAAAATAATTTTCGAATTATCGACATATATATTAATGCTCGCTTCCGCACGCGAAATTTTTACTGTAGTCCTTTAAGAAAACGTACTATGCTTACGAGGGTCTTGCTCGAACTTCACAAGTTTTATAAGATCTCTTCCAAAAGCTGTCTAACATATTACTTTACTTACAGTGCCTTGTAATACTGTAAGGCA
The DNA here is from genome assembly GCF_042242935.1 of Bactrocera oleae. Classification (NCBI taxonomy): domain Eukaryota; kingdom Metazoa; phylum Arthropoda; class Insecta; order Diptera; family Tephritidae; genus Bactrocera; species Bactrocera oleae. Next base: position 4,549,597 of record NC_091538.1, read on the forward strand.
CACTTTATTTTACAGACCATCCTCGTAAGCACACATATGCTTCCAAAAACAAAAAAATTATGCGGGTTTGCATGTGGCATGACGGTTGATTTTGCATTGCCGCACTGCAGTGTTTGTAAAAGTTCAAAGTTGTATGTTTTAAGGCGCATGCAATGCGAGCTTGTTTGCTGTTGTTGTTGTTTTTATTTTAGCATATGCATGACGTCCCCACAAACTCATTCCTGGAGCATATTTATATCAAGCTTGTCGACGGTATGTGGTGTGCTTGGTTTTACATATATACATACGACATATACACAAACGCATATATTGTATATGTGGCAGTATATATGTGTGTAAATGCATATACCACGTCATTGTTTGGCCAAAATGTCCACTTCCGCATGATGGAATGCTGGCATCCGCTTGTTTTGGCAGCTGACTCTACTGTGGCTCGGTTCACAGGTGAATTTGTCGTTGAGGCATGCAATGTTGTTGCAACATGCTTTTCTTGTTTTACTTTTTCATTTTTGAATTTTGCATTTTTCCACATTTTTTGTATATTTTTTATTTTTTTGTTTTTTGTAACGAGCAGAAAAACATCGAAACATTACTGATTTGTTTTGCGATAATTTCTGCGCTTGAAAGTAAACAGTTTTACTCCACAAGTATAATATATACCAATAACAGAATTTCTAGTTCAATTAATTGTGTAATTAATGAGATTTTTTTGATCTCCTAACTCTTTTAACTTTTTTGTTTCCTGCTTGGATTACACTAATTATTAATTAATAATAAATTAAGTAAAAAACTGTTCAGCTGAAAATATACCCAATTGAGCTTGCTTAGTCTAGATTTGGTCCGACGAGCTTTCGGTTGGTAGTTTCGAACGAAATCTCATTAGAAAACCATTTAGTCTCAATACGAAGTTCTCCGAGCCGAAGAGCTTCGGGTTCCGAGTTCGTTAAAAAACCTTTTTAGGTTTTACCTACATCGGTTTTTGGTTGGACCTCCGATTCGGTTACGTAGAACCCAGTGATAACTTAACGACCTTTTTGACTATGATATTTAAGAAATTTACGTTGTAAACTGATAAATCATTATATAAAGCATAATCTCTGATTTAAGGAGAAATATTATCTTCGAGGGCTAATGGGTACAGGTAAATAAAGGTCATATATTTGGGTCATATATGGCCCATTATTATTGGCCAAAAGCTTACCTTCATATTTTCGAAAGTCTCGAAAGTCCAAAAGCTCTACGAAAGCCTTAAACGGCAACATTTCCACAGTTAGATTTTGAAATCTCTACTACAACTAGTTGATAATAGAACCCAAATTGTGGAACCCCAATTGTGAGCGCTTAAAGCAAATAGCAAAGAGCCTAAAAATTAAACAGACTTCTTGTATCCTCAATTAGCATTTAAGCAGTCGTATTTTGAAACAAATTTCTATGTGAAATAATTCCCTTGACACATGCATATCTTTATAGTTAAAATATAAGCCTTTATAAGGTAACTTCTGGAAAGAAAGGAGGGAATTTCCAGAGCAGAAAATAGTTAAATTCTTGAAACTTCGAACATGTTATCGCAATCACTGCAAAATAATCATTTGAAAATGTTTGAAAGTTAATGAGTTTACTTCTTGCTTTATATTGGAGATACTTTTTTGAAATGGTGAAATAATAAAGAAATTATTAAGAACTTCATTAATCAGATGAAAGAATTGAAAAATTATATTAATGGGTCCGGTAAAATTACATATTCTAAAAGCAAACGCGTGAAGTCTTCTATGAAAAGCAACAGAGGTGTGGCAAGTAACGCATCGTTTTTCAAAAGAAACCAGTCCACGAGCCTTTTAATGCAGTCAATTTAATAGAGTAAAGCAGTGCAAAGCAACTGAAAAGCAAATAACTGGAAATCAAAGTGTAAATGTAATGGGAAACTCTGTGTGAAAATCACTGGCCACTTACACTTCCACGAATATCACACGAGCAAGCAAATAAACAACACATAACTAACAAATACAACATACTAACAACAAATGGACAACAAAAAGTGGCTACACAACATACATACAAACACAAACACACACATAACACAGTACTCAAAAGCATTTGGCGCTTGACGTTCAGCGTTACATTTCATTCACTTACGTTTATTAAAAAATTCCACAAAACAAATAAGAAATAACACAAAACGGACATAGCACACAACACAAACGCGGAAGTGTGGCTGAAATAACCAGAAACCAACAGCAAGTGTAACTAACACTATGTGGGTGTAAATAATAAACACACAGATGTTGCTTTTTGTTTGTTGTGAGCAGTTGCATCAAATAAATTGACTAAATTGTTGTAATAGAAACAAATCTCACAAGTGCATGCATACATTTGTACAGGCAAATGTACTCGTATGTCAGCGTGTAGACTTTGGCGTTTGCAACATTTCCAATCAACCGCAGATTCACTTTGGGGAAACAGATGGAAAGCGCTACACATGTTTACATGCAACTGTTGTACACATATTGTTGTAGTTATGCGGCGTGTTGGGTCATCTTGCAATATTTAATTACAAAATGCATAGCAAAAACGAATATTAGTTGTGAAATGGATGATATTTACAAAAGCCATGTGAGCACAGTGAGATTTTTTGAAAATGAAATTCGAAATTTCCAAACGAACTCAGCCCAAAGTGATTTGAAAAAGTAATAAAGATGAAAGCATCGAGAACTTTTAAGCAGAGTTTTCAAACTGAAGAACACGAGTGTGTAGCCGCAATAAGCTTGCAAAGGAGTTGCGAAAAGTTGAGATTTAAAATTTAAAAGCTTTAATCTAACGAAAATTTGATCTATACTGTAGTTTCTTCACACCGCGGTATAAAGCGAATTATTTTTTGTTTGAAAGCTTATACGGTTCTCTATATTTCTATGTAGTCTTCTGTTTCAGCGTTGAACTTATCGTAGATCGCAATTAAATAATAGTTCTGTAGCAGATAAAAATATTTCTGGTTTGTGCTATTTAACAAGTGTATAAGAATGCCTTTTTATACATGCCGATAAGATATTAAAATATTGTGACAGCATTGAAGGGGTTTTCCAAGTATTTCCAAACTTACTTCGCCTTTGCATACATTTTCGAGCTCAGTTAATCCTAAGCTCGAAAACTTTGAAACATAACAGTGGCGAGATAGTTTCAAATTAAAAAGTAAACTTGCGACAAAACACTGACTTCCAACCGTTCTGACCATGAAAAAGTCAGATATATACTAAATGAGATTTAGTGAGATTTGCAGTAAGGTCAGATCACCACTGAGTTTATATAACATTGACATAAAAATCAAAAATTTCAACTAATACTTTCCTAGTGATAGACTACTCGCTAAGATTTATTCTAGCAGTTAGATAGATAGCAGTATAGATTTTGAAACTATCCTAGTTATGCTTAGAGATATTCGAGAGCAAACAGGTTTTTCAACCCTCTGGTAACTGTGCTGCTAATGACCAAGGTTGCAGATATATTTTGCTAGATATATTACACCACGATTTTACTCCATTCTCCATACTTGCTTGAATCCAATAAGATCTTAGAGTTTAGCATCTCATCTAACGAATATAGAAAACATTCAATCGAGATATCATATTATATATTTTTACATACAGTTCAAAGCATTTGCTTGCCAAGTTCCAACGCGTTAAAGAGCACCGACTTTTCATCATTACACATTCTCTGTAGTATAAGTCGGCCTACTCAAATGCCGTTTTTGAACCGCACGAAATCGTGCACAACTAAAAAATGACCTAATGAGAATATCATCCCTAAATAATTGCTTAGTAAAAGTTAACATTGCTCAATGAACGTTTTTAGCTCATTCTCGAAATGACTGCACAAATTAATCTCTGGTAGATGGCAAAAAACACAACAACACAACTTGCAACATAAGCAAAACTTACCAAAACTCTTTTCGTTAAGATTTCTTTTTCTTGATTTCTTAATTTCATGCTTCATTTGCAAATGTCCGCACGAAGTGTGGTCCCTACTTTATATGAATTATAGTGAAAACTTTTAAGCCACATTGTCACATAATTATCCACCAAACAACGACAATATACCAACAACAGCAAACACAACGAAGAAATCCGAAATGAACAACATGCACGCGAATAGAAAACAAAGAAATTAACAACAACAACATCGCTGTTAAATGAACTTATAAAAGCCACATTAAAAGTCAATGAGCGGCTAATGGAATTAAGTCACTGACGGCGGCTTTATTGCTGTGTATGTGTGTGGATGTGAAGTTGTGTGCTCTTAGTGTGACCAGCGAAAATATGCTATGAAAAATACCCGTTTTAAATGTAATGCACGTAATGTCATTAAAATGTTGATTACGAATAATTAAGAAATTCTGGCAACACTTTTTCGAAGAGTTTTCGGTTTGGCCTTTTCGCTGTTTGGGATTTTCGTAAGTCTCCGTGCTGCATGTTTTTCCAATTATTGTAATTTTTCTTCTTTACTATTGTGTTGTGCTGTTCAATTACGAAACAGCTGCTATTTAATATTAAGCGATGTGTGGCGCAATGAAGCTACAACAACATAAATAAAAAAGTTAAGTATTGTAAGAAAGTAGTTAGGATATATTACTGATATTAAGTTCTTGGAGTACTGACAACAGCAATTTTGATTAATCTGCATGATGAGTTTAACTGTCTCAGCGTGATCTCTAACTTGGAGATCGGACTTAAAACCTTACCAAAGCTTTGTTCGGTATTAATTCCACAGCCTTAGAAGAATACCTATAATAAATAAGAAACCCAGAATTTTTATAAAATATAAAAGCTAAACTTTCGACAGAATTTTCTGAAAAATTGGAGCTGTAATGTTTTCTTTACAGAACATGTAAGAAAATATTTAAAAGAATCTCGATCAAACTGATTTCATATGTACAATATATGCATACAATTTTTACATCCATGAGGCTTTTATTAGCAAATCGTTCACATATATACAAAAACATATGTCTGCTCTCAAAATTCAAGGCTACTGGACAACGGTGGTGAGCTAAATGACAGCTCGCGCCAGCTGAAATACAACATATACATACAAAAAAAAAAACTTCTCATCAATTAATCCTTTTGTGATATTTATTTACTTACGAATTCTTTTTGAAATTTTCGTACCATATGCTGAGCCTTTTTAAATACTTCAATTTATCCAATCGGCAAAAGAAAAACTACAAAAAAAAAGTTAAAAAATCAGCTCCACTGCTGCAAGCTTAGTGCTACCACTTTTTGCCTTCATTTCTCGCTAATTTATGCAAATTCTCCGACACAATTTACAGGAGACATAATTAGCTTAAGACAGACGGAATTTTTAACGATTTGTCGCATACTACCCAATGTCTGGTTTACTAGCTTCTGACTGCCGCCATGGCCATCACAGCTTCGGTGCTCGTTTTAGGTCATTATCAACGAAGAAATTTGTTCGGTATGCAGGCTTGCTTCGAACAAAGCGACAGAGAAAATGACAAAGAGTAGAGTAGAATGAAAATGCTACTCAAGCAAAAAACGTGGAGCCACAGAACAGTCAAGAAAGTGTTGAATGAAATTACTGTGGAACCTGTATTAAGGCAATAGCAATGAATGTCCAGCATCCGAAGGACAACGCCAATAACAAAACAAAAAATTAAATAGAAGAAAAAACATTGAAATGTGTCTTATGCGGAAAATAATACCCTCCTATACTTCTTTTCAACTTGAACATCTAATACTGCCGACAGCACTAAAGACAATTAAACTGCTGCTGTTAACTAACGAACGGAATAGCGCTCAACTACCGGCATAATAAGCAACAACAAGGGCAAATCAGTTTACGCTCGCCTGGCGTATATAGGAAGAAAGGGAGTCAAGAAAAATAAATAACTGAATCAAAATAACCGTGTCAGCAAACGGAAATAGAATAGGGGACACATTCCGGCAAGGCGGACACAATCAGAAATCGACCTACGGAAGTTTAGTGTGAGATGAAAGAGGAGGAAGAGGATGAGTAGAGCGGGTGAAGAAACTGAAGTTGAGTAATGGGCAGTAGGGTATGTAAACACAGCGAAAGCAGCTCAATGAGGAAGGCGTCTAGTCGCGCCGTTAGGCCAGCACGCGTAGTATACATAACTATTCATTCAATTCATTAAGACCTTCTGAAAGGCTTTGGTGCTTATACCATACCAATAAACAGATGTATGTTTTGGATATTAAACAGTGTATAACGGCTGTTGAAGAGTGTACAAACAATTGTACTACACTTTTTTATAGCTTTTGAAGCGTTATAAGCTTTTCAAGCTTCTGCTAGCTTTTTGAGAGCTTTTATGGAAATTGTTTATTCTAATATTATATTATTCGTTAATACATTTTCAAATTCACACCAAAAATAATAGTTTTATACTAACAGGCAATATTCCTGGTTCTCTTCAAATACACAAAGTCTTGGAGCAGAATTTTACAGAACACCGGAGCAAAACTTAAAATAAATTAGCTTTTTCCAAAAAAAAAATACTATTTTTTATTATTCACTCATCCGATCTCTGTCCAAACCATTTTCTAATGTATGGTGTTAGCATGAAATTACAAAAAAAATATATTTCTAATACAAAATAGCCCACTGTACGAATTCCACCAAAAAGCTAATCCCTGCAACATTGGGTGTGGCAATGAAACATAAAAACCGAAAACTATGCACTGTCTCCTTTGGAAACCTGAACTGCAGCAATCGAGGCATGCCAAGGTTACTGCCTACCCTAATCAAATCCCACAACACGTTTCAGCTAAAAAAAAGCATCTATGTATGTAGATGCAAGCACCAACAGACAGCGTGAAACTATTCCGAAAAACTGCAAAAGCTCAACAACGACAATAGCGTCGGAACAATAAATGCGATATGCAGCGAAGAGGAGCTGGCAATGCCGTTGTCGACTTAAATACTCCAACCGCGTTTTTTTCGAACTGCGAAATGCCGCGAAGTCATTGTAGTTTGTTTTGGCTGTTGTGGGGTCACCAACAATAAACAATTCGGTTAAGCTTCGCCTGTCTTATTAACTTTAATGATACACGACATTGCCATAAAACATACAAGCAACATGATGACCAAAAGCGTGACGACCCTTCCCAGCTCCTGCAGAAAATAGCACTACCTCTCTTCTTGTATTTATATGTGCTTTCACTGTTGCCGACCCAACAATGTCTATTTCACTTTAGAGCTGACATCTCTTCTTGCCACACTGATTACTCAGATTTCACTCTCTATACACTGCTGCTAGCCAAGAGAGCTGCAATAATATTTAAGTGACACACTAAGGCAGTCAGCCAAAAACTTACTACTTGACACTCACATTGCTGTTGGCTAGACACTGGGCGCATTGGTTAAACGATACAATGTCTGAACGTACTTCCTTTCTTTTCTATAATTTTATTGCTCATTCCCTTTGCTCGGCCCCTCACTAAGTTTTGGACGGTAAATGTCAAATGATGCTGTTTTATGTGCTTTCCAAGCATTCTTTACGGAGGCTTTTCCGACGCTCACGTTCTTTGTGGTAAGTTGTGTAGTTGGGCACGTAATGGAGGTGTAGGTGACAGGATTCATATGTCAAATAAATTGTAATTAGTCGGTGGTACTGTAAGCACATGCTACAGTAGTTTTTGCTTTGTTGAGTAAAATTTTGATATGAATTTATTGAAGAGACTTTGTCATTTATTAACACGCTGTTGGTGTATGCCACAGTATGTAGTGTTAGATGGTTGTCTAATTCATCATGAAACATTCTTAACTGGCTTTAATATCTTAAGAAGCTGTAGATAAACGGCAGAGAGTTTATATAGGCAGAAATTTGAAAACATATGTTAAAATGTTTGCCTTAACCAGCTAACTAAACCACAAATCTTTAAGGATTGCAGATTTTCACAATGTGTTACACCTTACATAAATATTTACGCAGAAAACTTTCAAGAATCGCATAAGCGGTAGAAATCATGGTTTTTTGTATAAAAGTTATATTTGTTACAGTCAAGGAAAACGAAACTCATTTGGCATTTAATTACTAATTTTTATTACTTTTAATTTAACTACAATATCTAAAATATGTTATAATTAAAGAACAAATTATGGTTTTGAGTACTCTCCTCTTTCCAACGAAACTTTTCCAGCTCACGTCTATCTCCATGCGAACTTATTATTCATCAGGCAAGAATATATCACTGCGTACTTTATCGAATTCCGGTGAGGCGCAAGCATGGAACTTGTACACCTTATCACATGCGTTGGTACCGCCAGCACTCAGACAACCATTAACAATATCCAATAAACGCTGTTCTCCCACAATTTCATACAGCGACTCCTTCATGGCCTGTTTGTTAATGGCGTTGTCCTTATAGAATACCAATTTATTGTAGAGACAGTTCACGTAGCACTTCTCCTGATCACTTGGATTCGCCACCCTTATTTTGACCAAATTGGTGGCGAGCTGATCTGTAAAACCATATTCTCCCACACAAGCTTCCTTGGCGTGTTTCAAATTGAGACGATAAGCAATCCAAGCGGTCAAAACTTCGAACTTCGCTGCCAACTCCGGTGTGAGCTGCTTGGGTTTACGTAAACCCGCGTCCGCACTGAAAACGCACAGACTGAGCAGTATTGTCGCCAGGATGCAGCAAACGATAGAGGATTTCATATTTAGCTGATTTTGTGTTTTGTGTTATAGTATATTACGGTAATATATAATCAAACTGAATGATTTGCATACTGCAGTGCAGGTCTTTATATACTCAGATTCTTATCAATTAGTGACGGTTAGACACCCAATCGGGATTAGTTATGATGTAAACGATGCACTATAAGTAATTTCCTGTAATTGCAATATTTGTTTTTCGTTAAATGCACAAAGCAATTCTGAATTATCACGAAATATTTATGTCAATGCAATGAAATTCTTGAAATAGGAATATTTCAATAGATGTTGCAGTTATCGGGAGATATCAACAGATGTTCGTACTTAAGTAAGTACTCGTTTATGTATGCTTAGCTGGAAACTAATCTCCGATCATATATGTCTAATGCGAATCTTTTGCTTATCAGTATTGTAATTCAATTTAATTTCAGTTAATCTGCACCTGCAGATAACCTTTGTAAGCTGTAATAAGAGTTTATTTATAATTTTAGATTGCTCCGAAATATTCAGTACTAACATTTTTATTTAGAAATTCACTATAATAACATACCATGAAGTTATTACAAAATTATTTAAAACAAAGTAAAACATATTTTGAAAATGTCGAAATGAAAAAAATGTTTAACCTTTCTAGGCTATTTCACGTCTTAATATTTTGACTCCTAAAAGTAGCATAACGGTTTATTACCTGTGCTGCAAGCCACCTATCGGGTATATATCAAGGGTTAATTACCCAACAGCACTACCAGAGATTTCTGTTAAAGATTCTATTAGTTTCTTAAGGTCCAATTGACAATTCTAACCTAAACTCTTGTAAACGTGCGATTATTCGTACACTTATTATGCTCACGATTTCAACTCTCCTAGCAACCTGAAACCAAACAAACAAAATATTTTATTAGTCTACAATGATGTCGCAATGTCTGCTTCTACAGTAAGGTTGAAAGATTTTTTATTCACACATTTGCGACTGTGCGCTTTTTCTCATTCTAAGTCATAAAATTATATATTGGATGCCGGGTCAGCAAAATACCTACATCCCCGAAAATAATTTGAATTATGAAAAATGCTGTGGTAAATATGTTCTTGAATAGTTAAACTTTGAATATACCTATAACACATAAACGATTATTTTTTCTTGCTAGACTAGAATACCCCCTAAATTTATGGTTGCCCTGTTAACAAATGCAGGGTACCTAAGGGATTTTTAAATATTTGTTCAAGATTTGGTTTTTCTAAAATTAAGAAATTATTAAAGTTTTCCGTTAAAATAAATTTATCGATAGCGATTTCCTAAAATTTAAATGCACTTTTAATTTATCTTATATTATGCTTAAAATAAATTGTTTAACTAAGGTAACCCTAAAATTTTCTAAATTTTGTAACTAATTATGCTCAACAACTGACTACATTATGCGGGTTTTTGAACCGGGCTAAAATTTTCTAAAATACAAATAATTAATTTAAGTGACTCGTTCTTTCAACTACCAATTGATTAGCGAAATCACAAAAGTCGATTGGGATGCTTAACATACTACTTTTTTGTTTTGTCTAAAAAATTTACGACTAAATAAAACTTGTTAGACACAAAACAAAGGAAATGTATGCGTAGAGGACTTATTACAAATATTATCTACCTCCTTTAAAGTAAGAATGTATTAGAATGAATACTTGCGTAGGGGAGTGGTTGGCAACGCTATTGCGAAGTAAGCCATCCATTTAGAAATGTAATTCAATAATGAGTGAGTTTTCTTTTTTAATTTTCCATACATTCATTTATATTTTAATGTGTATTTCATACTTATTATATTTCAGTCAAGACTAACATAGACTTGGGTACCATTTCGAAAAAATACGAATACCACTTCGGAAAAAAGAAGCTAGATCAACCCTCAAGCTCTAAAGCTCAAAAAAATATTTACTTATTATAATTATAAATTCCATTATATAGGTATACATAAGCAGCTTATTCATGGGTAGCGCGTTTGACTGTTAACCGAAATGTTGGTGGAGATATTATCATACAGTTTTTATAAAAAGATTTTGAAGCAATTATGTATAGGTAGTAGAAAAGATCGTGAACAAGGTATACATATCTAGATACTCATTAGAACAAAATGCCTCAAAATTTTTTTAACCAAAAATTTTATTTTTACTTAAAATTTGTATATATTCTACATTCAAAAGACATCTTAAATAAATTGTTTTAAATAAATACATAAACTCAAATTAATAGAAATTATCTATTCATCCGGCAAGAATATATCACTGCGTACTTTATCGAATTCCGGTGAGGCGCAAGCATGGAACTTGTACACCTTATCACATGCGTTGGTGCCGCCAGCACTCAGACAACCATTAACAATATCCAATAAACGCTGTTCTCCCACAATTTCATACAGCGACTCCTTCATGGCCTGTTTGTTAATGGCGTTGTCCTTATAGAATACCAATTTATTGTAGAGACAGTTTACGTAGCACTTCTCCTGATCACTTGGATTCGCCACCCTTATTTTGACCAAATTGGTGGCGAGCTGATCCGTAAAACCATATTCTCCCACACAAGCTTCCTTGGCGTGTTTCAAATTAAGACGATAAGCAATCCAAGCGGTCAATACTTCGAACTTCGCTGCCAACTCCGGTGTGAGCTGCTTGGGTTTACGTAAACCCGCGTCCGCACTGAAAACGCACAGACTGAGCAGTACTGTCGCCAGGATGCCCCAAACGATAGAGGATTTCATATTTAGCTGATTTTGTGTTTTGTGTTATAGTATATAACTGTAATATATAATCAAACTGAATGATTTGCTGACTGCAGTTCAGGTCTTTATATACTCATATTCTTATCAATTAGTGACGGTTAGACACCCGAATCGGGATTAGTTATGATGAAAGCGATGCACTATAAGTAATTTCTTGTAATTGCAATGTTTAATTTTCGTTAAATGCACAAAGCACAGTTATCACGAAATATTTATTTAATGCAATGGAATTCTTAAAAAAGAAACTATTTTAATATTCGTTGCAATAATCAGGAGACATCAACAGACGTATAGCTTCGCATGAAATTAATCTTCCATCATATATGTGTATTAGAAATCTCTCCCTTATCAGTTTTGTAATTCAACTTAATTTCAGTTAATCTGAATCTGCACAGAATCTTTGTAAGCGGTATATAAATTTTATTTCATTAAAATAAAGTAAAAAACTTGGTTGTCGAAAAAGAAGAAATTTTACTTTTTGTAAGATACTTCTCATTTTACTATTTTGGATCCATTTCCTATAAGTGTCAGCCCTTTGGATAATTAAGTATTGTTTTAACAAATTCTGTTAAAAATGAAAGCACAAAGGCCGAGCAATACTGTCGCCAAAATGCTGCAAGTGATCGAGGATTTTATGTAAGCTGGTTTTGTGGTTTGCATATGCTAGATAATTGACCACAGTTAAAGCAATCTAATATTTTATATACCTGAGTTGTAATATTGTTGTAATATTGTTACAGTACAAATGTCTTTACTGCAAATTATTGCGAATTTTTACTGCACGATTTTTATTGTAAAGTAAGCCGGTTTTTGCTGTATGCTGGATTCCCATGAAATGTGTAATTCATGAGAATGAAGATTTTGCTGATAAGAAATATTATTAATTTATCGCCTGCGAAGCTTAATCTCTCGCGTGACACTGAAAATAAATATTTCTACACTTTAGGCATACATATACATATCACCTTAACTCGTAGTTTGTCTTACTTTTCTGGAATTGAAATAATCCCTGTTAGCATGAATTGTAAATTCCATCGAAAATGTCTTATCAAAAAAACTTTGATTAGCTCGTGATGGGTGTGAATTGATAGAACATTTAATTATCTTAAATTCAAATAACATATTACGGTTAGTAGCAATTCTTCCTAATTTCCTTATTTAATTATTTTAATATTTATATAACCTATAAATATTTCAAGCATATTTTCTTTCTCTTACAATTATATAAAAAAAAATCAATCAATAGTATTGCATTTACTTGGAATACAATATCCAATATTCTTTCTCAATTTGTTAAAGAAAATAGGAAAAACAATAATAAATAGAGAGGTTAAGAGAGTTAATGTTATATTCTATATAATTTTTATCTCCTCATTAAAGTTGTTTATAAAACCCATTTTTAACCAATGGTCTTTGAAGCCTCCGTGGCGCAATTGGCTAGCGCGTTCGGCTGTTAACCGAAAGGTTGGTGGTTCGAGCCCACCCGGGGGCGAAAAGTATTTTGCAATATTAGTTTATATGAATTTCAAAAAATTTTATCATTCATAAAGTCACTGTCACACTTAAAGCGCCGTATTTATGACCCACTTAAAGCTAATTGATTTAAAATGAAGTCGAATAATCATTCATATTGATAAGATTCAGTATAATCGAGATAATGGACACATCTATACACATACATATGTAAATGCGTTTGAGAGCAAATTTGCTCGGGCTTGAACGACTGCTTTTAGGTAATAACGACGATCGTCAGCAACAGTGCGTTTACGGCTAGCAACTTAAAGCATCTACTAAACTACTAATTTGCTATATATTTACAACAAAATAACAACAACTAGCAACTGATGTAATTATTGTATTGTAATAAAAAACAACCTTTAAAAATTTACTACCGAACAGTTCTCAGAATGCCTAGGAAGTATTTCCATTATTTTCACACCTAAATTATGATTAGTATAAAAGCTGGGCTTAGTTTAATTTTCATACACAGTTGAATTAAAGCTACTATAAGCAACTGGCGAAATATATTAAGAAAGCACGTCGATTTACCTGCACGTTTAATAAAATGCAATTGATTTTGCTATTCACGGTCAGCACACTTATAGTGGGCAGCATTGACGCCGCCATTGTGTCGGGCACTCAACACATTACTAACGATTTGGATAGACAGATTAGAGACCTTTATAAAGCCAGAGATGTCAAAGATGGTTTAAATGCGGCCGCAGAGTATTTCAAAGCTCCACAGGCATACAAACAAAATTTAAAAATCAGAACCAAGGGGAGCCTTGCTGCAGCTGTCGAATACTTCAAAACACCCAACGCGGGGGAACTTCGAAGCAATGCATTAATTTTGGCACAAGAAAGATTAGCCGCCGCTGCTGAATACCTGAAGGCACCTGAGTTTCCAAAGCGTCTTTCCAGAACCAACGTGGAAAGTGCACGTGCTGCCGCTGCCGAGTACTTTAAAGCTCCGGAATCGCAGCGACATAACACAAGGAGGAATCGAACGGCAGAAAGGTTAGCCGCCGCTGCTGAGTACTTTCGATTACCTGAGAATTATTCAAAGGTTAATGTTGCAAAGACGAACCATGCTGCAGCTAAAAGGCCGTTGTTCAGCCAAAGGAATAAGATTATTCGTCCACATCTATATCTAGTTTAAATAATTTAATTTTGATTTAATTATAATTTTATAAATATAAATTTTAATAAAATTATATACAAATTCATGCAAAATGATGACTGAAATCACCAGCACGAGATTATAAACATGTAATAACTTTTCGCAAATTCATTATCGATAACTTATGCGGAAAGTAGCTTTCATCTTCACAAATTTTAGAGCATTAACAAACACTAGCTATTTTCTTTGGTTGGCACAGTTCTCTCAATACTCTCTGCAAGATTCCAAAATCTCTTATGCTTAACTAAAAGTGTAAGTCACATTTAAAACTACAAAAATAATATTTTAGGATGTAAGTAATACTTTTTGACGGACTTTGAAAGAGTGTAAAATAGAAAGCATTAGCTTTCCAATTGTAAGATTTCTTATGAATACACATATTTTAATCAATTAATGATTTAAACGCTCGGAAGGAACGTAAAGAATGAGGCTTTTCAGAAGTAAGTTAGTTAAAAAGCTTTAAACCAAATATATCAGTAAGTCTTTAAGCCACTGTACTCATAAAGCACCGCTATTTATAGACTCATTAAAGCTAAATATACTGTATAATTATAATTAATTTTAAATGAAGTTAAATAATCATTTATGTTGATAAGATTCAGTATAATCGACATATATCTACATAATTGTATATACTTGTATATACACCTACATATGTGTATAAAACTGAGAACAAAAGTGATCAGACTTGAACAACTGATAAGAACTAATATTACGAGTATCATCATAGACAACCATCAGACAACAGCGCGTACGGCTAGTGCCTTGACCCATCAACTAATCAGCTATATATTTACAATAAAATAACAACAATCAACAGCTGGTGTAATTATTATATAGAAAAAAAAAAACATTTAAAAAATGTAGTACCCAACAATATATGACAATAACAATTCGTATATAAGTTCGGTTTAGTTAAATCTTCATTCACAGTTTAATCACAACGACTATTAGGCGCAGTCGAACTATATTTAGAAATAAAATTGTTACAATTTAGCTTTAAATAAAATGAAATTGCTTTTGTTATTCACGGTCACCACTTGCATAGTGGTCCGCATTGACGCCGCCATATTGTCGGATACTCAACACATTACTAACGATTTGGATAGACAGATTACAGATCTTTATAAAGCCAGAGATGTCAAAGATGGTTTAAATGCGGCTGCAGAGTATTTCAAAGCACCACAGGCATCCAAACAAAATTTGAAAAGCAGAACCAAGGAGAGCCTTGCTGCAGCTGGCGCATACTTTAAAACACCCGACGCAGGTGAACTTCGAAGCAATGCACTAAATTTGGCGCAAGAAAGATTAGCTGCCGCTGCTGAATATCTGAAAGCACCTGAGTATCCAAAACATCTTTCTAGAACCCAAATGGAGAATGCACGTGCTGCCGTTGCCGAGTACTTTAAAGCTTCTGTACCGCCGAGGCATAATACCAGGATTGATAGAACGGTAGAAAGTTTAGCTGCGGCTGCTGAGTACTTTCAAGCACCTGAAAATTACTCAAAGATGATTAAAGTTGCAAAGAAAAGCCTTGCTGCAGTCAGAAAGCCGCTGTCCAGATCAACAAAGAAGACTCCACGTCATCGATTTGTGCGCCTAGGTTAATTTAGAAGGATTAGTTAATTTATTGTTGTTCTATAGTATAAGTTTTAGAAATTATATGTATTACGTAGCAAGAATTCATAGTTGAATATAACATTGAGTCCATGAGAGTTCTAAACATTCTGGTTCTATTTTTGTTTTGACTGATTTTGAAAAGTTCTAAATCTGAAAGCGTACGAAAGAAATCAGGAATCTTATTCCTAAGCAGAAAATCTTTACTTATTCTTTCGATCAACTATATATTTGCCGCTTTTGTCTTTTGAAGAATAATTAGCTTAAGGGAAGCTCACTAGAACTTATGGCCAGATGATGAAGTTATGAGTGCTTAAAACAGGAAAGCAAAATTAACAATTCTTTCATAAATCCACTTGTAACAATTTCTACGCAAGCAACTAAGCATATATAATATTTTCAGCCTTATCCACTCCTTAATAAGTTCATCCCATTCTCGCACTCTCTTATGCCATCATTTTTGTCTCTTTCCACTATAATTGCTTTGTTGGGGCTAACCACTGTAAGATGTGAATATCAACGTCACCACAACATGACGTTGATAATTCTATGGTTCCACACCGTTGCAGAATTCATGCTTCAGCGAATTTACATACAAACAAATACGTACACATGTGAAAGAGTCTGTGTGTAAGTCGTAATGTAAGTTAAGTTGTTTGTACTTCCGTTAAAGTGTCGCTTGCCGCATGCCACCATCAAGGGTATGTAATCAGTTCAACAATATGCCATCTACTTATGTATACTGTATGCCCCGCCACTTCACACTGTACGTATTAAGTTGGGAACTGATATGAGCGGTGGATATTTGCTTTGAAAAGCCAAAAAAAAACTTTACTCAATTCAATTCAATTTAGTCGGTGACACCTGATGGAAAGTGCTACACACTCTTAGATGGCGAAAGGTACACCTAAGCGTTCTTGAGGTGATTACCATATGTGCCGCCAAGATTTCGTCATGCTTCCGCAACTATTCACAAATAATAACATATATATACAATGTTAAGAAAAATAAATGAAGTTTGAAAATTCTGAAGGGCTTATGCAACAGCTGCCAGCAGTAAATTGCATATTTTTGTTACAAAGAAATTCATGTTTTATTTCCTTCTTAGCAGTAAGAAGTTTATGGTATAAAAAATGCGGCAAACTTTGTATTGAACGTCTGCTGAGGGATAAGTTTCGAAAAGTGTACCTCAAAATAATTGATGCGAATTTAAAACTAACCTAACAAGTCCGTTTTTTCAACAAGATCGAAAGCGAGAATCAAAACTTTTACATGTTTTAAACCTAGTAAAGCCTAAAGGCTCTTGAAACCACAACTGCACAAGAGACTTAATTGTATGAGGATAAGTTTAAATACCAAAAGAGTCCAAAACATCTAACTGACAACAGAATATAACGTGAGAACTGAGAACGAAAGCAACTGTAAGTCGGCTTAAGCTCAGAAAAACAGCAAGAATAATAATGAATGACTAAATATCTCTTAAAATCTGTTGAGAGGGAAACAACTCTAGGAGCAATGAAACCTCATTTCTGACTAAATGACGCCTTCTTATGGCGTTTTGAGATTCATTATCTTTGAAGTTTGAAGAGATCTTATGGCCACAAGCACCGCTTCAGACTTACTGAATGAATCTGACAACAATACGCATGATAATTTGATTTTCAAAACGTTTTCTTGGAAGAATTTTTCTCAAAAACGGCTCTGTGACTTTTTTGAGAAGCATTTAAAAGAAATTTTTATAGTAAAAACCTAAAAAGAATACTTCATTATTCCCATTTGAAGGTTATTCGATATGGTTAAATCGTCTGAATCCTCAAAAGATATGCACAGGGTGCATCTAATATTATTAGAAAATATGTAGAAGAAAATCTTAGAGCCTGAACAATGATTATTAAGTAGAAGATTGGGTTGTTTAGAGTACTCAAATATCGTTAGAAATCTTCCAGACAATCAAGTCCCTCACCAAGTTTTATAATCTTCAAGTTAGTAAACGATAAGGTTATGCTTTTTTCAATATAAAGTACAACACATTTTTTTTAATATACAGACAAAAATGTGCAAAAGTTCTAAACAAATCAGCTTTCCCCGCAATCAAAGACATTGTGCTAGCTGTACGCTAGCTGCTATCTTCTAAAACTTCTTTCACAATGTTTTCCAACACAAAGATTTCCAACCAAAATATTCACATAACAGCAGAAGTCAAAACTTAAACTTCACCATTACAATAACAATATCACACTAATGGCATGAAAATGCAAATTGACCACGCCCACTTCAAAAAAATGACAACAGAGACACATTGCAGTCTACATTGAGTTGTCACAATTTCACTCCCAGAGGCTGCCACTGCTGCTGCTGTTTATGCAAAACGTATTAGTTTATTTGTTTTCTTGTTATTACTTATATATTTCACTTTTTTCAAACACTCTCCGTTTGCACACAGCCATAGCCACGCACAAGTGAGTCCTCTTAGTCTCCTGAGCACAATCAGCAAATTTGTCGGCGAGAAAGTTTCGCCTTCAGTTGCGAATATTCCCGCGTGAAAGTGCGATATGGAAATCAAATTGTGTATGGGGCACCTAGGAAAGCTATTATAAAAGCTACAACAACCGCGGCGGTGGGGTGGTCGGATTGTGTTTATTTTCCCACAACTATGCTACAACGCTGTTGTTTTCACTTGTCAGCGTGCGCTTATCACTTGCACACGCTCGTCATAATCCTCGTGCGGGTATTCATTTGGTACTTGGCAAGTTTTTTTTATCTGCAGACACTTTCTTCGCACTTTCTCCTATTTGCCAAACTCCAAACTCGCATTCTTAACATTGTCTCTATAATGTCTTCACCGCTGTTTTTTACATTGGCTCGGCGTCACTAGCTTTGTCGATAAACGCTCCCGTAGGTGCAATATTGCTCATTTCCTCTTCATTTCCATATCGAATTGCCAGCTACTAATTTCTTCCTTGCGCTGGTGGCTCGCGCTTTTGGAAAGAATGCGTAAGGATTTTTGTTCAGTGAAAAATGCGGTTGGTAGAAATATGGTTAGCGGCGAAATAGAATTGTAGCAGATAAAAGTTTAAAGGAGTCTACTGAGAAGCGAAAGAGAAACAGAGTACTTACTATTTAATTTTTTGAAAGCACGAAAATTTGATTTCCATAAAATACGAGTATTAAAAGTAATCAGAAATAATATCTATAAAGTGATAATACTTGAATAGCCACTAAAAACTTGAGTAGATTTTGAAGTCTTCATAAGATAAATTTTCCTCCTTAAACAGTAACACACCATAAAGCTTATATTGTGAAAACGAAAGAAATAGCGCATAAGAATTACTCTGTTCCAGCACTCTTAGCATAAATGAGAGCAACTTCAAAAGCTTGGCAATACGAATTTTTGTCTCTGATGAGAAGGAAAGAGAGAAAGCAACCGACATTGTCTCCGCGAGAGGAGAACTCCAGTTATAGTTATGTAATTAGTTCATTCTCTTTTTATTTTACAAATATGCCAAAACGATTATACTCAGTGCGGAAAATTATGCTTCAAACAGTCAAAATGTCAAAAGTAATGCCCGTAGTTGCAACGTACAAATCAGTTGTTCTCTTTTGTTTTGATTTAACCAATGTTGCCATTATTCAATTTGAATATACGATTTTTCACACATTTAGTTTTTTAGTTATAATTTTTCGTAATGTAAAAGCTCAAAACTGAAATCAAACTATTAAAAATAGTCTACCTATTTATAAATAAATGTATACGACTGTGGTGTTAAGTTATTTTAAAAATATTTCAAATATACTAAAGTTTATTTTTTAATTACTACAAAAAATCGAGACTGGCAACCATTGCGTTGCAAAAGATTGCCCTCTCACTCTCAGCTCACTCGCGGATATGCTACCGTACGGTTTCTAGAAGCAGACGGTAGTAGCGGTGGTAAGTGTTCATTTACACTACGCTCTCATAAGATAGGTCGCATCAGCTGATTCGGTCCACGGTCTTGCGTTAGTGACCGTTTAAACTATTACTCAAAATACTTACTCTCGTTATGCAGAATTTTTACAAATTTTCGATAAACTTCTTATCGTTTTTTTTTATGTTCATCGATGTTAGGATCACGTAGGCCGTTCTTATTGAACTTTTGATTAACATTATTTATAATCCGAATATTGTTGCTCTTTTCTCTTTATTAACCATACGAAGCTCTTTTTCTTAAAACGAATCTACTTACATGACACACTCATAACAATTTTCTTAGAAATCATAATCAGTTCAATCATACTCTTTATCCAGAAAATTGCAGTAAAACACAAACTTACTCCAAAAAAAATCATATATGACGGTATTTCGGTTTTACACACACATTTTGGTGCCTAAAATATTGATGAGCTGCTAAATTTGTCAATCTAGGACCTGCAAACAGGAGAGAGTGTAATAATAATTACAACAAATGAGCAGAAAAGTAATACAGTGAACTCCATTTGGAAAAGTGTTTCATGAATCGCTGAAACTGAAACCTAAAAAAACAATTCACAGAATAGGCGTGTCTGTTTGTTTGTATTTCGAGCGACTAATAAATGTTAAAAAAAAGCGTTGATTAAGAGAAATTACCAAAAACAAAAAAAAAAAAATTGTTTGCAAACCTTAATAAGGCAGAACATATATTACAACAAAAATTTTAGAAGAGTGGTTACAAATTATTAGCATCAACAACACCGTTGGAACAAAAAGCTCATGATTAAAGGATGTACAAATAAAAAAGGCATGAGTACACAAGCAAAACAGGAAAAGCTGGAAAAAACAATGAACAAAAAACCTTAAACAACGGCTTGGCTTTATTGCCAAGAAAATGGCAATTAATTATCCGGCGCAGCACATGTGTGCTTGCCTGCACACAGTCTGTCGCACTTAGCCGCGGGCGGTAGCACACATACGTAGGGGAGCGGAAGGATTACAGGCGCAAAACGTCAGGCAGTCGGGTTGTATGTGCTGAGGTCGACGTTTGATGCCGTCACCTCGTTTGCGGAGCTTTTTGATATGGTGTTGTGCGCAATGCAAGGGAAAAGTGATTAAAAGTAAACGATGGTGAAGTGTTGTTGCACGCATGGAGTCGCATAGAGATAATTTCCATTTTTTACATACACACATATATACAGAAAAATTTTTTTTATCGTAGCTAGCATGTGAAGACTTTTAATGAGCGGACGGATATAAAATATGTATAAAAAATTCAGTTATTAGCTTAACTATTACTTTAAAAATGTTTGAAAATTCAAAAACTGGTTAAAAAAAATTATATTTGTGTTGACATATAATTTTTAAGTTTCAAAACGTTAGTTAAAGTTGAAGACTGAAATATAATAAAATGTTATTCACACCTAAAAAATTCAAAAGGATCAGCGTATATATCCCAATATTACTAAAGCACGTCGAAGTTTTGCTCATAATTATGAGTTGAAGTACAAAAACTGAATTTCACAGCCAATTCCCAACTACAATTTCCATGCATAAATAATTCATATACATGACATACAGCTTTCTACTTACCGTCGCTTACTTTCTATAAAAAATAATAATGAAACACAGAAAAACTACAACAATGCAAAGTCATTGCTTCTGCCGCGCTTTGGTTGCATTAAATATTAACGCCACATATTCACGTAAGCAAGCGCACAACAAACGGCACACATAAAGCCGTCAATTTGTGCGCTCATTACATATTCGCGCATTGCAAGCAAATTAGGTGGAAAATGCCGGTACGTATACGACGTGGCGTACAACGCTGCGCTGGAATGAGACGCTGTGAAAAGTTTGTACTAAGGCGTGAATGTGTGAGTGCGGGTGTGCATTGCCACACAACCAATATTTTTTTTTTCAGTTTCTCTTGTTTTTGCTGCGTGCTCTTCACATTGTTTGCCTGAAATTCACCTTCAACCTTTTTTACAAACGATTTGTCTGTGCCAGCCGCAGCGGCATCAACACAAAATTTAATACCGAAATAATTAAGTAATTTATTAAAATTAATATGCGCGCGACAGGCATAGTAAATTGCACAGTGGCGGCATGCGAGCAAATACGAGCGCACTGATATACGTCTGGTTTGCTTCTATATACATGTACATGCGTGTGTGTGTGTGTAAGCGGGAGAGATTAACTTTAGCGCGCCTACACTTTGAGCGCTTGTGTGCGATGCGCAGCTGTAATCGCTTGTATTTGGATTCGTAAGCGCTTGTCACTTGTCACTGAGGACTAAGAGCCTTAAGTTCGTAAATTTTTACTTACAGACAAATAAGTTTCGTAAGCGTATGTATTGTTTATCACTACCGTGCAAACAAGTTGACATTTACATGACTTCTTAATATCATTAATAAATAAATTTAAATTCATTTTCTTGAAAATTAAAAAAAAAAAAACATCTTAAAGCTTTACTCTTCTTGATACTAATGAGAATAAGAAAGATTTTATAGAAATTTTTGCAGTCATGATCAAAGTTTAGCTTAGCGATAAACTCTATTGCCTTGCTTTCTAGTACGACAAAAGGTTTCTGACGTAGAAGACCCGAAAAGCTATTAACATCCGTTTTTCCGTGTGAATAAGGGTATCTGAGGTACCGCAGAAGTTATGTCTTTTTGTAGATAGCTGCAGAAAACATTCGCTGACATATAATTTACTTCAAGCGAAATTCGGCATCTGCAGCTAGAAAGCAAAGATAATTGATATCCAGAGAAAAGTATTTGCATGTATGGTATCCGCATTTCAATCCTGCTGAAAAGAAATATGTTCTTGCAATGAAACAAATTGTCGTAAAGCCTTTATAATTGTAGACAATTTCATTCGTTCAGAAACATATCACGAGTTTGCCATCAGAAACCGCTGAGTTCATAAAAAGTTTCTGATATCTTGTAAATAAAACAAAGGCTTTCGTGGAGCATTCAAATAAGGCGTCACTTCCAAGCTGATTTTATTATTATTATTGTCATATAGTGCTGACTTTGACCTTTCAAAGTATATGTAATTTATATATATTGTTACAGTCTGACGGCTGCAAAAGGGAGAAAACCGGATGTCACATAATTTAATTTACCAGCTACCGCCGCAAAAAAATCACCTCCGTAATTAAAATTTTTTATTTTTATTTTTTTCTAAAAACTCCTGTAAATCAAGTCTTGCTTCTAACGTCATACTACTAGATGCGTCCTTTCATAATGTTCATACCCAAGTTTTTATTTAATATGCAAAAAAAAAAAGTATTTCCACCAATTGTACTATAATTATTGAGCATATAAAAGCTGTTTTAATTAAAAATTCAAAATTAATCACGTGAGCGAAAGCTGCACAAAGCACTTGCACTGAATTTTAAACACTTTTAAACGTATTTCAACACATAATGCTGCAAACTTACACGCTTGAAAGTTGAAAAGCAAACGCAAAACTTTCATTTAATTAATATTTAATGCAAATTAAAATGCAAAAGGCGATAAGCGCAACAAACGCGCATTTTTGGCACTTAACACACGTGCATTTGAACTTAATCTTTGTTATGTTGATATCAGTACTTTTAGTTATTCACATAAAATTTTACAACAGCTCAAACATCAATTGCGCACTTTATTAAATTGGCAAAAAACGCATGAGAATATTAAAGCTAAATGCCACAAATAATTTAGGTGAGTATAGACGTGCGAATTTCGCAAGCACGCACTTCAAAGTATTAATATAATTATATGTGTTTATTCATATTTGCCTACTTACCGTTATGCGTAGTTAAATATCACTTCATGCACTTGCTTTGTAAGCCATAGCACTTACTTTACACACACACACACATATAAACTTACATATGATCAAACTTATTCTTGCGTTCTCGGCTTATTAACACTTTTGGAATTTTGCAAGTAATTGCGTGGAATTGATTAATATTAAATGAATTGTGCGCACAATCATGAAATATTTTACACCTATACGGGGAGCTTAAGGCTTTTAAAACTTAAGACAACACAAAAGCTGATTACTTGTTAGGAAATACTTCTCATAAGTTCATGCAAACTTATGCTTACAGCTCTTAACATATTATTATTTGGTTTTGTTCGGTAACAGTTCTGTCTAGTAAAGCAGAAAAACTATAAAGCTACATTCAAGCCACAAAGTAAAGCTTTACCTAAATTATGATTTTTGACGCTTCTTACAATTGTTCTTACTTCGTTCTAAATATTAACTTTTTTTGAGTCATTGTACATAAATATATACAAAATTCGATTCCGTTAATTTTCGGAACTAAAAAATAGTAAATTCGGCATACCGAAAATTTTCGGCGTTTAACTTGACATGTCGGGAATAGAACAGCGGGACCTCGACTAGTCGGCAAGTGCTCTGCAATATCAGATCATTACTGCGGCATAGTGTTGGGATGAATATGGCTACTGAGAGGCTTACACCATAATGTTTGATTGAACTTGCAGCTGTTTAGAACTCAAAACTATTTTGAGAATATGAGAATATTACTATGAATTAAGGCTTTTAAACAATCAACGTGTTCTAATGAGGAGTATTCATTGATGAAAGAAGCTTGCTAAGACACAGCAAGCCAAAACTGCGTAAGTGAATTTCAGAGCATTATCGTTATACAACAATATATGTATAAAAATATTTGAGTAAACGTTCGATGAAAAAATAGCTGATCATTAACCCTTTAATGCTTTCTAACTCAGTATAAGTTTAATCTTTGTTTATATCGAGGGTAAGCATTGAAAATTTTGAATTCGAATGACTGCACATATTTGTATCACACAAAAAGTCGCACTATCATGCAAAAGGGGTT
This sequence comes from Bactrocera oleae, assembly GCF_042242935.1. Classification (NCBI taxonomy): domain Eukaryota; kingdom Metazoa; phylum Arthropoda; class Insecta; order Diptera; family Tephritidae; genus Bactrocera; species Bactrocera oleae. Next base: position 4,574,155 of record NC_091538.1, read on the forward strand.
ACTTAACTATGCTCACGTATAATAAAAACATAATATGTGTGAAATATTCACACGTATTTATGAAAAAAATAAAAACTTTACGAATTTCTCTTGATAAAAGGGTGTAAAAATTTCAACCATTTACTATGATCACCGCTCTTATGGTGTACAAGAACAACAAATATATTTATGGGTAGCAATAAATGGTTAAATAAATTGCTTAATATGCGTGTAGATGTAGAAATAAAGAAACAACTACAGTAGCTATTTAGTAGCGTCATGGAGTGACACTGCGTATACGTAACGATAAAAACTAATAGAATACTCGGTTACATATTTTTAAATTAGAATTATCAAAGCTTAATGTTGTTAATTAGTGTAGCTTAATTAAAATTTTAGCATAAATTAATAGAATATTAAGTAACTTCTTTAAATAAGTGAGTCATTTAAAATTCCTTAAATTATTCAACTTCAAGCCTGCCATTAGTTCACTTCCTGCACGCAGTGATTTTCCCAGGCCATAGTAAATCGGATTTTCAATTTGCAAATATTAAAATTAAATGTCAACAACAACGAAAAGTTATCAGCTTATGCATACATATACGCATTATTCCACGCAATCCTTCTGTCAGGCACGATTGTGCCTACAATTCTGTGAAAATTCCACGCATTCACCGAGCGATTCATTTGACGCGCTTTTCAATCAAGTGAAAAGGATTTACCCGAACACACACATGCATACACCTGAGGTATGGGTTTTCAACTACAGTAATGTGCGCATATTTCAAGCCGAACGCAAAAACCTTTGAGCCGCCACCTCAGTCAACCTCACTGCTAACCAATACCCACAATCAACCACATTTGCATTCACCTGTGCGGTGCGAATACTTTCATAAGTATTTTGCGTAAAATCAGCCGCCAACCCATCCCATTATATTTTTCAAACAATTTGTGCCTTTTCATATTTCTAACTCAAAAGCGGCCACAAAAATTTCGTAGGCAAATATGCATTTGGGTTGCTTAACAAAGATTTCATCGATATTAGAATTTGCTTTTTTCTGCCTCATTTCACTGCCGCAACGCACGGAGAGTGACAAACGAAATGAAAATAAACACACAAATACAAACGCGTAAAATAACAAACAAAATATTGTAGTGAAACTCTCGCACCACCGCTTTTAAGGACTTTAGAGCGTAGCTTACTATAGACTTTTCGCCAGTGACAAGCAATCACGCGCACTCAATTGCTCACATGTCACCTTTTCATAACTCAAAGTTGACGTGGCGGTGAGATGAGTGGTGGTTGAGTGACAAAAACTGATAATAGCAATCGCTGGTAACCCTTTCGGAGAAGTAAATTGAAGCGGTCTTTCTTATCGACCGAAAGTACATGAGTTTATAATAAGTTCGAAAATATTAATAGAAGAAAATATTAAATATGTTTTAGTTATAAATAAACGATATAACTGTGTACATAGACAGATTAAAAAACACAAATAAATCGCTTGATAACCTCATTAAAAGCTGTTCCACAAGTTCAATTGGAAAAAACTCGCTTCATAGACATCTCTCTCGTCAAACAAATTATTAAAATTTCTTCATATCTATCAAAGAATATAGAAATAGAATCCAGAAAGTTTTCAGCGTGATATATCTGACTATACACTGGACCAACCTTTGATATAATGAGGCGATATTACATTTGATATTGATAGCAATTTTGACGAGGTAATTTGAGCATAGTGAAAATCAAATACTAGCTAAAAAGATTAATTTCAAAAAATGCCACGATAATTCAAAAACAAACTGGATTTATAATTTTACAAACTAAAAGTACCATTATTATTTGCTCAAATGTATAATTGAGCTTAAAACACATTGTACCATACATATGGAGATCGATACAGCTTTCTATTTCTTCTTGTTTGTGCGAGAGATTTCATAGTGAATTTTCAAGATTATATTTGAATCAAAAAATTTTTTTTCTAGTAGAATTGCTAACCTACAGCGCTTCTCCTAATACGAAAAGCAAAACAACAGCAAACCACCAAGAACCGTGATAACCAAAATGGCAACAACAAATTACCAGTCAAGTTGTCAGCCCGCTAAGCGCATTTTCAGTTGTCAATGCTATTTGACAAGAGCGTAAAAATAACAGCAACAACAGCAGCGACAGAAGAAGAATTTGACAACTTCATTTGCTCAACCCCACGACTGACAATGTACGCCTCGCAACGCCTTCCTTTCATTGCCTTCGCACAGTGCTCGTCCATTTCATTCGTTTCAAAATGTTGTCAGCAGCTTCGATGCGATAAGCTTGTGTGTGGCACGTGACGGACGCGCAGATTTACTCAAAAAGCGCTGCTACTATTTGAATGGTGTTTTTCTATAGCGCGCTCACTCCTCAGCTACTTTCGAGCATTTTTATCAATTTTTTCACTTCACACTATTTTATTTATACTTCTCAATATACTGGCATGTATATCCTGCATTCTTTTATTGCCAAAGCACTTGGCTAACGCCTGACATGTGAGGAGTGGCGTCAACACGAAGCATGCAATCATTTTCTGGTAATTGCACTCTTCAATGGTTTTGCTCGTACTTACGCCAAATTGGCGTTGATAACTTATGGATTTTGCCACTTCTTTCAAAGCGTTTGTCAATTATTAAGGTGGAAAGTGTGTTGAAGATTTGAAACACCTAATTTGCTGCTAACGATATGTCAGAAATATGTTATCAAGGCGATTACAGTCCGTTTATGTTTCGAAGACTCACTATAAGTGGTAGAACTCAAAACAAACTGCGTATATGAATCATTTGGAATTGGAAAAATTTTGATTGACTCTGCTATCATTTTTTCAATAACAGAAACACTCGCAATCTACCCGAAATTTGAGAAAAAAAATATTCCATTGCGATGGCTTCGATTGCGACCTCAATAGTTTAAGTTTAGGTTCAATTCGAAGAAGAAAACAAAATGATTAACGGCAAGCCCACAGTCAAGATAATCATGTAGTATGTGAGCATTACAGAATATCCGGATCTATACCCCTAGCATGCAATGTATTCATAGCCACAGGGTGCTTGTCTTCACTACGCCTTTCTATGCTTCAAATGCACCTTAGCTTATGCTGTGTTTTAGCTACTAAATTGAAATTACTTTCATAAATAATGGTACCTTTCTGTACCCTCTTTTGAGTTACAGCACTTACCTACTCCTAATTTCTATAGTTGCAATAACAAAACAAGCAAAATTTTCATTTACTCCGCAACCCTCTTTACAATACAAAATCACATTTATTTCAAATTTTCGATTTGGCCCACTTTTGAACATTCTCTACCACTCAGCTATTTTCACTGGTTACTAAAAAATAAAGAACTACAAGTGGTTAGCATTTTCATCAAGTGCGGCCAACTCACGAAATTGTGCTTTGTAAAGTTTCGCGTACACAAAAATGTGCTGCCAAATAGAGCACTTGAAAAGCTTTCAGAAAAACTCGCGAAACTATCAAAAAATATACTTTTTCAAAAGAGGGTCAGTTAAATATAAAGCTTACCTCTAGCCCAAACCATTTTTTAGGAAAATACTTTTTGTTTTCTGAAAGATCTGAATGGAGACACAAGAAGCCAACGGAAAAATGAAAAGCACAAAGTACAAAGCACAGCGAAAATTGTGAAAAATTATAGTGATTTGCTGCAAGTGGCCACTAGAAGTATGAGTAAAACATAAAAGCAGCTTTATAATGAGCTCAGTCGCGAGTGAAAGATAGTGAAAAAACACCGAAAAATTGCATGAATGTTGGAAAAATTTGCTAACCGCTATTTTTCGCAACTGTTGCACAACGCCCGGAAGCATTGCCGTTGCAGCAAAGCGAAATGCCACAATGGTTGCTGCAATTGCACCGCTGCAACATTTATGCGACGGCGCTTTTATGTCATTACTTGAATTGCTGGGAAATTCGTATTTATCTGCACGGCGAGTTGAGTCAGCAGCAGCAGCGACAGTAACCGGAGGCCATTAATGCCAGCAATATGCAGACCGTAGGGACATTGAATGAATGCAAAAATCGCGCCAGCAGCCTTTATGACACAGCGTTGACAGTTGACTTTTGAGCTTATGCCTTTTGCTTGTACTTTTTGAATGACCACATGCTTTGTTTTATTTTATTTGGCTACACTTTTAATTAATTTTTTACATCCTTTAAAAAAAAATTATATTTTTTTGTCATTTTTGGCAATGTAATTTCTTTCCTTAGCTGTTAATCGCAGCGTGCATAATCTGAACTCTTCTGCTTATAATCTTAAAGTTTTCAAATTTTTAGTAAATTCAGAGGAGAACCTTATGAATTATCTAACTGCAGGGGTCTCTCACAAACAGTGTTAAAAATTTCTATGTTTTTTCCCCTCCTATCCTTGTTTGGCAGATTAGCAAACTCCCTCAATAAATTTAAGCAATGCTACTGATGAGATAGTCGGGATGGGATAAATATTCAAGTTTTTTCCAGTTACATAGACACGATTAACGTGAAAAATTATTTATGTCTGTCTTTTCTGGTGATCTTAGGCAGTTTGGAAAGTCCGGTTAGAAAGTAAAAATGATAGGTAAACAGAAAAGGGATTGAAAGTCACAAAAGAAGAAAGAGAGAAGGATGAAAATATCTGACAGATGCGTAAAAGAATCTAAGCTGACTATAAAGACATACATAAGATAGAAATGATAGCGAGATAGCGAAAAGTAGCTGTCGGAGTTTAGAACACTCTCTTTAACTGCTCTTATTTTTCCGATTCCTGACAAAGCTTTATATTACGAGATAGCAAAACACACCGTAAACCCTCTAAAACTCCAAAGTAAAAAAAAGTTCGCCATGAGAAAAAAAACAGAAATATCAATGATTAAAAACATTTTTTTTTTTTTTTAATTTTGGAATATTTTCGAAATGTGTTTCCCAACGATTTCCCCCTACAAACCTTATAATCAGCTGAAAGAAAATAACAATCCATCTTTTTATTCAAAAATTTCTACAGCAATCCATCTTGCATCCCCGTTAATATCGTTTGCTACACATTAATCTCACCAATAGTGCTTGCGTTGCACGCATATGTTCAGCACATGTAAATGAGTTCCCGCCCACAGCGGCACTTTCGATCTTTTGCTTTCTAATTTTCTCATTTTCCGCTCTATTTCTTTCCATTCATTTGCTTTCTTACGCTGACTGCACGTTAATCGCACACTAATTTCCAATTGCTAGTCCCAATACGCCGACGTAAAGAGTTCTCACCAGCTCCAACGCTATCTCCGCGTACTTCTCTACTCTGCATACCCACTGTAGTAATACAAGTGCTCGCGCGCCTTGTACCAAAGGATAATTAGCAGTTAGTTAGTGATTAAAGTATGCTAAAATTCTCTTTGTACCCACGGCAGCAGTCTAATTACATGCAGAAACGCCGCTCACCGCTTTATCACCACAACGCTCATCAATCTTCATGCAGCTCTTCCACATTTTCAGTGGTCACAAAGGCTCTTCGGCCGTACAATAACAACAGCAGCAACGGACGAGGCGGTAAAGCTTTATTCGAATTTCATTTCCATTTACAAAGATTGTCAACAATGAATATTGATTAGATTGCCCTCGGTGCTCAACACAGCTCAGCACAGCATCAGTGCCGCTGAGCAAACGCTGTTGCATCATGCAGCCCGTCTCCGCCGCACAGTCCACTCTTAACGGTATCTCTCTGTGCTATTAAAGTGCATTCAATTAATTTATTATCGCATCGCATTCGATTGTCGACGTCGTTGCAGTCGTCGATGCCATTCGACATTTTCGCAACGTCCTTTCACTGGCCCTAATTTGATAGCTGAAGGACATTTATTTTAATTTGCGTTCTGCTGCTGCCGCTGCTCGCTCGCACAATACAATAGAATTTAGAGTATGCGCTTTCTTCAACTAAACCAGTAATCAAAGTTTAGAGTGGGCGGTAACACGGTGGACCGAGGCACTAACTCACATGCCCTCATTCTTATTTACTAATTCATTTCCACAGCGTAGTCACAGGGAATTGTGTCATTGATACCAGCAGAGTAGGTTGAAAAATTCGAATTTTTTGGACTAATTGTTTGGATTGCATTAGTTTTCGTATGCTCTCATTACATTTGCAAAAATAGAATTGGTAATGCAGTGCTGACCTTGCTGGCCTCAATACATGCATTAAGTCAATTTTTAATTATAACTCAGAGAGGCATTTTAATTACAATTTGGTTGATAGACAATGAGCTCTGAACCTTGAAATTATATTTGAATAAATGGTTGCTCAGTGAACTCATTTCAGTTTTTAGCTTTCACATGTTGACTCTTAAGTAAAATGAAACGTTGAGAAGACTTATATCTTTCTAGAGGCCACAATCAATTTCCAATGGCCCAAAATTTAACAATATGGATATTGACGACATGTGGCTCCAACCGGGTAGCGTGACCTACTACACTGAATATTTCACGTCAGAAGTTCTGCTCACGTAACTTTAAAGTTAGTCCAGAGAACTTAGAAGTAGAACGTTCATTTACGTTCTCTGGTTAGTCATCTCTCACACGGCCGACCTGAATTGAACCATAAGATCATATGAGTTAACTGCATTATACGCTTATTTAGATATGGACCAGGTTTACTCCATCGAAAACGAAACTCAGCTTGTTCTTTCTACCAAGTCGATTCGAAATTTTTCTGTTTCCGTCGCTCACAGACCGGACAAAAAGTCAGTAGAAGATTCAGCAGTAGTGGAGTAATATACCCTACGTTCTATAGGTTCCATGTGATTAACAGTTCAAAGTAACACATATTTTCTGCATGAATTGGCCGAAATTTTATCGAGATACCAGAATTGATGTTCATAAAACTTTCAAAAACTATCCTAGAGAACTTAATATGAGTCATCTAACGAGAACACTAGACTTAGATACATCTCTCATTCGGATTGTACTTTAGTACAAAGAAGAAGAAAATGATGGGAATAGAGCTAAAAATAGCTGTCAGAACAGCTGAGCTCTGAAAATTTTTTTGGTTGCTTAGCTTTATACTACGAACCTAACTTTTCCATGAAATCTAGTCTAAGTTATAAGATCATCACATAAATTATGAGGATCAGAACGAGCCAGTGAATCTGAGAAGATAAGCAATCAACCTAGCAACTCACTGGGTTTTGTAAATGTAACTATTGGTAGGATTTAATACACATTGGCAGAGCCGATTCGAGAACTTTCATCAGTTTTTCTTTCAGTATGAATTTAAGAAACATGATGATTGTATGGCACATAAAGTGCTTCGAATAAGCTACAGAAAACACTTCTTAAACAGCTAACGGTATAAAGTGGAATAAATTTGGAATATCAGAAACACTTTCTCGGGGCTATGAGTATGATTTGACGATGCTTATGTCGGAATTCAGCCAATTTAAATTCTGAAATACTCCTACAAACTTTTGCAAAGCTTTTCTCAAACCATTCATTAACTTATATTCCATATTTCTCTGTCCCTAATGCAGTCAGCAATTATAATTTCGCTTTAAAAGTGTACGTGTGCAAACAGCCAGAAGAGACAGACAGGTGGCAACCGACGAGTACCACGCGATGGAGTCGAAAGTCAAAAGGATCGACAGACCGTGAAATGTGTACAAATTAAATGGTCGCTCAATGCATTGACACCACTTACAATCGCTAGCAGAAGCTAACGGTTAGTTGCCAAGGAAATGATGCGCGCTACACTTACACAGCCATGCACACACACATACACGACAAGCGCGCAGGAATAAACAACGCTTAACACACCAGCGAACGCAGCAGCAACGGCCAACACCAATTACGATGTCAACAGCATAGTAACGCGTTGATTGAATTTTCCAACGCCGCAGGATGGTAAGCAGTGGTGACGCAAGCGATGAGGTGGCAGCAGTGTTGGTGGAAAAGATGGAAGTGCAGGTGTTTGGCGAAGTAGATTGCCACAGCGCTAAAGCACTGGTGTGTGTGTTTGAGTATTGGCGCGCGTGTGTGTGTGCATAGTTTTGTTTGTAAATAATTTCAATTTTCACCCATTTAACATTGTCATCGCCAGCTGCTGCGTTAAGTTAAGTGTTGACATTGTTTCGCAAAATCACTGCGTCAATTTTCATTGTCAACAATGAAATATGCGACAAAAACCAGCTACAGTGTGCGCTAAAAATATATATACATACATATGTTGGTAGTCTGTTGCTAGTGGCAACGCTAGCATCAAAGGCGCTTTCCATAATTTCAACGAAAAATGCGCAGCACCAAAATATTCTTATCATTGTTGTTGTTAGTATGCTGCTGTTGTTGCTATTACTGCCATCACGCTTGGTGGTTAATTGTTTTTCGTGTTGCACAGGTATTGCCGCTCGCTGTTGTTCTTATTGTTATTCAACTTAATTGTTTGTAATATGATAAGAGACACAATAATGTTCGTTACACCATAGATCAAGACCCCACTCGCTCTCACCCTTTGTTCTTGCATTTTTGTTTTTGCTTTGCATCATCCAGAAAATGACACGCATGACAGCCACCTGTCCGCCATTATGGACACTCATTGAAGCATCAGTCAACCCCTTTCCATACGCACCGCCACAACCACAGGCGGCCAGCCACCAGCTCAAATTCACTGCTGTTTATTCATTTGCCCAGCATTGGCTACGGCTTCAGCTATAGCTTCAGCTTCTGTTTCAATATCAGCATCCCATTTCATGTCCAGGCCATTAAACACTTTCACATTTCATAAAATGTATATTTACACTGGGTCTTCACTTTCGGTCGGCCGACATACCCACATCAGCGCTATCGGCATTGTCAGCAGTGTGGCGTTTTAATTTTTGGGGTGTGGTAAATAGCTTAAAAATTAATTACAGTCACTGCATGCGAGAATTCATGGAACATTCAGTGAGTTTTGGGTTTATATTGCAAGGCAAAAAAGTGGTGTGTTTGTGTGTGCACCGAGCCATTCATGTGCTTTAGTGAGGTTATTTGATGCCTGAAATTGCATTTCATTCATTCATTGTATTTGCGCTCACTCGCATTCCTGTACACTTCACCGCTTCAAGGGAAGTTGACAAATTCTATAAGGGTATTAAAAGGGATCGTGTTGGAGGTTGACGTTGTAAGATTTATGTTCCACTGCTTTACTTCATTTGAGTATTACATCTCCGAAGGGCAATGATGGCCTGCCTGAGAACAACGAACGATTTCGACAACTTCGTGCTAATTACAATATAGCATACGAAGCAAACCTGTGAAAGCTTTTAAGTGGAATATAAGACGAAGAGGATTTTCAACTTCACATTTGTTTGGAAATTGCATTTCGAGAACTCTAGGTATCAGTATTAGTCTGATTCTCAATTTTTTTCTCAATTTTAGAAATTTACTGGATGACTGTAAAATATTGCAGGTTAAACTTTATACTCAATGGACAGTTTAGTTTAGCAGCGTCATCTGTTGTCTTATTGCTTTGTTGCTCAAATCCGGTGGAATTAATTCAGTAGTCATTGAAGAGTAAACCTTAACCCTACAGTACTCAAAATGATCTGCCGAATTTGTATACCACCACAGTATCTTAGACTTTCCAAAGATGTGAAAAGTGGATTCATATCTCCGCTAAGCAGAAATATTGCACATCGGAAAATGGCAGGTTTACAGCTGGCGGTTCTACTGTCGTTTCTTAAGTCAAGACGATCCTTGTATATGACTTTCTAATAGCTTCAGCGGTTACCTGTTCGCAACTAGCATATGTCAGAGGTAGGTTTTGTAACAAGTTTTCTCGAAAATACTAGAATCGAGGCGAAAGCTCTCAAAAAAATTGTATCTTTTAGTGAAAAAAATTAAAAAATTCCATTTAAGCAATAGAGAAAACATTTGTTGTTTCAAGCGTATATTTGTTTTCCACATCTTCTTTCTCTGCTGTTCCCTAATAAGTTGTTGCACCATCTGTTGTTTGTCACCAATTATATACTATTTGTGCTGTGCCTTTAAAACCACTTTATAAACAAATGATCTCCAAAACAAATCATTGATTTCATCAAAAATTACGCGTAATAATTTTGTGCACACAAAATCCTACATAATTGAAAAATTATATTTCTTCTAGTGTATTTATGCACTCGAAATTTATCACCATCGTGAATAGATTCATTAATTTACAAAGAATTTCCGAATAATTTCAAATATTTCGAGAGCAATGAATTTGGTAAAACAATGAAACCAAAAGCATAGAAATTTTTGTCATTGCAACCGCAGCGTACTCAAACTTGCCGTCCCCCTCACACACACACATATCCACAGAAAAACCTCATATGCTAAATTTACAAATGCGAGAGTATAAGTATGTAGACGTATTTGTGGCATGGCTTATGCGCGCTGTGTATGCAATTTTTAAGTTATGCGCGCGAAAAACCGAAAAACCGCAATAAAATATCCTATCAAATGCAGTAGCAGCAGCAACGGCGACGGCAACAAATCCAGCATGCCAAGCGTTGATTCGAATTTGGTTATGCCACAAATATGTTGCAAATCCCCATTCCCTCGGGTTCATATGTAATTTTTTATTTATTTACGATGTGTGTATGTGCATGCGATGGCATGTGGCTGCGCCCGCGGCGCTTATTTGGCGGTTTCGCCAATTTCATATGAAAATCTGCGGCTTTATTTATTGTGAATTATTCGCGCGGATTTTTACCATCGCACTTCGCGTGTGTGTGAATATTTGGCAGCAAACTCATTGTAGATTGGGAGCACAGTGTTGCATAAAATTTGTTGGTGATTTCTTTTGTGTCATTAGTTAGTTAAGTGGTGTGAGGAAGACCTTCATTTGCAAGATTTGATAGCGCAAAGTACAAATTACGAATTTCAACAGAAAATTGGGGAGGAAATATTCACAACTTCCCGGAATGTTTTACGGCAGACTGTAGGAAGGAGGAACTGAAATATTAAAGTTGGAGTTATCTTCATAAATTAAAGTGTCTGAAATGCTTCGAAGACTGAATTCGAGAGTATATTGCTGTTACTTAATTTTCGCTAAATTTCTTAAAGGAAAAATATCGTAATATCTAAACTCAAATAATCAAAACTTTTCTGACGAAGTCAAGCTTATGGAAGCTCATGGAAACTCCTGAATTTCATTAGCCATTAGAACTGAGACAACAAACAATAGTTTCGCTCAAACGTATTCTCTACAATAATTAAGAACCTTTACTTTCCGCGAGCACCCTATTGACCTCACAGTAAGCTCAAGCCTTCATTAAGGTGCTGCTAAGTCAGATTTTGAACAACCTAACTCCGTAACCTATATTAAATCACAAAAAAAAAATAATAATAATAATGTGCCGAAGTAAAATTAATGTCACAGCATGTCACTCGCCGAAAGCACGCTGGCGTACCGCGCGCATAGCTTTCACCAGAAAGCTCCACTAATCACACAAGAGATCGTAGCGCTTACCAGGCAAGCGCTCAACGAAATCTCATGACCGCAACACAAATTTATTCTCACTTTGCTGTTTTGGCACTGTATGTAACCTTCCGCACTCATCAATTCCGACGCATCAAGCTTGCCACAAGAGATTTTCAGCATTTTCAATTTTCGCCAACATTTCAATGGGTCTTTTGTACAAATTTTTCGAATTAAAAGTGGTATAAGGTGGAAAAAACAAATTTAAAGCACAACAATGAGAAGTGTTTAAATATTTCACAGCAGCCAAGCCACGCAGAGCAACACTGTGCTGCTCCCCAGATATTTGCGCTGGAGAATGTGTGGAACATTTTTCGAAATGTGGTGAGTAATGTGCCGTTCAAACGTATGGTTTAATAATATGCACGTGCGCTTGTGTCAAAATGTTTGCATTGAAAAATATAATTTGTTTCGCCTGGTTTTTATTTATTATAGCTTTTAGGCAAATTTTTTGTTTTTTTCCATTTTTTAATGTATACCTTTCTTTAAATAATATGGAATGTCCGTTCGGAATTTCATCGTTTTGTTCTCTTCTTTGTTGTTGAGTTTACCATTAACACATGCCAGTGAGCCAGCATTTTTACCATTGAATGTAATTTAATTCTCATATTCGACTGACTTTTGAAAACATTTAATTTTGGCCTTTTGTCGGCTTCATTTCCACCCACTACAAATTGTTTTGGTATTTTTTATATTTTTGTAAATCATATTTAATATGTGAAGGTCTCTCTTCTCTGTCATGAAATTGATTGTGTAATTTAATTTTCTAACACCTCATCAGCGCTTACAAAATATAAAAAACTGTTATAGTATAAGATTTATTTTTCCGATAAATATTTTCCCCAACGTTTTCCCCCCTTTTGATCAAAATTATATAGTTATACCCTCAACAAAGTAATCGAGTTTGGCGAAAAGTTTGTAACACCATAAATTAAACTTTGACGTTTCCTATAAAATATATATATACGTGACAAGTTGAACCGATCACTCCATGTCCGGCTCTCCATCTCTCTATATACGAAATTTTTCGCCCATCCTCTACTCCCCAGAAACCTTTATCTGCATAAAATTCGGAATAGATTATGTATTATCCAAAGCAATGCCACAATCTCACAGTAAATTTTTTAAACCAAACAACTATAGCATATAGCTGCGATATAAGCTGATCGCACTTCTTCTTGTATGAAAAACTTTTATTTGATGATATATCTTCATGAAATTTGGCACGGATTATTTTAAAGACAACGATACGATATTTAAAGACATTTTCGGGAGGTAGCCGGTAGAGGTAGCATATAGCTACTAAAATTCATGTCCTTGTGTGGAAAGCTTTTATATTTGACCAGATATCTACATGAAATTTGACTTGAACTTCTACTGAAGGTGTCGCTATAATCTTCGTACATATTTTTCATATCGAACCACTGTATCATATAGCTGCCATACAAACTCATCGCTGAAAATCAAGCACTTGTATGGGAAATTTTTTAATTGACAAGATATCTCCACGAAATTTGGCACTAATTTATATCGAGGGCAACACTATCATCTGTGAACAAATTTTTTTAAACATAACCACTATAGCATGTAGCTGCCATATAAACGGAAAAGTCAAAATCAAGTTCTTATATGGAAACTTGTTTTTTTGAGATTTTTTATAACTTCGGTGCAACCAAAAAAAAAAAATATCGAAAATACTTTCTATCAATTTTTGTAATCATGTAATAAAAGCAGTAAAACCTAAAAGTAAAATATTTATTAATTTTATGCCAATATATTTTATCCATTTAGCAACTAATATAAATGAATTTTATAAAAACAATATTTTAAACATTTTACACCCTAAATACGATAGGCATCGCAACATAGTAAGTATTTTCAACAAAATTCTATTTTCAATAACACTTAAGTTGTAGGCTAATTTATAACAATTTGTCTGTTGCGGAGCTAAATCCTCTTCGTGTACAAAACAAGCATACACCACTGTTATACATGTGTATACACAGTTACACACACACATTTCGTTTAATATGAATGACCTGTGCAACAAATTTGGTAAATTCGTAAAATGCCTGCCAGCACTTGGATAAAGCACATTCGCAATGACTGCAAATTCCCTTTTAATTGCAATGATTTAACTTCAATTTAAACTTTTCTACAACCAAGCACAACGCACACAACCGCATAGCACACACATACATACTTACATATAAATAATATGATTGCATGTGTGTGTATATCAACACTTCTGATTCATTGCTGCCCCAACTCATTTGATGCAAACAAATTTTAATAGTGAGCAGAAATGCAATTGGGAAAACTCACACACACAGACACAGAAGTTGACTACAACTTGCACACACACACACACAGTGACACTGGTGTTTTTGATTTACGTCGAGCGCGCCCATAAAGCTTATGCAATAAATTTATCAACTACAAATTTTCGAGATTTGTATGGCTATAATTGTTGTTGTTATTATTGTTGTTGCTGTTGCTATTGCTGTTTGGGGTGACGATGATGCTGCTAGCAAAAGGGATTAAAACTTATCAGACGCACAGAACGTGGCACAGCCCGTGGGGCATAAGGCTAACTGCTGGCGTCAGGTGAGTGGGTGATTACAACCGAAGCTGGTAGGTGCATTGGCAGGGCTTCCAGGTGTGCACACACAACTGCACATACTCGTACATTTGTAAGCAAATGTATAGACATATTTATTTCGTTTTATCTGCGTACTGTTGGCCTATCATGCGTCAATTTAACAAACTACAGCAACAAACTTTAGGCTGGGCATGACATTGTCATTTGGCGTATAGTTGTAGTTAAAACTTGCAAAAAAAAAACGCAACATAAAAACAACACAGACGCTCTGTATATCGTGGCGCACTAAGCGGATCTTGTGCGTATGCCAGTAGCCCTACAAAGATATATTCTCAACTAGTCGTAAATCGGAAAAGCGATTGCTGAATTATAGTGGCTGAATGAGGAAGGCCACAGTGGATATTTCAGGGGTAAAAAAAACAGCTTATGTGGACATACAATCGCTAACACGCGTGTGGGAATGATGGGTGCATAAAACAAAAAAAAAACTACTGTAGGAATGCTGTAGAAGTCAGACTAGCCAAAGTGAAAACGGTTTTAGATGCAGCAGCAAAAATTAATTTAACTGCAATCCAACTTCACGACACTGTAACGTATACTCAGAAGTTTTGGAATATTTTTTAATTACATTTTTTTGCTAATATTACTATTTAATCGCACTACCATAACTTTCTATTAGATCTAATTAGATTAGAACGAACGGTTTAGTGTGAATCCCAGCTTTGATCTCTTATTTGCTTTCATATTTATTTTATCATATGTTATTTATATACTACATACTACATACACATACGTATACTTTATTCTAGTTTCATTACAACTCATTCCTCATAATTTAGTTTACTTTTGTCAGAAATTACCCATAAAACTTTATATGGCCATTTTGTTATTTATAGACCTTTATTTTGTTTCAAACCTTATGTTTTACTAGCGGTACTTTAGCTATCTCGCATTGCCTCGAGCATGTTGTCAGCTGATATAAGTATGTACACTCTCAAGATGTTTTGTCTCATTTCGTACCTCATTTTCTGGTCCCATTTGATATTCACTTTTATTGGCTCATAATATCTCGTTTAAACACATACCTTATTTCCCAGCTTAATCCCATTTTGTTGGCTATAATATTGGTTTTAAATTCCCCGTATTGTGTCATAACTTCATGCTCTCTCTTGCGTTATTATACCCTGAATAAAGTATATTAAGTTTACCATGAAGGAAACTGCAGATACCCCATAAAGTAGCCATGTTCGTCTGCCTGTCCATCTGTATATACTTGAATTAATCTCTCCGTTTTGAGATATCGGTCTGAAATTTGACTCATATTCTTTTCCCTCCCAGTGTCTATTCATATTCTTATAATCGCTGATATCAAACCACTATAACATATAGCTGCCATACAAACTGACTGATCCAAATTTAGTTCTTGTATGGAAAATTTTTTGATTTGAAGAGATATCTTCACAAAACTTGGCATGGATAATTTTTTAAAGCAACGCTACGGTATCTGTAGAAATTTTTCAGATCGATCAAAATCGAGTTAAAGACCTTTTAATACCATACGGTACTTATAATTTTATATATTAACATTATCGATTCGAGATTTGTCATCCTTTCTATCTCCTTCTCTTCTCTGAAGTATTTTTTAATGAAGCATCCTTTGACCAAATGAGATCATCCTAATGTTAGCACTGTTATTCTTACTTTAAATGCAATTTCATACACCATTAGGTAGAGTACATACATGTATATACAAAAAGGTATTATGATGATAAAAACAGGAAAGAATTCGTACTAGGAAGGAGGTGAAGCTTCACAAAAATAACGAGAACACCACTCACCATCGAGCTTGCATTCATTTATACAATGTCACAAAAATACATACATACAATAGTTACATAATATTAATAAAAATATATGAGCGTAATACAAGTGTGGCAAAGGTGGGGACTTTTCACGTTATTCCAAACACGGAACCCCAACTAAGAAGTGCGCATCAAACTTAGTTCCACATATCAACTTATTATCTACCAAGAGCTTGTTGCACGCTGCACTTAAGAAGCTTAATTCATATGTAACTAAGTATATCTATGACCCTCAATTCTCAGCGCAATTAGACAGCGGTGGCTCCAAGTACCCAATGTTGTTGTTGTTGTTACCCCATTACATTTGTCATAATTTTCCATTAGCTTTGTTAATATCAAAAGTCAACAGTGGCATTATCAGCATGATTATTGTTGGTGGGTGATATGTTGTTATTGTTGTGATTGCTACAGTTACTATTTTTATGCCGCATTAGCCGTGGCACGGTGCAGACATACAAATGCATAAAAGTACAATTACATCCATGTGAACAAAACAGTTGTGGTCTGTATGTATTTATATATATACAACTGTATATGTACGTATGACACCGGTCCATTGAGGTTTTAGCTAAGCCATCAGCCCTTAACACAGTCGGCACTTCATGCGCAACAACAGCGGCAAACTTGCCAGCATAAAATTGTTATTTTACACTGCCATAGCATGCCTTTAGGCGCAAAGCCATGCCGGCATATTACATAATATAAGGAGCAGCATCCTGGCTGGCAGTCTCATACAACTCTTAATGAGTATTTATGACTTATGCAGTTGCACAATTAATCTCGGATTTTATGATATTATGATTTGCTATCATCACACATGCATACATGCTTATACATATGTGAAGACTCACATACACATATATTGTTGGTTTATCTGCCCTTATGTGTTTTTGATTATGTTTCGGTTTATTTGTGCGCCACGTCTGCACTTTTGCTCCGTTAATTTATATTGAACTTTCAGTTAGGGAAGATGTAGTCTGATATGCGTTATTTCCCGGGAGCTTTCAAGTGGCAATGGCGGCTACCGTTTCCGCTTTTTGCATTGTCATTAGGGGTTGGTGGCTATGCTGCATTAAGACAGCCATCTCTTCAAATTCATGTGATTATATAATTATCAAAAAATCAAATTTCTTAATGTTAACTTTCATTAAAAGCTCAAGCTAACGCGCAGAACTTGTTTTCAACTTTGCTATTATTTCTAGTAAAATCAAAATGTAATGTGAGAACCGAGTTTATATACAAATTTTTTGTTACAGTTACAGTTATAATTCAATTAATAGTAAAATTATATGAAAAAGTACAAACAAATGCATTCAGTTATCAAAAAAAAAACCTCAACGCCAATAAAAATAATTCTTGTCAGAAGTGGGATTCGAACCCACGCCCTCAGAGAGGACCAGAACGCTCTATAGGAAACCCACTATTTTAGTAGTAGGTAAGTTTGCACTTGAGTCTGGCGCCTTAGACCGCTCGGCCATCCTGACACATAACGGAAATACGGATGAATACCGTTCGGTTTGGCAACAGCTGATTGAATTTGAAGATATTTTAAATAAGTTTCAAACCATAAATTATGAACTGTAAAATTGTTTTGTTAGATTTTTAAGTTCGATAAGATAAATAGTTCGTTTCTTAATGTATTATTTTACAGTTTTGTGAACGATTTTTGGCACCTTTGAAAAAAATCTATTTTTATTTCATATTCTTACATTTTTTCTATTGTTTCAATTCCCTGTTTATTTCCTATTAGACTATACTTGTAGTAACAGAATTAGCTAGCAAATTATTAAGTCTCTCATTAAGATATCAAACGTGTTCTAATTTATATTGGTACAACTAAATACAAAATACAGATTTCCTTCTTTCGTTTCCTGCCCTCCCTTTCCGTGGTATTTTGCTAGAGTACAGTGGATTTCCATAACAGCTTAAATTACTAGCACTTAAACATCGTATATATTATGCTAGTAGAACCAAATTAAAAAACAACAAGGCAAATATAGTACAAAGCAGCAAAATTAAAAAAAAAAAAACCAGAACAAAAACAAATTACCGCTAAATGTGAAAATAAAACAAGCAAAGCAAATCGCAGCACTTCTTTTCTTCTTCTGCTTAAAAATCTTACTAACAAACAGTTACTCCATTTTTCTGTTAGCACAGTAAGCACAATGATAAAGAATGCACAAGCTGAGCCCGTTAGTGGCCATGTCGCTTTGTATGCGTTTTTAACTTCTTAGCTTTGTCAGGGTGGAAGGTAAATATTTTCATTGCAAGAAGCATAGAAACACAACAATAACGCGCAGTTTTTCTTAAGTAGCTAACCGTGCTGTAGGAAGACCAAATAAAAACAACAAAAGTTATATGAGGAAAATAATTCAGAAACAACAAAACATTAAAAGCTTTGTCTTCGGAGAGATTAAGACGACAGTCAAGACAAATAATAATGGGCGGGATTTTCGGCACGAATAAATGCTAAGACGGTGCTTAAATTATAATTTCTTGTGCTGGATTAAAAGCATCTAAATAGACGTTCTAGAGGAGTAGAGAGATAAAATATGGAAAACGTTAAACAAATTGTATAGTGCGTGAGTGAGATTTGTGCCTTGAATTTTGCAATAAAAATCGGTGTGAGAAACGAGTAAAATTCATTTCCACAGAACATAAAATCAGAAGAGAGGTTATAAATTTGGAAATAATGTCACTTAAAGATCAACTAATATAAAAAAATATGAGATATAAAATTCTTATAAAAAAAACTAGCATTAGCGTGGTATTTACTTCACACTACTAGTAGATAGTACTATATAACTTAAAAATAACATGTATTATAGATTCCGACTATTAATAGAACGAAATGATCAAAAGTAGTTTTATACAATGTTGCCATTTTTCCAAGGTGTCCTCGAATGAAGAGAGTGGTTTGCATATGCCCAATACAGGGTTGTGTTTAGATATTGAAAATGTTCCTTGGCAACTGTAAGCCCCATATTTCTTCAAAACTATTCTCCAAAATTATGTAAATAAACAAGAAACTAGCAATATATCTCATTTCTTCTTTTCTTTACCACTTTCTGGCAATTAAGGACCAAACACCATGGTAATTACCGATTTTAGTACTAATTTACCAGCAGTTTACTACCAAATATACATCATTATTGCGCACTATATTTTACTTAGCTGCTGGATGTTAACTGTGGTTTTCTCTGCCTTTAAATCTCTACTTCTTTCAGTACAGATGCATTTTATTGTGGTTTCTTATATTCTTTTACTTCGCCTTATACACATTTTCTTTTTGTATGTAAGCACGGGTGTGTATATGTTTGCGTAACTGTATTTTATTGTCTCTTTCGTTAATCTCAACGCCAAGGATTTATTTCTATTTTATAATTATCCTGGTGGATTTCGTGCCTCACAAAGACAAGCTTACAAAAACAACAAAACACATATACAAAAAGTGCAAGTAAAAGTATTTAGTAACAGTTTTTTTTTTTGACGTTTTAAATGAATTGCGCAATCCCAAAGCCGCACTACCAAATACATGTACATCTACTTAAGTATATCCTGATTCGTGTATGTGTATATAATATGTACATACATGGACTACTATTCGGCAGCAATAAATCCCACCATCGCTCTATCAACGCTATTCCGCACTCACGTTGCAATTTTATTGTCTTTTTGTGGGTTTCGCTATTCTAACGGTTTGTCTGTTTCTCCATTTGGCTGCTGTGTAAGCTTGTAAGCACCTCAGCGTCCCCTGACTCAACTCAAATAGCTACCACTGACAGCTTTTGCTCCTTGGCTTTCGTTACTATGCGCTTCTCTATTACCCCCTACCCCTTCTGTTGTTGTTGTTTTTTCGTTGTCTGCTACGCTATACAACTTAAGCGGCTTTAATTTGCCAACAGGGATTTTTAATTATTTCACTTTATGTATTTGATTTTCCACCCACACACCGATTCATCGTCTCACCGCCTCAGAGCTGGCTAGCCTTGTAAGTATTTTTGGCCGTAGTCGTAAATGAGTGGGCGATCGGCGGTCTACAGTGGTATTGTTAGTGTAGTTGGGTGTGAAGTTTTGGTTGTGTTCGTACGTGCCAGGGTTGCTTTGATTTGGCGGGCGTACTTTTGTGGCTTTGTTGTCAGTACGTTGGTTGCTTGATTTGAGCCAAAAATCTGTTGTCGGGAGTATTGAGTATTAACTAAGTATAGTGTACACTAAGTAGTATTAGTGTGGCGATATGTGATTTGTTATAGTGTGCGACAATTGATTCTTTACACTGATTTAATTTGCAGCTAAGTAAAAGTGGCGGTCTGACAGACTTAAGAGATATATATAGATACTGTAGATATTAGAAAAAGAGCTCATATCCCGGATATAATCCCAAATATGGTGAAACTGAGAAGACTTTGACGGACTAAGGCTTCAGATTCAATAAAATTGTGTGATTCGTCGAAAGAAAAAGCTCATGATACAAAAAAGCGCGAAAAAGTAATCAGATAAAAGTCTAAGATTGCTTTATAAACCATAAAATGTATTTTAAGCTTTCATGTAAAGCTTTCAAAACGTTTCAGTGATAAGATTATGTATGATTGTAACTATTCCTACCATTTAAACATTGGTTTCTAAGCAACATTTAAATCTTTCGCTAATATATTGAACTTTTTAAATCTATTACTTACAATTACTGTATTGTAAGCTTTCACTTAACTCGAACGCTTTTTGAATCTTCACTTTTATTTATACCATTTAACCGTTTTCTATAATGAGTTCTAAAAATAGGTTATTTAAAGCATTTTTTAAATCCTATCGAGCTTTTACATGAACACTCTGCGAGGCTATATTTTCTAGTTCAGAATATTACATAGATATAATACCATAGTGTTACAAAATATTTTGATATAGACATATAATGTTTGAAAATATACAGAAAATAATATTGATATTCGCTATCACCGCAAAGCATTATTCTACTTGTACAACTAGTGTGTGCTTTTGATTAATTTTCTTATTTGTAAAATTGACTATATTCCCCTCACGAATTCACTAACAACTTACCTGTTTAAGTAATATGACTATTTAATATTCTCCACTGGCTCAAATCTTAAGAAAATGCATATCTGCCAATCAAATTTAATTTCAACATTTTCCAAATTACACAAAAATACACTCAAAAGAAATGTTAAAAGTTCCAGAACACCAACTTACCATTGCCACTTAAAACACATAAGAAGAACTTCGTTAAATGCACTTTGACTACATTTTTTGCATTCATTGCCACAAAGCTTTCGCTGCTCACGCGAAAGCTAGCTGACGCTGACTTTGCACTGATAAGACACAAATTAAATTAATTGCATACTTTTTGCGCGGAGAGGTGAGTGATGAGAATTCTACTTCTTATTTGTGGTAAAAGCAATGGAATGGAGTCGAGCTTAAGTGAAGCTAGTGGGTTGACTTGTACTTATATATATTATAAAAAAGGAATTGAAAGAAATCGCCGTAGATAAAACATGAGAAAAAAGAGAAAATATAGCGAAGATTCGTGGTTTTTGTGTGCGGCTACGTTTAAATCTAATTATTTTAATTATACCTTTGTGTGCGAAAGCGCATAGCGCAACGGCTGTAGTAGCACCAAGAAACATAGAAAAAAAATAGAAAGATAGCAGTTGATAAAAGTTGATTTCTAAGCGAAAAGAGCGAATTTCTATTGCTGCAAAAAATTTTAGTTTCAACATTTTTATGAATATTTGTTATAATATGTTTAAATGTAAAAAATATAAACGGCCTCTGTTATCCAACGCGCTCTGGTATAAATGAATTTGTTAAAACTTTGCCATTTCCAACGTAACTTTTTAATTTTCTGCACCACTTGCGCTACAAAATGCGTTCAAGCGCTGAAAACTAACAAAAAAAAAAAAAAGATAATAATAATAAAACGTGCCCTTCCTTACACTCAGCCCCTATGCGCACAAGCACACACACGCGCAAATTAAATACGTAAGTAAAATGCATTGGACGCCTGGGAAAAATGAGATACATTCCGGAGGCTAGTGAACAGTATGCAAGGCTTGTTGGAATAGCACGTTTGATATGCGCGAAATGGTAATATCCGCCACATTGCACAAGCAGGCGGTGCATTGGCGCCTAAAAGTATGCTGTTGCGCGCACTCAAGCGTGCAATACATTCAAAGAGATACGAAGAGCGAAAAAAGTACAAAGAAGAGGGGAAAAAGTTAAAAATTATTTATTATGTGAAAGCTCATTATAAAAGCTTTCACTATTTAACTTTTACTTTAATGTAAATTATAAAATTTATAACTTTTTTAAAAATGTATGCCATAGGGAATTCACAAAATATTAAAGGAAACTTTGGCTTTTACTGGATAAAGCTTAAATTACTAAAAGCTGGATGATAAAATATAAATATATTTTTAATGCCTTTAAATTTTTATTGCAAGCAATGATTGCTTTGTACAAATTATCTTTAAAACAACTTTCACAAAACTATAACGCTTTCATCAGAGCTTTCAACTTTAATTAGCGGACTTTCCTGTAATACAAAAAAAGATCTTGTTTCAAGTTTTAAACTTAATTTACTCTCTATTGAGTATTTATCTCTGATTCATGATCATTTTTCAAACTATGTAAAAGATTTATAATTTTTCTCTATGTGCTGTGGAAGCTTTAGGTAATACTTTCGCATTCACTAAAATTAATGCGAAGAACTATTATCACTTCGTGTGGCATTTTTACTTAGACCACTATAATATAAGCAGTAAGCTTGAAATGAGCTTTCGCTTGTGTGACATAGCCTAAGCTTAGTATAGCTTACCCATTTTCATAAAAGCTATTTTTCGTGGTATAAACATTCGGAGAACCATATGCAGCCTCACACTTACTTCCTCTTCTTTTTTTGTGTTACTCGCATTCTCTTCGACTCCAGTTTTTATAACATTCTAAATTCTTTATATAATTTGTTTGCGCTCTTTTTTGTTTAATGCGCCTCAGTGCGTTTTTTTCAAGCGTACGTGCGTTAAGTTTAATGTTTCAATTTCAGTCCGCCCACATTTTCAACACTTCATCCTTGCCGCATCCCTTCAAACTTTTCCCTCTTTGCATTTGTATATGCGTAAAACACAGTTGCAAAAGCCAGTCGAGCGTCTCAAATTATTCGCAGCTGGTGACAGTTAGCGTGCAAAAATTGAAATTGATTTCCGTTTCAAATTGCGCTTTGCCGCCGAAGCGTAATCATTACATTTTTGCATTTTTTGTAAATGAAAATTTTTTGACACTTTTTATAACAGCCACAGGGCGCTTTCTCTTTAGAAGTGGCAAAATTAAATTAATCGAAATAATTGCAACATCTTGCTGGACAACAAAAAGGGTTAGCATTAATGTGCGCTTTTTTGGTATGCAGTGGAGAGCGGTCACAGCTGATGCTGCAGCATTTTCAGCAAGTAGACTTAATAAAATGTGCGATATAAATATATATAGCACAAAGCCAATTAATAAAATGATCGAGCTAACTGCTTTTGGTGGAAAACTTGGCATCTCAGCTCTTTATTTAAAAGCTTTAAATTAATTCCGGAAAATGTTTGAAAGCTCTTTCCTGATATTCATACTAAGATTCTCATTACGATCACTTTTCACCAAAGTCCGTTTTCGCTACACTCCCTTTATGTCAACTTCTACAACATAACCCATTTCCACGGTTTCTTATTTTATAGATATGCAATTAAGACTGCTAAATAAAATAATTATTATTATTGTGAGCATATCTACGACAAAGTGACAGCTGTCACACTCCCACTCACTCACCTAATATAAGACCAGTTATGCCCATTGTTGCATACTTTATGGAGCGCACACAATGTGCAGTTACGACTGGTCAAAGTGTAGCCCTTTTTTACGGCACAATTAACTCATTTAATAATTCTAATCGGAATTATTACCGTATTTTATTAAGCCACTAAAATTGGGCAACGTGGCAAAATATGCAAAAAACAAAAATGAAAGGAGTTGTGTTACAAAGAAAAAGTATAAAACAAATAAAAGTGAAGCATAAGAAGAAGAAAGTCTTCTTGGCCCGCACGCCAAATGAATCGTAAATTAGCTAAGAGAGAATTAAGCAAACCCAAGGGAGGAGGAGTGGGGTATAGCAAAGTCAGCAGGTGAATAAATGAAGCTTGTAGTCAGCGCAGTGTTTAGCTTAGGGTCAGTATTTTATTTTTATTTGTTGGACACCTTTATCGAAGTCGCCGAATTCAACCGAATTTCCTGCAACCTTATTTTTCTTTATACATACTCGTTTTTGTTATTTTATGTACGTACGCTTATTCCTTGGCTTTGTAAGGTAGGATAAGAGTTTAATATTTCAGCGCAATGATGCTTATTGCGTTTTCTTTATTAGCCCTTGAGTTGCCGCTATTTTTGCTTTGTTGTTGTTATTGCACTACAACCTCATGCCACATCATATTCTTATGACGGCCAATTACGAAATTTGAATTGTTTACCAACGTTTTCCAAGCACCCAAACAGTTGGCGAAAATTAACCAATTTACCAAAGGGAGCCTCCGGTGTAAAGCGGTCAAGCGCACGAAATGCAAGCTAACTGCTAAGAGGTTGAGGTGGTGTGAGAAATTATAATTGTTCCAACGCAATTTATCGTAAAAACGATAAAAAGGATTTTACGAGTAGCGGCGCGTTCACATCGAGTGATTAAAAGGAAAGTCTGAAGGTGAAACAGAAGCGAGAGCAGCTGAAATAACAGAAATTAGAGTCAATCTTAAAGCGCCGAGGGAACGACTTCGAAAAGTGTTGTAAAGTCGGTAAAAGCTGAGTGGCCGCCCTTATGTTGCTATTTCGGTACAAAGCTATTGACGATGATTTGCCCTTGGAAAGACTAATAGCAATAACGAGTTGAATTGTTGCACGTTAGGTTTGTAATTTGCTCAGATTTCAAGCAACAATCGGAGTGGAGTCAGCCTCTTTTATTATTTATACGGAAATTAAAATTGGATGTTTAAATCTGTTTGCTGCTAATGAATTGTTAAATTGTTTGTTGGTAATAAATATGGCATAGAAGGAAGGGTAGAATATTTATTTTAGAAATAATGTGGATTGGAATATCAAGGCAAATTAGTATGGCATCTAGCTATTTTATATAATATTTAGCGGTCTAGCGGTCCTGTCAATATATAATTAAAATAAAAAGCTTTTTTCTAAGTAGAAATAAAGTGAAATTTGCGGTGTAAGCGCCAGATTAAGTTGTCTGTAACAAGAAATATATCAAATAATAATATGATATATAGATTATTAAGTATATTTTCTAATAATATATTATATAATCCACTAATTTTCTATCAAGCACTTCGGAGGAATTAAATAATTTGTTTTCGGTAATTGAGTCGGAAAAGTGGCATAAAAAGGCTTTCGAATATAAGTAGAATTTCGTAGATATGCGACGCTGAAAATTTTTCAGACCTTTTCATTATTGAATCAGGCGCATATTTCTCGGTGATTATTTCTGTGAAAATCTTAAATATCAGCTGAACCGTAAAAATCGCAAAGCCATGAAAGCACAAGTGCAGCGTGCTAAAATAAATGTGCAATGGCAAAAGCTAAGAGGACGTGCGGAGAATTTCGAAAACGATGGAGAGATACAAATGCTATCATCAAAAACAGCCGACTCACTACCACAGCAAAGCAATGTGAACGAAAACACTTGAGGATCATAAAATTAAATTCTATCAGCGTAAGAAGTAGAAAAAAAATTGAAAGAAGCTTTAAAAAGTAGCAAAAAATAAAAATGAATCTATATAACAGCTGAAAAATAAAGAGACTCTTCGCCAAATTGCGAGAGTTGCTCAGAAAAAAACACATAACTAAGAAATTACAAAGTGCTACCAGCGTCGAAATGGCTGAGGAGGAGTACAAGAAGTAGCGAAAATGAAAGATATTGCAGAAAAAAGAGTGAAGAGAAAAGCTCAACGCACGTTTCGTCGAGTGCCACAGCTTCGGCAGAAGGCAGAAGAGCGGGCAGTAGAAGAATTTTAAAAAAAGTGCCAGCCAATGCTTAACAAACCATAAGTGAATAAAGTGTGCACTCTGCCAACGTATATTCACCAGCATGTATGTGTGTGTGTGTGCGTGACTTGCAAAGAGGCGTGGCGTTAATAAATTTCGCAGCGTCGCTCCTACGTATATGCAGCGCATTGCATAGCACACGTGCAGGCGCAACAGCAATCGCTGTTTGTTGTTGGTGAGCAGCAGACAACAGGCTGTGGCCAAAGACAAACGGCAGTCAGCAACAGCATTGCCATTGCACTGCGCATAACACGTAACGGCATAAAAATAAATAAACGAAACGTTGGCGAGCCAAAACCGTACAAAGTCAAAGTAAAAATTATTGCAGCAAACGAGACAGCCGAGTTGGGGGCACGAATGCACAGTAATGACAGTTACTGGCATAGCTAAAGCGCACCACTTGCAGGATAACGACTACAGCATTGCATTTGGTATTTTCGGTAAGCACGTTTGCTGCATAAGTCCAGCCGAAAATACGCAATCGAGCAAGTGTGAGACTTACGTAAGTACGTGAGTGTAAACAGGTGACTTAGCGCCCACAAACGAGCCAACGGGACGATATTGGGTTTTTGTAATAGGAGTTTGAGAGTGAGAAGCAAACTTAATTTACTTTTTAAACAGAATAATTTTAGCTTCTTAAACTAAATTTTGTTTTCTTTTCATTAAATTAAGTAGAGTTTGAGCTGAAAGTAGGTTTGAGAAGCCGTTTATCAAAACCAGTATTTAATAAACTGCCACAAAATATAAATAGTCATCTCTCTCCTTTTAAAACACGCTGGTGGAAATAGGTCTTAATATTTTAACCAAAAAGTAATGTACTTCCATTTTTCTTTCCGTTTTAAATTCTAGCAAAATAGCGCTTTTATAGCAGGAGGTTTTTTGATCAACAGTGGAAACTCTCTATTAGCTTTCTCTCTAAATGAAAAGATCAGAGTGTCAGTGGATAACCTATACAACCGGCTTTTACTTCTCATTTTATGCTTCCCTATGGTACTGTAGAGGTTCGATAGCTCCTTACTATGTAGAGTTATTCTTTTTTCTGCTTAATTTTTTGGTTTTCAATCATTTTGATTTATATCGTCCTATTTCCGTTCGGTCAACCTAATCCTGAACCAATATGTCTTAGCCGATTTCCTAAACTTGTTCTGCTAACGAGCAGCTTTCGTAATTGTACAAGTATATCAGCGACGTGAAATATGCTTCTGGATCATCTCAGAGAAAGTTTATTCTATAATCGCCACTTCACTTCAGCTTATTGTATAAAGTTACCGAGTGAGTTTTATAATGAATGCGGTCGTAATTGCATAAAATATTACTACAGTAGCCTTTTGTGATCTACTCATACATATATATCGGCTGTTCGCTTTTAATTTGAAAGGTTTTGAAGGTCAAATCAATCTGTTCATCCAAATTCTAATGTAATTAAAAATTTTTTTTAATAATTTACTGCTATTTTCATGACATTCCAAGAACAAGTCGCACACCCGAGCACACACCCACCTCTCACACTCTGAAATTCCTTTTCCTCATGTTAATTAATACTGATATGGGTTTCAAATTAACAAATTCCCATATAAATACATTTGATTGTTTTAAGACTTTGGACTTTTTAAGACATTTACGCACAACTGACAATGTGATAACGGAATTTGCTACTGCTGCTGTGACTTAATCCTGCAATGATAAGGGATCACCATGACAAGCCAAGGCAATAGGTATTTGTGGGAGTGCGAGGAGTGGTGCCGAGTGACAAGGCAAATGGAAGTAACGGCAAAACAATGCCAGCTACTAAATTGCTAGCTAGCTAAATGAAGTTAAGACAAAAGCAACAATACTTGCAAAAACAAAAACAACAAAAATATATGCAGAAGCTTGTAGTTTGAGAAAGAACAACACTATCCCACAACAATAACAAATACATAGCAAATAGAAAAACAATAAAATGTAACCGAGCATAAGTGCAGCAGTGAAATATGCAAATTTGATTAAAACGAAAAAGTTACGCAAGAAATAATAAACAAACACAAACAAAACTGACCGGATCAACCCAGTAAATGAGTGAAAGTTATGCAAAGTGGAAAACAATCAAATAAAAAAAATACCCTACGCAACGAAAACATGACTGTTATCTTAGAATTTTCTTGAAACAAGCGCCTCATAGCGTAAAGGTTCGTTGTGGAGGATGAGTTGGCCGGCACTTGCTTACTTAGGACACGCATAGCCTTCAGTGCCTTTTTGCAACAGAACTCTTCATACACTTGCGTTATTATTGTTATTATAAATGCATGAAAATAACTTACTATTGTTGTTGCTATTGGGTTATTTAAAATGTAAGAGACGCCTAAGTAGATGATGACGAGTTTGCCAACAACGAAATTTGTTTGTGTCTGTGTGTGTCGTTCACAATTGTAGCACAAATCAGCAGCGTATTAAAAGTTGTCACTCAAAATTTTCTTGAGCCGCACCTTACCTTTCCTACGGCATTTCTCAAATTCTAACCAACAACAACACTGGCTTTCATACATCTCTGCCACAGGTTCACTTGCCCGGCTTGCCTCGTATTTTCTTAACTATAAATAAATTATGCATGTTTGGAAAATCTTGGCAAAACATTGTCGTAATCGTCAGACAGACAAGATATGCTCACACTCCTAGCTGTAGTTTTCGTATTGTTGTTGTTGTTGTTGTTGTCATAAACAGCATGTAGGAAGGCGAATACATGCAAATTAGAAAGGCGTGCGGAGTGCTCGGCGCATGTCATGCTGCTTGCCTTGCCATTGTTTGGCATCCTGCTGACAGCCAAATACAACAAAAGGATAAACTCTAAATCCTTGTTTAAAACTTATGCGTACCAAATGGACAATGGCGCTAAGACGGCTGGTCAAACTGCTGCTATGCTACAGCATAGCCTTGGCTTAGCAGAAATTTGCTGAATTATATGCATTTACATATCTAATCGAAGGCTCCTGCTTCTACAGCATAAGCCTGTGTAGGTAAGTGTGGGGATGTGTGCTTTGCATAGCATAAGTCTTTGGATTTTCACAATGAATGAAAATTGTAAATTAAATTACATTTTGCTATGCCAACAGATGCGCAATGTGTGTGGACTAAATGATTTTTAATTTTTTTGATTTGCTTGTGAAATACGGTTGACAGTTTACGGAGACAAGGATGGCAATTTTATTCGGTTTTATTCTATTTACTTAAATGTTGTAACGGTATCTTCAAGTAATTTGTAAAAGTTATGTTTGCAAGTTGATTTTAAGGGTTGGAAGGTTCTTTGCGAAAGTTTTTCAAATTGTTGTGAGTAAAATGACGAAAGTCTAAAGGTTATTCGATTGGAATCGATGTGTGGAAACTTAGGCATGTGGAGAGAAGTAGCATACGCTACAAACTTTTTACAAAAGTGCATCAAAATAAAAGGAAAGAAAAGCAGCAGACATTTCGATGTAAAAGCTATTTATATAGACTACCAGCTCTGGATCAGCGTGAATACCATGTTGATTACATTCTGTGGAGCTTACACGTGTGTAACCCAATGCACTGTTTCGATTTTTTCGTCTTGAGTATTGAGAAGTAACCTATGTCACCTTTTACATTTCATTGTGGTTCCTGTCAAACTGCGAGCTACTTATACACATATTTTGCTTTAAGCCAGACTGATTGAAGTTTTTAAAATATGTCATCAAACAAATTATTGCTTCTCCAAACTACTAACCGAGTTACTCGTATATTTTCGAAAACAAATATTACAAACAGCTGTTTCTTATTCCTAAATTTCTCTGATCTATAACTAGTATTACGTTAGTAAATAGAAACTAACTCAATAATGCTTCACAAAACAGTATTCCTATTCTTTTCAGGCGTTTGGCGACGATCAAATACTTACGTCAAGCATTGCCAAGCCTAAGGAAATTCAAATATCAAAAATGTTTCATAATCATCATGCAGAGCCGACAAATGCCGACGACGCCAATGCACTTAAAGCGTGGATGGAATTATTTGATCGTCTCCAGGGCTGCTTAGTCCATATTAAAGCCAAAAATGGTTTACATTTTTTTATAATACCAAAATTAATTTGTTTCAAAAATATTCTTAATTAATCAATTATTTATGAAGTCTAAATTTATGCTGATTTTAATTTTTCTGCTCTTAACAGCATTTTGAAATTGGCTACTTCAACCAAATAAGTCGCATCGCCTCCGTGGCGCAATTGGCTAGCGCGTTCGGCTGTTAACCGAAAGGTTGGTGGTTCGAGCCCACCCGGGGGCGAATGACTTTTTTTAATTAAATTTATTTCTTTTTTAAATTTACTTAAATATATTTTGGTTACATACCGCCGACAGACAGTCTAGAGCTATATTTTAAAATAAAGCCCAGTCATATAATTAATTAATATATATATATATATTTGCTTAGCCTGGGGGTGAAATTTGTAGATTATAAAAAAAAAAATTTTGGGAACAAAAAAACTTTTTTTTAACATCTAGAGGCGTACAAAATTTTGATAAGTTTTCTAGAAGCTGTGGAGAGTCCTCTTTCGGGCCAAATAAAAGTTATCAACTTAAAAATAATTTTTATAGTCATTATTGGAGTTTTAAAGAAAGTCTTAAACGACAACATAATTTCCTTAAGCGTTAAAATAAATTTTGAGTAAAAAACTGTCAAATTCGGTAATTTTTATATAAATGTGAAGAGTTTAACTCGAATACAACGACGAGAGTCCTTAAATATAATTGTGTACTCCATCAATATGAAAGCTGAAAATATATTCAATGCAAGTTTCGAGACACAGAACTTAAGTTAACATTTTCTAACAACTCATTTTTCGAAGAGCTCCACTGCTCCAGAAAAAATCTTTCAGCTATAAACCACTTTCCTTCACCAATAAGCATTTGTTGACATAAGCATTAATGAGCCATAAATTCATTAACAAAATCAAACATCTCATGCAATTAGCAAAACAATAAAATAAACAAAGAGTGAAAGTTAAAGTTGTGCTTAACGGTACTTTTGTAAACATAGACAATAATTAAGTAACAAAAAGAAGTAATTAAGGCGTAAATCAACAAAGTGTTCCCAAGTACAAACATATGTACCAATAAATGGATAATAATCGAAATTGCAATTATTAAATAACTTTGACCTATTAGCAAACAACTCCAACAAAAAACGTTTAATAAAATATCTAACGAATTAGAAAAAATCAAGAATACTAACGAACATCTGCACAAACAAGGTACAACGAAAAAAATATAGCACAGCGAATAAGTTCAGAAGTAAAAGTATGTTCCGGAACAAAAATCAATCAAACAAAAAATATTACAGCTTAATTATGGCATCATTAGAGCGGAGCAAACACAAGACTGAACTTGCTGTTGTTCAACCGACAGCTAAAGGTTGGCTAAGTGTGAGCCATGACTGGAATGAGTTAAACTAAACTAACTACAGCTACCCAATCATTCTCATGTTAGCCGTTTCTGGTGAAATGTTGGAAAGCGAAAACCCAAAAAGTTGTTAGCATATTTTGAGGCGTAAAAAGTAATACAAGCAGAAAACTTCAAGAAGCAACGTTGCAAAGCACAAAAAAGCAACACCAATCAGCAACAAAATTTTTGGGCGATAAGCAGTAATGAGTGTCCTCGCAAGCTGTTTTTTTTTTCGCAAGTACAAAGCGTGCAAACTTAAGCAAACTAGTAGAGCGTAAAACTTTTTCCTAGACATTATGAAGCACAAATTTGCTTAACCATTTTTGTATGCGTTTCACTTTCTCAAAATCTTGGAAACTGCGTTAAGGAAAAAGTTTTCACTTTTGCTTGATACAAGGCAAATTTTGTAACATTTTGTCAATAATGAAATTTTGCAACTGCTGCGATGCACGGCACTGATAGTAACGATTAGGCAAGAAGTTCGTGAGAGGAGGATAGTTATTGTAAGAAAATTTAATAAATGCTACAACACGACACATGATGTATTACAATTACATACAGCACATTTTTTAAGGAAGTAGGTAAGATTCTTATCATGGCAGCTACAAAATACCAAAGAGTGCAGTAGAACTTACGATAAACCGATGATACGAGTAAACCACTGCAGAAATCATTTTACAAAAAAAAAGTTTTAAAATTACAGTGGATTTAGCACATAAATAAGAATGTTTACATCAAATTTCGTGAAAGAAAAAAAAAACTCAAAACTTGGTTATTCGAACTTTTCACATAAATTTTGAGGTTATATGAAAAAATTCTGCATACAAAAGTTGTAGATTCTTTCATTACCTACAACATTGCCATATAACGTTTTTCTATTGTACTTGTAGCTTTGCCGGAAAACGAGATAAACCGTTTTTAACTCTTAAAATTTCAACCAAGCACCTCCCCTTATTTATAAATATGTAAATTATGTTTCCTTTAATCGTTCCTATTTTATCTTGCGTTTTCGATGAGTTGCCATCTACTATGAGTTTCTTTCGTTTTTATAATTTTCAAAAGCCTCTGCACTAGTCTAAAGTTTATGAAGGCTTTACAGATCATTGCAGAGTCCAAACATCATCAGATAGTGCCAACTATGTGAACCGAAATGTTCACTTAGTTTTATAGAAAAAAATTTGACAAGGTTTTAGCATATTGATTGCATATCACACTGACTAGTACTATACTAGATATAGAGTAAATATGACCTAAATAGGTAGGTACGAGAACGCTCCGAAAAAAGTGCGCATAAAAGCCCAACAGTTCAGAAAGAAAAATCAGTCATACTAGTATACATATCAAGCAATTAAATTGTTCGTGCGTTCCAGCATTTCCTATCTTTGCTGAGGCTTCTTTGTCCTTATGTAGACTACGCTTTCAACAACTCTACACCAAACAATTTGTACGTAAGTATGTGTATCTCTCCAAAATCAGTGCAAGTGACAGTGATGTGCCAAATTATAACACAACTTCCGGGTAGTTGTATTTATTAATGCACGAATAAAAGTATATTACGCCAAAAGGGCGTATGATGAAACCAACCGATTTAAATGAGCAAAGT
This sequence comes from Bactrocera oleae, assembly GCF_042242935.1. NCBI lineage: Eukaryota > Metazoa > Arthropoda > Insecta > Diptera > Tephritidae > Bactrocera > Bactrocera oleae. Next base: position 4,607,209 of record NC_091538.1, read on the forward strand.
TGTAACACAAAGGGCTTCAGTGAAGACATTACAGATAACTAATGCAGCGAAAAGGGAATAACCGGGAGAGCCATAACATTATGCTGGCGAATATTTCCAATAATATTTGGTCATTTCTGTTAACATAATCAAGTTTTGGGAATCTGAAAAAATCACAAGAATGGATGCGAAGCATGAGGCATATGGGCTTGCTGAAAGTTGTAGAAATGCGTAACGAAAGCGAAAATATAAAAAAGACTGCAAGCAATGAAGAAGAAAATAGCCAAGTAGGCAGGAAAACTTTTGCGGTCGAGCACTTAATGAGGGCGCGCGAAATTGAGGAAGTAATGCATAAAGTTGTAGCAACGATGAAAATAAAAGAGAATTGCGCAAAATAGCATTGGGATTGAAACAAAAGAAATCGGTGACAGTATCCAGTATATAAATATGTGTATAGATATATATGTATGTAAGTACTTGTGCTGATTATGGCACATATTATGAGCAAAAGTTCGAACGCTGGAATGTATCTATTGTATAATAAGTGACATAGCAGTACGGCAAAATGTGTTGCGACAGGAAGCAGCTGAAGCAGCAGAGAGAAAGCGTGTGGTTAACATACGTATTTTTTTTTTTGAAAGTAGGGGCGAATAAGTAATGTGTGTCATTTTTACGCTGTCAAGATTATTAGTAACATTATTGTGTAATTGACGTAAAGCAGTTGGGGTGTCAAGTCAGATATATATAACAATTTGTATTAAAGTACATTAAAATAAAATTGCAAAAGTGAAACTGAAGCACTTTTTTATTTTATTGAGAACATTCAGTGGTAGATATTGCTGTAGATTTTCTCTTAGCTGATGCCTCTTTATTCATAACATTTTTTTTTTTTTGCTAAATATCCTTTGTGAGAATTTCTGTTGCAGCTATTTGCTCTTTATTCGAAATTTATGCTTTTATCTACAACAATAAACTCAAAATCACAAACTACTAATTCATAAAATCAACAAAAAAGCATATGTTGAATCTCTGCCCTCACTCTCTTTAAATATATATGTATATACCCAAACGCCTGAAAAGCTCAGTTTTCCAACATTTATTTATGAGTCATATACGAACCCAAAAATAATAATTTCTACACCTACATTTATATAAACACACGAAAATGACGCCTATTTATCCGTCTGCCAACTTTTCTGCCTCTGTGCTGATATGCCAAGCCTATGCCGGGGCATTGGCTCCTCTTTGATCCTTACAGCCTTTAGCAGTGTCAGTCGTTTAACTTTTGCCGCCAGATATGAATATGAATGCTCCTCTTTGCCTTGCTGCTTTGTGCCTCATGCTTTACTCTTCATTTGTGCATAGCCACATCCAAAGCGATCTTTGACTTTACCTTCAACTCGTCGTTGCAACTCTGCTCTGCCGTATGTTTGTGGTTAATTTTTGAATAGCGGTTTGCTCATGTTGATTTTTATGACTTGCCATATGGGCAATTTAACTTTGCGATTTCGGAAATCTTTACCGCAATTATTCACTTTTAAGTGGACAATTTATTGTTGTCGCTGCGTATTGAAGGATTTACCGTTATATGTCATTAGCGAAGTTGACTGTATGTATTGCAGTTATGTCTGGGGACAAGCTAGTTTTCGTTTACAAAAAAAACATGATTTATATTTATTGAAATGAGAGCATCACAACAGCTTGAAAACTATCTGTGAACTGAACCAAGTGAAAGAAAAGCGAAATTGCTATGTTAAAGCCTCTCTCAAGAGTATTTTACCAACAGTATAACAAAAACAGCATAACGGCATTGCTGGCAGTCATCCAAAAAACTTTAACACACCAAATGAAAATCGTAATTTTCACATTTATCGTAGGTAATAATGAGTATATCTAGCAATTATACAAAGATATGCAAAATATTTTGTCTTTCGATAGTTTTCGAAAATATTGGACAGTAAAATAACAACAGCAGCAGCGAAAATAATAGTAAACAAGCAAATTGCTACATGAAAATTTGCACAACCAATCACGAAACCGAAAAATTCAATTAAAATGAAGAGAGAGAAAGCAAGCGAAGTTAAGTGAAGTGACGAAGAAACTTTTTCAATTAAAATGCTACAACCAAAACAATTCCATGTCATTTATTTATGCAACAAATAGCAATTGCATTGGACAAATATAAAATAATAATTTTTGTGGGCGACAGTGAAAGATTGCAAAGTGAGGGAAATGATAAGCAGGATAACAGAAACTCTGTGTAGTTGGGGTTGTAAAAGTTGCAGAGTGTTAAAGAAGTTTTGTGAATTACAGATAGATCAGAAAACATGCTTAGAGTGCCTGAAGCTTCGAGAAGATAAGTGCAAATTATTTCTTTTTTCTCTTTTTTTGTTGTTTGAGTTGTGTTTCCCTTTGAATAGCATTTATGTTTGACGCTGAATATCTACTAAACGCTTAACTTAAACGAAGAAGTATACAGACTAGTTTTGTAGAGCAAAAAATTTCCAATAAGATTATCAAATTAAAAAAAAAACCAATTCGCCATAAAATAGTCGAATTTCAAACGTTAATATCTTTTAAACTTTTAAGTTTATGAAAAAAAATATGAAACCATTTTGTAGCATATTTAATTTCATAAAAAATCCACCAAACGAAATATGTTTTCAAGTAGTTGGAAGCAAGATATGAACTTGTCTATCTCATAATAAGCAAAACTAGAAAACCGTTAGGCGAACAATCTTCCCTTTACAATTAAGAGCTAATACTTGGAGCGTCTTTCTTAGACGAGTCTATCAATCAATTTTTCATAGTGCCAAGCGTTTTTTGGACCCACCCTAATATACAAATTATTAAAACAATAAACGGTCGGGTATGCCAAAAGTTCCAGAGTATATTACAAAATGCCATGCAGGTACAGCAAACGCGTTAAATATTAAAGATTTTGTGCACTAGAACTCAAATTATTAATATCATTATTTTTTTTCCAAACTTAAGCAACGATATTTTAGCAAGTCATAATTAAAAAGAGCAAAAATTTCCTATGAAATATTTTTATACTTGTAACATTAAAGTTTCTGCTACCGCTCTTTTTTTTTGTAATCAACATGTTTATCATGCAACATGTCACATTTGTATAACAACTGGCAACATTTGCATATAAGTATTGCAATTTTCTCGCAACACATACTGTAACAAGTAGCTGCCATGCCACCTTGTAGAAAAACTGACAATTTTGACATTTGAAAAGTTTTTCTACTCCAGCATATGACTGTCATATTAACTACAGTCACAACGTCTTGGGCTCAGCATGTTCAAGGCAAACTGCCTGCGCTCTGACCTTGCAACCAAGACTTATAAAAATAACATATTTTTTTGCCACCGCTTTTATTCTGCTCATATTTTATATTTCGCAATTTTTAATATAAAAAAAGTATATACATATGTACATGTATATACATATATATGTTGTGTTTTTCTTTTCAAGTCGAATTACATTTATTATACCGTATGAATTTCATATGCAACATAGCGCATTTCCGTCATAAACTCTTGTACAATTTTTCATGCCACTTGCAACTCGCACATAATGGAAGCACGCAGACATATTTTTTGCAACATGCAATCGCATTTAGTAGTTCCTTCTTCCATTTCGTGCGCAAATGTAGCAGGGACTTGCAAAAAATGCACTCAGAATTGCAATGCAAGGAGTTATTTGTCAATATTATTGCATATTACGCGGAATAAACTTACGTGTTTGTGATTGTGATTAAAAAAATAAAAAAAAGGAATCAATCATATGTTTTCTCTGGCATTAAACATCTTTTTAAAGTTTTTTGCTCCTGTTGTCCTAAATTTTTTGTCAGGAACATTATTTAAATGCTTTGCCAAGGGTCGGAATATGAATATTCATTTTTACATTATTATATGTATTCTTATATAGTTTTAGAATTTTGGGTCTTATATCATCGAGGCCAAAGTGTCATTAAAAATAATTGAAGATAAAGTTTCTACAAATGATTGAGACGTATCTTGCGAAAGTAGAAAGCACTAGTAATAGATTACGTAATACTCTCCAACATGCAAACAGCTTCACATTTTATCTTAATGTGCTCATCAATAAGTGGGTATTTTTATTGCTATTAAAAATTTGCACCCAAAATTGCACATAAATTTCGCAATAATCAAACCGCAGTAAATTCCAAAAAACAACAAATGCCCCAATAGGCAACCAAACGAAGCACCAGTATAATCAAGGTGCTATAGAAGGATGGGTTGCAAACGCATTAGGTCATCAATATCCATTTCTACCAGCAAGCAACTTCAGCAAAAAAAAAAAATCACAAACAAACAGAAATGGCCGAAAATTGCAAATAATCGTAAAAGTAGAGAACATAAAATGGCGTGGTTTGGAGAAGCAGATTGCGCGCCGTAGTGGAAGACACGAGGAGTTCACATAAATCTAAACGCAATTACCCAGTTTTTAAGATAAATGCGAGGGCTGTTCAAATTAAATGGGCAAAAATACTTTGCTGACTGTGCGAAAAACTGGTTGTTGGTCACACATTAACTGGCTGCATGTGGCGCTAAGGCGCCTAAAAATATTGAACAAAGTCAATAGTCAATGGTCATAAAACCGAAAATCGTTTGTGAACAAGCGGAAAATTGGTAAAGAAGTGAATCCCGCGGCGAAACACTACTATTTTATATTATTATATAAAATACACTTAGAGGGCCGCTAGAATTTCAAGTACCTAAGCGCAGGCCAAAAAATAAAAAAAAACAAGAAAAAAGATTCACTTCGGTTGCACCGAAGCTATAACACCCTTCAAAAATACAATAGATTGCTTACAAGAACCTTGCTCGGTCAGTTTGTATGGAAGCTATATGCTATAGTGACGCAATCTGAACAATTTCTTCGGATGTTTCATCGTTGGCTTGGACAATAACGGATGTCAAATTTCGTGAAGATATCTCGTCAAATAAAAAAGCTTTCCTTACAAGCACTTGATTCGGATCATTCAGTTTGACAAAATGAGCAGCTTCTTTGGGAGAAAAAGACGTGTTCAGTTCGATATCTCAAAAACTGAGGGACTATTTCGCGTATATCCCGTCGCGTACAACAGACAGACATGGCTAAATCGACTCAGCTGGTCATGCTGATCATTTATATATATATATATATATATATATTATAGGATCTTCGACGCCTTCTTTTGGCAAACTTAATATACCCTGTTCCGGGTATAAAAATATTTTGTAGCGAGTTGAGGTAAGTTCAACCTAGTGTGTACTTTTTAGAAAATCAATATTTTTTTTACTATTTAACAGTTACAATGATGGATCCCTAGTTTACTGTCTTTTTGCAGAAATATGTTAGTGAAACTAACAAATTTTTTTAAAGGAGTTTACGACTACGCCTTGAACTCAATTTAAAAAAGTAAGAATGGTTGTATTGTCAAAGGGTCATTGACCCCACCAAAGGCGATTGACCTAAGGTATGGTTGTTGACAAGGCTAAATGTAAACAAAAAGGTCATTAACCTCACCAAAGGTAATTGACCTAAGCTGTGGTTGCTGACCTAGCTGAATGTTAACAAAGGGGTCATTGACCTCACCAAACGTCATTTGAGATTTTTCCTATACTAGAAATTACACCTTGAAAAAATCAAATACTATTTCGATTATATATTTTTTTATATATTAAAACAAAACAAAATTTTTGCAATTTATTATTATTAAATTTATTATTAATTATTATTATTATTATTAAAGCGACATCAGCAAACTGTCAACCTTTTTGTAAAAATATTTCACTCACAACATTCCCATTACCTACAGTCATAAGCTCCCAGCTCAATATGCATTTAGTAATAGTTGATTAAAAAAACTGAAAAATAGCCACCTTTCAACTTTAAGCCACAAGAGCTAAGCAACCTCAAATAAAAATTTGTTGAAGCGAGTGTAAGAAAAAATTTTCTGAGGTCTAAATGAAAAAACACTCGAAATAGTACAAACATAGCTAAACTATCGAAATCAATTACTTTGGTATGCCATAAAAAGCACCCTCATCGCCCTTTATAAATAGACCAAAAACACCAAATGCCCTTTTTACGTGAAGCTGACTGACGGAATTTTCGAAAGCCTAAAATTTTTATTTTGTTTTTTCCTGCTAAACTACTGCCGCTTCATTGCCTCACTACTAGCAAACAAATCGAAGGAAATATTTCAATAATATTAAAAATTTAGTGCGGTCTAAAAATATATATTGCTATTTACCCTGAAATAAAATAAAAAGTGAGTAACGTTAGATTAAGCTGTAGGCAAGTAAAGACGAGTGGGTAGGTCAATAATAATGGTAAACGTGCGGTATAACAGCTAGACCCACACACACTCACTATTTTGTTAAAAGGAAATATTTTTGCCTCGCACTCCAAACATTTTGTGGCCTCAATAAATTGATATTAAATATTTTAGCCAACTATGTTATGAAAAGGCCAAGCAAGGAAATGGTAATAGAGTAGTGAGTGGAAAGAAAAAACCATGTTTGCCATAAAAGCAGAAAATTCTTAAAAGAAATAACGGCAAATTCGTTGTGTTCTTTTTACATAGAAAAAATTGAGAAACAAAAGGTCGAGGAAGTTATATGTAGATTTACAAACCTTGAGGCTTGTGACGCTCAAAGGTATGCCTTTGCATATTGAACATACTTTGCACATATTAGTAGCGCTTCTTCAAAGGAGAGAATCTTGCAAGTATTTTGATATTAAGAAATATTTTATATAATAGTGCAACAGGTTTTTATATAATAGCATATCTTTGTGCAAAAAGAAAATGAAAACCGCTCCAAGCCCATTATTAAACTAAGCTGCTGAACTATTTTTATATTCAATAATTTTTCTTATGACTACACGTAAAGGGTACAAAATTCTTTGACAAAGTTATATCATAACCTGTAGTGAGGCCAATAATTAAGATAAATTGTCGAAAAATATATCTAAATCAAACACGTAAACTATTTTTCTATATATAGGCATATAATTTTAATATGCGGTAAAATTTTTTGGGAAAATATACGATTCTTAAATACAACTTCAGAATTTACATATCTTCAAAATCATTGATACTTAGCTAAGATAATCATTAGCACGCTAAAAGTTGGAAATATATGTTTTTGTAAGCAGAGTGGCGCAGTGGAAGCGTGCTGGGCCCATAACCCAGAGGTCCGAGGATCGAAACCTTGCTCTGCTATACTAGACTTGTCACAATGTTTTTTAATTTTAACATTTCAAACCACATACATATGTATCATATATATATGAAATATTTGCATATATAATAAAGCTAAAACTGTACTAGGATAGTGCATATCTGGGATCTACTATACTTAAAAAAGTTCTGACTCTAACTATATTACATATTGCGACACAAAATATCACAAACACACTTCGCAATGTTACCAGCGCAAATTTAACAGTTTAAGGCGGCTCACAAACCTGACGACCCGCAGTAGTACTTTAAATAGCCGCTCAGCAGCAGCAGCTTTATTACACGTCATTATGCCGAACAAAAGTGAGGCCGGGCGGGGTTTTGTGTTACACCACTGGGCTGCGTCAACGTAACAACAGTGAATCTACTGTACAGCCATGCATATGTCTGTGTATGCGGTGGCTCGCGTAATTATTGACTGTCATGCATGAGCACATGATGAGCTGTCATTATTTATTTTTACCGCCAGCCGCATCCAGGAGGACCATGCGCCATCGAAACTCATGAAAAAATGATAAATCTGCAAAATAATAGCGGGGGAGCAAAAACACCATGGCAGCGTATAAAAGCGTCGATTCGCGCAGTAGATTAAGGTTATTTAATCAAGCTAGCCTGCAGGATTAAGGTGAAGAAGTCAATGAAAGTGAATGAGAAGCGTCAGTTTAGCAGATATGCGGACGGGAAATAAATGGTTGGTCGGAGGGGGGAGCTGGTCATTTGTGGTAATGAGCGTTGCATGTAAAATACCTATACAGTCTCGCTATTGTTTCTTTGCAAATAGGTGGAATGTTGTTGTTGCCTGTGCAACTTAGCACAGCATCCAACGTAAAACGGAGAGTGACTTATTGACCAAGCCGGCGCTGTGGGTTAAACGCGACTGGCAAGCTGCGCGCTTTTATATAAAAAAAAAATTGTTGTTGTCGCTTTTGTAGCACGCCACTCCCATCCGCTGGCTTAATGAAGATAATATGCTGATATGCCGCACTGTAGGTGGAGTAGCGACGTAGTTGACGCTGATTTCCATCATCATGTGGCCGCAGTGTTGCGGTGTGGCATGCAACGCCAAGCTATAAAGCACGTATAACCGTTGTTTATATGTACATACATATGTAGGCAAGCGCCGCCTTTGCTATAGCAGCATTGGCAAACGCCAAACGAACTCCACTACACAATATGCAACGGAAAAGCAAGGCAAAAAAAGAATTTACATATGTATAACCGAAAAAATTTGCTTCCGCTCGTGGCGAGAGTGAAAAAATAACAACAACAACTTTCCGCAGACACTTACAAATGTGTTGCCATTATTTGCCTGACCAGCTTGGCGCACGTTGCTGCATCCACCACGGACCTTCATTACAGGCAAATGACTGGCGAGCAGTCAAATAAAGCAAACACACATACAAACATATGCATATGTAAGTATGTAAACATACAGTAAATATATAAACAACCTTTGCTACACATACTCTTAGTTGTGGCCTACTGGCCACTGACAGCCCTTTGGGCAAGACAAGCAACAGCGGTCTCACAGCATCCACGCCTGTATTGCCGCTGGACTTCCGTCGTCCGCAGTCAGGCGGACAGAAGTGTATCAATTTTTAGCTTAGTAATAGATTGCCGGTTATTTTCTTTTTAATTTAAAGCATCACTTTCGACCACAAACGCAAATGTGCCGTGCAAATGACTAGAGCTTGTTGGTGGCAGACATGCATATGGATCGTATATACATATATACAGATGTGTTCTAAACTTATAAGCACCGAAATATGCATATAACGGTATATATTAATACACCCAGTAAGCATTTGATTAAATCTTTTGAAAACTCTGCGGAAAAAAATTGAAAATTACACCTGAAGAAAAATATCCATCAAAGTTCATATAATCCTTTCCCAATGAAATAAGGATGCGTTGCGCCTCTCATAAGAGTGCTCAAAAAAAGTTTGAGAATCACACAGAACTACTAACTAGATATTATTTTTACAGCTTGCCAATCACATTCTCTATCAGTTCCTTTATAATAACTAAGTTAAATTTGAGTAGAATATTATTTAAAGATTTGTAAAGTCCTTGCTTACAAAAGTTCTAGTCTTTCCTCAAATATTTTGTAAACTAGTGGAATTTTCAAAAAAATGTGTCACGTTTAAGATTCTCAGTGTAATCCCTTGTCCCGCTGAGCGATCTGCCATTTATTCAAACCTAATCTAAGCTAAGGTCCTCAGTGCTTTTACGAATAATACCAGCTTACGGTGTGACGTTCGAAGCCTTTTGCCTGAAATCAAGTAAACCGAGATGAGATTAGAACAAAACAACTATTCGTTTTTCAGTTTTCGACCTTGACTTAGCAGTAAACTCTTCAAAAACTAAAATGCTTTCGTCGGTTTTGTTTTTTCAATTATTTCCTAGCAGATAACGGATTTCGGCGAAATTTCGAGAAAAACGCAATTAATCTCTGTAAAGTAAAGCATGTAGGGTATGATTTTTTTATTACTGTTCACTTCATGCAACCTCCATACTTACGTGTGTAACGACATTCAAACATACGCCCATATTTTCAATTATATACTCGTGCAAATATCTCATTTGTGTTACCAGAGCCTTTTCACAAGAAAAAAAACCCATCAATTAGTTTGTAAAATAGGTTAGCATGCACTAATGACGTTTTCCATCCATTTTCACTCTCCACGACTATTGCAAACACTTTTATTCGTATGCGAGTGTATGAAGTAGTTCTCTTCGCGTGCAAGGACTTTTCTTACCCTCGTAATACTCATACATACATATGTGTATATTACTACTCGCATCACAAACATTTACAATATCATTTTCACTTATTACGCCAAGTAATAGATTTGCTGTCAGCCACTCGTATGAATATCATCAGCATAGCAGACGATGTGGAACATTTTGACTTTGGCCATGCCAACATTTGTTTATGCCTGTTTGACTTTTGACCCAGTTCGCATGAAATAATACACAATTACAAACAAGTTGATATTGTGGTTTCTTGCGTTGAAAAAAATTAAATAAAGCAGATTATTGTATAAATTTTGTGGTTGTCTGTCATTTGTTACATATAAAGACTGAAAGTGGAGAAAGATTATGCAAATAACCACAGGCGGTTTTAGGTAGCTTATCTTATTAAACTTGCAAGTCGTATTGCTGTGGAAATTACTAATTTCAATATACAATTTAATTAATCAAGTAAGTTGAGATAAATTAGAATGTGTTTAAATTATTTGTGCAAAGTTACATCTGTGGTTGCTCACAGCGCTTGAGAAGTGCATATAAATGTGTTGCTAAAAATATATACAAATATTTTGCAGTTAAATCACATAATTGAGTAATTTTAACTTTGTATGAAATAAAAATAAACTACAGTATATATACAGTAATATGTATTAATGTATCTGTTTGCAGATATTTAAAATATTTATATATGTAAGCAAATATGTTAATAGCAAATAATTGTATTAAAAATTTTAAGCATATTTTTACTTTTTTATTCATTTTAATTTTTTGCTTTGTTTTTTTTTTTTTTTGTTTTTTATTAAATTCGGCATGTAAAAACATATTTAACTTTCTTCGTCACAAATATATATATTTAGTAAAATATTTATATTATATATATTAAACTTAAACAAAACTTAAAATTTTCTTGTTTTATATTTTTTGAAATTAAATATATTCAATTCACTTTCAATAGTTAATTTTTTTTGCACTTGAAGTAAACTAGTTATAACTAATTATGTACATACATATATTTTTATCATAGAGATATTTATTTATGTAAACATTTAGAACAAGCATTTATCAATTTTTAAGACTTACTTTGTAGCCAAAAATACCATTTAACAAAAAATCGGAACTACAAATTTTCCTGTATCAATTAGCAGAGCAAGGTTTCGATCCTCGCACCTCTGCGTTATGTGACCAGCACGCTTCCACCGCGCCACGCTGCTTATTTACCGTTATTCACTTAGTTAGGCTACAGTTGCCTTCTCCGCCCCCTCGCGCTTAGCCTTATCTTGTCTTTCACATTAACTCTAGCATGTTGTAGATATTTATACCAGGTTTTTTTGCATAAATTTCACAATATTGGTTTTCGAAAATAAAAATATACAGCAATTAAATATCGAGTATAATAATTTCATAAAATAGAATTTATAACTCTTGCATAAATATGTATATTAAATATAATATACTTTTTATAACTTTTGGTACAAAAAACTGTCCTTCGTCATTTATATACAGTGTTAATTTACCTAGATATTATGGATCAATAACACATTATTTTAGGTACTAGGCAGGCATATGCACCCCCGCATCAAAAAAGTAATTAATAATTTGCATTTAACATGAATATTGCAATTAATTTGCTTTGTTCAAGAATAGTTGGCAATTTTCAGCCTTTTTGAATAAAAAAAATAACAAATGAAATCGTTTTATCAATAACAGTCTGGCGTAATTTTCAAATCCTATTTAAGTTGTATGCTGTTAAAATTCATTATAAAAAAAGAACAAAAGAGAAAAGTATAGGGAGAGCGGCCAAAAAAGCATATAAAATACCATATTTGAGCACAGTGGCGTACTTACTTTACTCAAGCGAAGGGCGATTTAATAAAAAATGTTTTAGAACCTCTTTTTCAGAATATCAAGCTTTTATGGTAGAAGTTGTAAAACTTAAGCAATATCTGTCGTTAATTAAATTTTAAGTTAGATTACTTTAAAAATCCGTAATATTTATATTTTGAGAGTTACATTCAACACAGTAACATGCGTTTCCTTGTTTCGAAGACAATATTGAGAATGAAAGTAAAATATTTTCAGGATTAATGGCATATAAAACTAACATTTTTATAACTAATTTAACTTTTTTTTTTATTTGTGTAGGGTATTATACATTTTCTTCGGTTTTCTTGTTTTTTATTATTTTTAAAAGTTTTTAAACATATATTCGAAATTTGTTTAACATTTTTATTGCAACTATTCACTGGTGTTGACTACAAAATCCATTCACTTCCAAAAACATAAAATTATTCGTAATTCGAATCCATTTTAGACTTAATGAAAACTCTCTTCTTATAAGTTGCCATCCATTCTATCAGCAATACTGCCTTATACAATTTTCAATATTTACACGAAACGTCGTTAGAGTAGCTGAAACCTTTAGAAAAAAGAAAGACAGGCCTTTTTTCTTCATCAAGTCTAATTTTCGAAAATATTTCATCTTAAGAGGAAGCATTTTTGAATAGGAGAATTGGTTAAACACTAAGGAGCGCGCTTTTGAGAGAAAATAGCGTTTTTGAGCGAAGATTTTATAGGTTATAGGAAGTGTGTGCCATCCTTTTCAATATATGTATGTAAAATCTCAACCCAAAAATAATACTCTTCTCATTTTAAAAGTTTATTTTGTTAGCTTTCTTTAAATACTAAATTAGACTATTTTCAAGAAAAAAAATTTGTATTCAATAAGTAAAATTTTAACCAAATTGTGTCTTTCGATATCCGTGAAGTTTTTTAAACTATTTTAAGCGTTTTTCATAAAAAAAAATAATTAATTATAATATTCTATGTGCAAATTTTCAAAAACTGTCGCTCTACTACAAAAATTTTGGCACAAAATACATCGAATACACCACTGTTTCGAACACACAAACTTACAAATTTACGTCGCCAATTATATAATTTTACAGTTATGCTGCAAATGGGCTAGTGCATTAGAGCGAAAATCTATTATTTTAATAAAGTAAACTGAATTCATTTAATGTTGTTGTTGTTTTCGCAAACATTTTGCTAACCGTTTCGACATGTGTGTGTGTGTGTGTGAATGTGTGGCGCCAAATTAATTACAGTTAATGTATTTCAATTTGAGCGCAACTCATTTAATTTCTCAACAAATTATAAGCGTAACAACACAAGCTGCGAGTTGGAGAAATAACAAAAACAACAACAGAGGCAGCAGCAGCAGCAGGTGAAACTACTTGTGAAGCGAGCTTTTGTTGACGCTAAAAGCCACAGAACAATGTGTCAAAAGGTGCGAGCTGGCATTAGTGCTAAATTTTGCATAGTTGATGCATGCGTGTGTGTGTGTGTGTGTGGGTGGGTGAGAGTGCGAGTTGTTTACCACACATGCACCCGCACTACATTAACTTAATTGTATTTGTCATTTGTAATGTTAGCACAACTGTGACGACAGCAAGGAATAACAAACTTCGGCAACGCGCAAAACAACAAAAAAAAAATAATCAAAAAGCTGGCAAGGTCCTCCTCCCACCACACGACTTTACAATTGCCAACACTCCGCATTGAAGCAGGCAACAAAAATGCTTATGAGCAAACAGCACTTAGTAATGAATACAGCCAGCAGTCTGCAAGCAGGAGTCACAACAACAGCAATAACACAAACAACAGCAAAAACGACGGCAGCATCCAACAGCCGCCATCAACAATCACAGCAGGTTGCACGCAATTACTATTGTGACGCGTTTCCGGTTTTCTAATTTAACCCCAAAACTCCGTAAAAGTTGGTAATAACAACAAATGTTGCGCGGCAGCGTGTTGAAGTGGCAGCGACGTGCAGGTGAGCCATTGCTGCGACAGGAGTTTATGCAAAATATAAAATCTGTTTCAATGTGCCAGCATAATAGTGGGGTAGGAGTGTAGAAGAAGTGGAACAGAGGCATTGTATCTGTTAGGTAGCAGGACGCCAACTGTTTGGTGATGGCGAACGGTAAGCGTTGGCGACGCGGTATGAAGGTGACGCTGGAACTTCATTTAAATAAATTAGAAAATATGACTAAGTGCTTAAAACTCTGTATGTTGTGGCATTTCAACGCAGTTCGTTATGTTGTTGTTATTGTCGTTTGCGTTTCTGTTGTTTCTGGCTTGCTGCTGGTGCGACGTTGCGCCTAAAATGTCTAAGATTTGTATGCCAGACTTTTTGTTGTTGTGTTTGTTGCTCATTTAATTCTTTGTTAGTAAATTTACTATGGGCTTGTATTTCTTGTGCCTCTTGCTTGCGCTTAGCAAATCTGTTGCTTTTGCTCTAATTGTTGTCACTTGTTCGCTGTCAGAAACACCTTGAACGCGCAAAAAAAACTTTGAGAAGCTGGGTGACAAGTCGAAAATGGTAATTTTTTGCCGTTAAGAAGGGGTAAGATTTATATGAACTTCAAAAAAGCATTATACTTTGAGTTGTATATCAATCAGAGTGTAAGAGAGAGAGAGAGAGAGGAAGAGAGAGTGAGTGAGATAAGAATCAAATACTAATCAGATTAGATTGTATTATTTCGGCTTCAAGCCAGTTTCCTAACTTAAATATATTTCAGTTTTTTCAAAATATTAACTCTCATAACGGATCTCAAAAATGTCACAATTTTACTTTATTTATCAAATAAAAATTAAAATTACAATGTGGTTTTTATACCCCTTGTCCGCATTTAAAAGTTAATGCGAAGCTGGTTATCATTGCCACATCAGCAAAGTGTTTTTCGTGCTTCAAAATCTTCAATATGAATAAAATATGTATTATATTACGTGAAAAATTTTTTTTTTGTCTGTCTGGGTCACATTTGATGATTTATTATACCAACGAATTATTTATATTTTTAAATAAAATTCTGATCTTTACCCCCTCGTTTCGCGCCCTTGTACTTTATGAAATTTCAGTGGAATTGCTTTACTTTACTTTTTACTATTCCAACTAAAAGCATTTAGTAATTTATATAATTTCATTTTTTCCCGTTTCTTATTTCTGTCATCCCCTTAAGTGTGTCAAAAAGGGTACACTGAACCCGGTAACTCCCTATAGGCGTGTCATAACTAAACCTACCTACATTTCATCTTTTATTTATTCATACATTTTAACGGATGTGGAATTTTTTGACTTTTGTTCACGCGTTCATTGCAGTTCCCTTTGGGTCAAACGCTTGCAGAAAGGTATGAAATTGTGAATTTGTAAAGAAGGAAGTCACAATAAAAATGGAATTACGTTGCATAAAGCTGGTTTTGTGAATTGACGGGTGGGAATGTGTATTCAAGTAATTCAAAAATGCAATTTGCGCTAATGTGGGCATATGAAAAGGAGAGGTTATTACGAGGTAAAATTTTAGGTTTAAATTTTTTTTTGTAATTCAAGTAAAGAAAAATTGTTTAATGTTTTTTACATATAAAAATTTAATTAAAGTTTTTTTTAAGAATACAAACAAAATAATAAAATGAGTAACTTTATACCTAAAGGTGTTTTACTATTCACACGGAAAAGTAATTTATCTTGTTTACTTTTCAGTAAAATGTTTTAAAAAAATTGTTACATTTTATAATTCTACTAAACATAGTAATTAAATATTTTTGCAAAAATTCATAGAAACGCTTAAAATTTACTGCATTTTTATACTTATAAATGACAATTTTAAATTTAAATTTCATATAGCAGATTCTATATAACATACATATTTATAAAAAGAAAATATGTATTGGAAATTATTAAATAAAAGTAAAAAACAAACATCGTTTCTTATAGCAGAGCAAGGTTTCGATCCTCGGACCTCTGGGTTATGGGCCCAGCACGCTTCCACTGCGCCACTCTGCTTGTTGCAAATGCTTTGTCAAACGTGCAGTACAAGTCAGCGCTACAATTGTCTCACTCACACAGCACAGTGAGGCAGCTACAAAATAAATGGCAAACAAACTGATAACTAAATAGGTATTCAATAACTTACTTCCACTTAATTATTCAGTCAGCGTGTTGTAATTTGTATGTTTGCAAATGTTTTTATTGCCGGCTACATTTGTTGTTAAAAACGGGCAACTATGCTATGTTTAATCAGACATAATTTTATAAATACAAACTTAGGTGTACAGTATTGTATACATATGTATATAAGTAGCTATACTTTTTGTTTAAAATAACCAATCCATTAGCGTCAATTACTTAATTTGTCGTTAGCATT
The DNA here is from genome assembly GCF_042242935.1 of Bactrocera oleae. Taxonomy (NCBI): domain Eukaryota; kingdom Metazoa; phylum Arthropoda; class Insecta; order Diptera; family Tephritidae; genus Bactrocera; species Bactrocera oleae. Next base: position 4,623,407 of record NC_091538.1, read on the forward strand.
ACAAATTAGTCCCTTATCACATTTCTGCTTATCGCTTTGAATATAAAATAAATAAACTCCTATGTTGGTAAAATAACGTAGTCAATAGCATAGTGCCAGCTAAAAAATTACAACTAAACTGATAATTCAGTAATGAAAATAATTAAGTTTAATTGGATATCAACAAGCAGAAATTTCAATTTTAAGAGAATTACTTCAAATAATGCTACGCATTTCATCTAAACTAATTTTGGTGAAATTCGCTTTGCTCACGCTTCAAAATGTACACACCTTAAATAATAACAAAGCAGAATATTTCACGCTGTATCTTAATATTAATTGCTCCACTTATTGCTAATAATAGCGAGAAACTATATGGAATCACAATGGTTTACAACACCAAAATAAGCGGGAGTAATGTACCATACCATATATAATACAAACATATTGTACAAGTGTGTAAGTATTTCTGTAATTTAAGTTGGCTTGAAGCTGATTATCAGCTCCGAAACTAATTTGCATAATCAAATGAATGAATGAATAGCAAAGCGTTTAATTTTACTGCAATTCATTACTCCCATATTACGGGACTTGAAAAATGAAAATCCCGAAATATCAGGATTTTTCAAACTGTCATGCCAGTTTCTTAAATTATGTTGAGTAAAAAGTTAAAGTGAAAAAATTCATTAATCACGTTTTTCGGGACTTGAAAAATGACAGTACCCAAATTTCGGAATTTTTTAGAGAGAAACAAGTTAATGCGAGAAAATTCATTAATCCCGTTTTAAGTTACTTAAAAAATGGCAATCCCGAAATTACGGGATTTTTCAAACTGACATGCTGTTCCTTAAATTATGTTGAGCAACAAGTTCACGCGAGAAAATTTATAAATCCCGTTTGTCGAAACTTGTAAATTTACAATCCCGAAATTACGAGAATTTTCAAACTGACATGATGTTTCTTAAATTATGTTGAGAAATATGTTAATACTAAAAATCTATCTTTAAATATCGGGATCCCGAAGAATATTATATTACTCTATAATTAGATAGCATATTATTAATTTTTATATTTGTAGACATATTTATAAATGTTTATTAATCTATAAACACACATATCTAATTAAAAACATATAAGTATATACATATGTACATTTATTTATACAACCCATACGTCAGATATTTTTCGATTAAAAACTCTTTACGCTTTAGCGCATAAGCACAATCACAAAACACTAAAGTAATTAATGTTTAAATTGAATTTTTGCACAAAGTAAATAAATGAGACGTAAAATATGTACACAGCCTGCATACAAAGTTGCAATTACACACACATACAAAATCATAATTTCATGTGTAGGCATTGCTGACGTCACAAACACACCTACACATACAAAGGCATAAGCATTTTCGCGCGCCTATTATTAATTTGCCAATTCCCACGGGCATTAATGCCACAGTCGGCGCTTACGCCTCGCACCTTCTAAATGATTTTCCATTGTTTATATGCGTTATTATTATTGTTATTGTTGTTGCATTTCGCTTATCATACGCATAATCGTTGCCTTTTATGTTCGCGGATAATTAAACCAACATAATTAATAATTGATAATTGCATATGAATATTTATGCGCAACTATAAAAATACGCAGGCAGTCAGTTGAATGAAAAAACTGTAATATATATCAAGAAAAATTACAATAATAGAGACATATACAGATATTTGAGGGATTATATTGTTAATTGCAAAAAAATCGCATGCGATAAAATCTGTTAAATTGCTGATATAAAAAATGATGGTTTGCTTAGAAGCCAATTTGCGTTCGAGTTATCTGTAACAATGTCGTGGCAACTTAGCCTAATATAACTATAGGAACTAGGTTACCAGGTCCGTTAAAGTCTGTTCACTGTCCATTTTACCTCCTACAAGCTTTTCTTTCGACTTGTTTCCAAGAATATCTAGTTCTTCTGCCACGGTTATTAGCTATGACCCAGCTCCAGCAGCATTCTATTGTTAATGTAATGACATAAATCATCTCCGAAATGGTTTTGTAGATTGTTACGAAGGTGATAATTTTTGGCAGGTTGGTCATCCGGTCAGCCCGATTATATAGACCTGACTATCATGGGATATATCACGCGAATTATGCATAGCTTATGCTGGTTTCTTGTCGAAGCTTTGACTTCACATTATTAGGATGACTGACAACTAAATAGTTTAGACGTTCCATCTTCACTTTCAGTTAGCTTTTAGTGTAGTTCCTGAGGAGTTCGACTATGGTTTGTTCGCACGAGCTATCGAGCTAGGGTTCTTCTATGCTGGTAAATAAGAGATTTTTATGAGTAGTCATGAACTGCTATACAAGTATTGTGAGATTTTGTAACATTCCATATCGAATTTATTTCTACTTCTGTCGAGACTTTCGGCGACTCCACATAGTGAAAACACGACAGCAAATTAAAAATGCATTTAACTCATAATTTGTTTGTGTTGCTGTCGCAAAACTTGTCGCAGTTCATTATTTGACCAAATCTTTGGCCAAGTGAAGGAAATTAAAGTTCAAAAGAAGAAAAGTTGCAAGAAACTAAACAAAAAAATCTGAAAACCAGCTAAAAAAAATCGTTGTCAAAGATACGGAAGTTACAAAGCACATCGTAAGACATACAAACTTACCACTCGAACACGACAACCTCAGTTGTTCGAAGCAGAGGAAAGACAGCCGGTTAGTTGGTGGCGGCGGCACTGGAGTGTGATAAATTCAGACAGATGAACAAACTTGGACGGCGAAGTGCAATTAAAATAATTCGGACAATGGTTTTAAACAAAAGAAAGACAAACAAGCAGGGCCATAACACATAGTTGCAACGAAAAAGTCGGGTTAATAGGGGAAAAAACCGGCAGGAGCAACATAGAACTTGAGCTTGTTGTACGCGTAAAGTTGCAACAGTGAAAGCCACACCAGCGACGCCAGCAAATAAATCGCATCGCCAAAGTATGGCCGAGAGAGATGAGAAATATTTGTGAAAGAATTTCGTTAAGCGGCGGCAAAGGGTTCTGGCGGGGTGCAACATTGTAGAACAAAGGAACTATGCGAAGGATTGTCGAGTGACCAGAGCGCATAAAACTGTAAGAGTGAAAGAAAAGAAAACAGAAAAAATAAAAATTAAAGCCGAAGAGCTAAGCTGAGAGATGTGGATAAACTTTATGGACAAGAACAGTTGCGAATAATGGCCACAAACAACAACACCACTAGCACCACCCAAGAAGCAACAGTAATGTAATACCACAAAACCAGAAGCCTTGTGTGAAGGGTTAAGAAATCTGTAAGCTGAACGTTATCAAAGCAAAGAAAATAATAATAGTTTAAGTTACCGACCAGCGAACGGAAGAAAGGCAAAAAGTTGAGGCAAAAGTTCAGTATGTTTCCTTGAATCAGTGATAAACCAATGGCGCAAATCACTGTTGCTAAGTAACGCAGGCCAGGCCACAGAACTCCAGCTAACCGAGGAGGCCGAGGCCATAAGTCAACTGAGAGGTCAAGAAAACCGCTGTAACCGCAATTGAAACGGAGCAGGCGCACAGAAAAAATGCAAAACAAAAACGCAATAAGGAAGGGTTCGGGATGAGAACACGGAAGAGTAGCGCTAATGAAAAGTGGAAAAGTTATCAGAAAAAAAAAAAAAAGTTGGCAATAATAATGAATGACCGAGCCAAAGCCGTTATGAGACGTTGCGTTTGAAAAATAGAAAAAAGCCACTTAAGCTTTACTGGAAGCTTTCACTTTTAAAACGTTGTAAGCTACAAAGTGAACGAGTGAGAAAATGCTACTTAGAGAAAATTTGTGAAGAATAGTGACGAGGAAAGCAACATAGAGGATACTCGCACTAACTATAAATATTAAAAGCCATTAGTCGCGGAAACTGAGAGGCCGCTGCGCAAAGCTTCAAAGTTAACACGAAGATAGTCTGCAAAATTAGAAATAGCGTGGTGCATGCATCAAGCAGAGGGTAGAGGAAAATAAAAACAAATGAAAATATATACAAATAAGCGTTAGACTTCACAAATGCAATGCTGTTATTCTTATTATTCTTCTTCTTCTTCTGAAACATGCTGCTAACGCGCTCATCGCTCATCACCTGTTTGCTTGCAATAACAGGCAACTATGCCTGTGTGTATATGTGGAAGACTCATTGGGGTTGCAGAAAGTACAAAGTTCAAGTCAACATTTGAAAACAACGAAAAGACGCGCGCACATGCAACGCTGTAATGCGCGGATAACTTGACTTAAGTAGTTTAAAACTGTGTAAGAAAGTTTCTTCGTTCAAAGTAGTAACAAAAAACAATGCATGATAATGAAAAAACAAAAGTGAAAAATGCGACGGAAAAATAACTCACTACTTTTGGAAAACTTGCAACATCACTTATACAGGTAAAACAGTGCTATAAGCAGACAAATGAAGCAGACAGTGAAATAAGCACGAATTGCAACGAGAATATAACAGCATTTTGACTGATTGACTTAGTGTTGCGTGCTTGGTGGTTTGCTGAGAAGAGTTGCAAGGAAGCTATGCGAACGCTCTGTGTATGTGTATACCAAATATTGCATTTCTGAAACTTTTCCCCTCGTCCCAATTCAGTTTGTCACTCCACTTTTCATTTTACACCCCATATCTTCGAGTTGTTGCGAAGGATAATTTAAGTTTACTTTACCAATAATATTTGAAAACAAGAAAAAATGTTAACTTCGGTTATAATGGTCCGATATCGACCGTTCCGACAATTAAGCAGGTGAAAAGCACGGACGCAAAATTATAGATCCAGGGACTAGTTATATATGCTGCCAGACACGTAATTTTTTTTCAATATGAAGCGAGTTTTCCAGCGAGTTAACTATGCGGGGTAAAAAAATTTATTATATAATGCCTTTAGAGGCTTACTTAACACTTTATGCTCTATATTGATCTTTTTGCTTCTTGCTCATAAGAAATGGGGTTTTTACCTTGGTTTATACTTATTCACTTCTGATAGAGCAATTTGATTTCATTACCAAAACGTTATCTTATTTTCCATCTCAACTTAAGCTTTCGCTTCATAGAACAATCTTATTAGTGTCTCGAAAATAACTTGAAATAATTTTTATCGCGCAATTCGTCTTAATATCAGATTATACCCAAGCTTTATCATAAAGCTTTTTAAGTTTTATCGAAAAGCCTTTTAAGCTTTATCAGAAAGCCTTCTTAGTTTTATTAGTAATTTTGTTAAGCCTTCACATTTTGCGTTGTGTTTTTACGAGATATTTATCCGGTCTGAGTTAAATTACTTCGAAAATTTTATAGGCAAAAATTTGAATCTTCTTAGACTATATTCCCAAACAAACCGTTAACAACTACAAAGGAATATCTCAAATAATTAGTTGTAAGTTCGAAATGTGGTCATCATGAGTTTGTGAGCTGGTGCTAAAGATCCAAATCGTAATACTGGAAGCAAAGTGCGCAGAAAATATTACGCCATACGTCAATACGGTTGGCTACTTAAAATATATTTGCAGAGCTCGAGCCGCTTATTAATAATATAGTACAGCATTTTCGAAAGCAAATAAATATTATGTTCCGCTAGATGTCGCTGTATTGCTATTTTAAAATCTAATATGTTCAGTTTATAGTTTTTGAACTTTAAAAAGACAATAGAGCTGCTTATATGATACCCAAATATAATATTTCAATACAAAACTTTGACATTTCACTGGGCAACAATGTGAACTATTTCATCTACGATTCACTACCACACTTAAAAGTAGGCAGTTTGCATTACTTAAATAATAAATACTGCCGAAACCGGTGAATGCAACAATGTTGATGGTGGAGTATTTTTCAATTATTATTTGTAAATAATAAAATATCAACAGTGAGTGCAACAGAATAAATGTCGACAATACAATTTTATATGTGTAAAAGAAACCTGTCGAACACGGTACAAAAGCTTGTGTAAACATACAAGTACGAGTATCAAAATTTACATACATACATATATGTATATATGTACATTTGTTTGTGTTTATGCTCAGAGTAAATAAAGTTACGTATAAAATTGGCAACAAGTTAAAATTTTACAATATTGCCAATGTCAGTTGCTGTTGATCAATGGCCAATGGCGGCGGTATATTGTTGTAATGCAACAATAATTGGCAAACGGGCCTTGCTGACGTCAAAAGTGATTCGTGCGTTAAATTAAAATAAATAAAATATTTTCAATTTACGGAGCATACTACGAGTACGCCGTTACAAATGGATTATACTGCATTTTGAAGCAAAAAATTGTAAATGCCACATATTGCATTAAAAAGTAAGGGAGTCTTTAAATTACAGCGCAATGCTACATTGCTAATTGGTATAAGTTGTAAACAATATTTAAAAGAAATATAATAAATTATTGCAATATAAATTTTTATTTTTATTTTTTATATATTATTTTATACTTTATTTTTATTATTACAACATAAATAATGCAACTTATTCGATAATATGTGTCTGCAGCTACTGCAAGGCATTCAAAATTTGAAATTTATTTCATGGAAACCAAGCTACCGCGCTTCAATTAAACCCAAAGCACTTCAAGTCCAACCCAAATACGCTTCCACTGATGCATACATAGCATCGCTGTACTCATCGTCCTCAGTGAATATATCCCCTTCCTCTACTTTGCCCAAATCATCTATAAATATTACTATCATTGAGAAAATATAAAATAAATTTAGTTTAATCTATAATATTATTTGCTACCAACAAAATTACATCCATACAAAAATAGATTACAATTATTAACTACTTCACAGTTACAAGATAGCTAGTGCAGTAAGTACAGTGAGTACACAACATAGAATACGAAAACAGTGAACTTTTGTTGTATGTGTAACGTGTGTGTACGAGTACAAGTATATACTATGCGAGGAGGTGCAGATTGTACAACAGATACATGGATCAAAAGCTAAAGTTCTTTACTTGCGCTATCAGGTCTTTGTTGTGGTAGTGGTAATTTTAAATCTCGATGTGGCGGATAATTTATATTCGCGGGTAGGTGTGGTTGATAGACGATCGAGGGAAGACTAAAAGAAAACAAAATACATACAGATTTGTTACAAGAAAATATGTAAGTTTATATACCAACTCTCCATAAAATATATATATTTTTTTATAATTTATGACCTTCACCTTGTTCTATTGGCGCTTTTTGCCTGCTTCACAGCTGCCGTAATATTTTCTTTCTCTCTTTTGTTGATTGTCTCCATATTGACTGCTTCGAGTACAGGCGTCAAGTTTGACTGTTCTACGTTTTCATTATCTTTTCGTCTGCGATCCTCCATGTACTGTCGTATTAATAGATCCAATTTATCTTCAATATCGGACACCTGGTTGTTTGAGTTAATTAATAGTAGATTATTAAAAAAGAAACTAATTTAGGGCGAAAATAAGTGAGATTTGAAAGAGTAGATTTACTTGTCTCTCCATTTTGACCACTCTGGAAGCTAAGCAGATTTTTGATGCATCCTTGATTTTTGGAGCACGCTTGCCGCCTAATATCAGATCCAATCTAGGTGAAAGCAATAAAAATATAAATTTTTAGGTTTAATAAAAACTTAAAAATTTAAATTGAAAAAAAATGCTATTCTTGTTGTCGGTTCTATGTACGCAATTATTTTATATTTCAGACGAAGATTTTTTCGCGTAAGATTATAGACCCTTAATGAGACGTTTCATGAGTTTTAATTTTACCTCGCGTGTATATTTTTTACTCGCATCAAAAGGTCGGCGTGACCAGCCGCATACTGTTCCAGCACATCTTTCACATCGTAGGGTTTCAAGGCTTCTTTGAATTTTCGACGGGCAACCATAAACCTAAGCTGTGTGGTGAAAATTAAAATAACAAAACAAAACCAAAAATGAAATACAGAAATTATAATTTAAACAATAACTAATATAAAAAAGTAAAAAATTATATTTTGTTATTATTTTATATATAATTTTACGAAATCAAAAAAACAAAACAAAAATTAAAATCTAAACCGCCATGGAAAAAACCTGCGCTTGTAAAATATATGTGGACTTATTCCATAGTTACCATTCTTATAAATCTGATAGCGATTTTATGTTTCTTCATCAACGTATTGCACTTTGGTGTATACTCTTCATCTGCAAAAAAATATTATATAAAATTGTTTTTAAATAATAAAAATTTAAACTAACCTTGGCTTTCGACAGATTTGTCATTGAAGACCGAAAGATAGCGACCTGACTTCGCTGACTCAATATGTACAATATCGACAGGAGAATGTATGGTTTGGCTACGGCGGCGGCGACTAGGTAAACGTCTCAAGGGGCTTTGAACTTTGAACCTAAAAGAAAAAGTGAAAAATTGCTTGTAGCAAGTACATTGCTAAACTGTACTTACGAGCTAGTGGGGCTTGGCATTTGTATAGGTATTTCGTGTATCTTCCAGGTAGCCACCGCAGTAGAATTCTCATCCGCTGCATAATAACGCCAAGCAGACTGTATTAATGTGGCTGCGGGCTGATAACGACTTATCATGTGTTTTTGACGTTGTTGTTGTTGGACTTTCAAAGCGAAACCGCTGCCCAAAATACCCTGCAAGTGATATAACGCTTATCAATAGAAATAAAATAAAATCTTTCTGGAACTCACCGCTGGTAGCGCAAAGAACGAATAGCTCAACAAAGTAACAATCGAACCAATGACTTTACCCTGCCAGGTTATGGGCACTGCGTCGCCATAACCTACAGTGCACATTGTGATCTGCAAGAAAGGTAGATGCAGGTTCAAAATTCAGTACACTTTGTATATATACAGTATAACTTACAACACCCCACCATAAAGCTTTCGCGAAATTGCTGAACTGCTCATTAACATCTCGCTCAACTAAATAAACAAGAAAGCTGGAGAAAGTGAGACCGAGAAAACCGATATAAACAGATGTGAGCAGTTCCTGAAAAATAGAGAAAAACAGAGATTACAAAAGCTTTAGATCTTTACTTTAAGCTTTCAATAAAGCTTTTGTGCTTCGTATACCTGTCTATGCGCATAGACAACACTCCCCAAAAGTTTCCAACTACCACCACGTCGATCCATGCGCAACATGCGCAATATCTGAAAGAACCTGAGCGCACGCAAAGTGCTGGTCGCAAACACACGACGTGGTGCACCCTGTGCCAAAGCAATTAACGAAGCGGCGATGGTAATGAGATCTGAAAAATATTTATTTTAATAAAAAAAAAAATTTTGCATAATCGAATAACAAAAGCTTAGAACCGACCTATGATGCAAAACGTGCCAGTCATGAACTTAAAGCGTCCCAGAAGGCCCTGATAACGTGAACGTACACCTGCCGCCCATAGCCTGCAATAAAGTTGGAGAGCTTGTAAACGCATACTTAACACTTCCACAAAGACAGCTAAACTACCTACCGTACAATAAATTCGAGCGTGAGCCAAAATACCACCAACACCTCCAGACGATATAAGGAAAATGATGCCTCTTTTTCATATTCGTTGATTGTGGCGAAAATACTTAAGGCTAAGCAGGTAAAGATCAAAATAAATCTGGGAAATAAGCACGACTGATAAGCTAAGCGAACAAATCATTAAAATTAGGCAGAAAAAATCATTAACTTACACCATTATGTGATAGGCGATTGCGAAAACTCCACGTGGACGCTCCAGAAAATTATAAATACGACCTTGTATAATCCGGTAACGTGCATCACGTCGATGTGAACCGCGTGTGTATGTAATAGATTTTCCCAACAGCGACATTCGAGGAATTACAAGGCGCTTCGTTGTGGGCCGATATTTTTTCTTACATAATCTGTGGACATATTATAAGGTACGAGTATTAATTTCAATTTAAACTACATTTTTTAAAGAAAGCTATAACAGAAACTACTAATACGAGCTTCTGAAGAAAGCCTTAAACACTAGCATTCAAAGCTAAGTAACCAAAGTATCGTAACATGTGACTGAGCAGTTTCTATTCTTGATTTCTGAGTAGTTCGCTTATGCCTCATGCATTTGGAAGAACTTTTATAAGATAGCTCGAATCGTAGCATGAGAGAGTCAGTCATTCTCTGGAAGGATTAACTTTCCTTTTTTCTCTTACGTCCTTTATAAAAAATGCAGGACGTTTCATTTGCTTAATCTATATCACAAACGTCTTTAAATAAAAACCAGACAACACCTCTTAAGAAAAAAAATGCTCTGGAACACCAAGAAGCCCCGAAATATAAGATTGTTCTAGCTTCCTTGTTGCTTTGAAATATATTTTAGAGTATCGACGAAATGCCCTGCTTATTCACTACACATTTCTATTAGATAAACATGCTTCAGTCAGAATAGCTTATTTGAGAACTACTTGTAGTAATATCGTTTTCACAGTTTTTATAAAAAAAAGTCCTTCAAAACTTGCCCCAATTTGAAGTCCTTATTATAAATATTGAACGCTTCATTATTTTCATCCATATAGTCAGCCATTTCTGATAACTTTTTTTATATTCTTATAATTTAAATATTTTTGCTTGTTTTAGGAAATAATCTCGAAGTTTTTTTAAGTTTTCTACAAAAATTGTGCAACTTTTCAGCTCCTTGCGAGAAGCAATCCAAACTTTTCCTTTAAAATATTTCACTGTCACACACTGCAATGTCCGTTATTTTTACTTTCAAACTATAATCATTATAAAACTTCTTTCTCTGCACTGTCTGCAGTCTTTCAAGTTCAATAGTAAAATGAACTTCTTAAAGATAACTGTTACAGTTACCTCAACAATGGCCTAACCTATAGCTTTTTTTTGCAGACACACCTTACTATTTAACCACTATAATATGATATTGATATAACTACCTAACGTTGTACAGCTTATATGACCCCACCAAACCCGTTCAGAGCCCGTCAAAACAGATAATTTCCATATATTTAGCCAGATCACTGAATATGACATTCAAATGTTAAATTTGAAAATAAGTAAGCAACAGTAAGCATTTTGTTATTTTGAATTTTTATCTATTTCATGCAGACAATTTTATTTCGCTTTTTATTTATTTGTATTGCAAAAAATAGGCGAGTACTTTATTAGCAAAAAAGGTTGGGTGGCGACGTTTGGTAATTTGAAAAAATTCCATTTTTGACATTTTAAATACATTTATAAATTTCTCTGCTCATCTGCCTGCATTTTTGTTATAGTTTATGAGCGGTGTTGTTGTTGTGATTGATAATATTTTTTTTAATATATTTTTTTCTTCATTATTCGGTCAAGCAGATAGCGAGCTGTCAACGCTTTCGAATGTCATGGTACAGGTTTTAATCAATGCAAATAATTTTGTATTCATTTTATGACAGCGATGATACAACTTTTTGAAAACTTAAACTGAAATTTTAATCGCTCGACGACATTGATGCGTGGTCGGTTAGTTGTGTGTATATGTGTTGGTGAGGACTAAGGCAAAGAACTATGTATTATTGACAGGTTAGAGTAGAAAAAACTACTTTATGCGAATATTTGGTATTTATTAAAGTGTTAGATCTATTTAATATTAAAGAAGAAAACTGGGCATAGTTAAATACATGAGACTTCGAAGCTGTTTAGCATTGACAGTATAAGGAAAAGTAGGTGGTCTCACATTATATATTATATAATATAATAAATGATCCATTCTTTTTTGATTTAAAACTCATTTTAACATTGTTCTTGTAAAACCAATTTTGAGAATGCTCCTCAAAATATTATTAGTATTGTTTCATTGACTTTTCAACGACTTAGATTGATCTAATTTAAAATATTTTTCTTATTGATAGAAATTGATTTGGTTAAGAAATTTATTTCTTATATATTTTAGAGAAGTCTTTAGTGCGATTTTCTTGTTTTAAAAATGAATTGCAATGAGAAAAAAAACTTAATCAACTTCTACTATTAATAAAATAATATGTAGAACAAAATATTAAAAAAAATTCTTGTCAGAAGTGGGATTCGAACCCACGCCCTCAGAGAGGACCAGAAAGCTCCATATGAACCTATCATTTTATGATAAGCAAGTTTTCACTTGAGTCTGGCGCCTTAGACCGCTCGGCCATCCTGACACACAATAAACTGTTGTCAAAATGCGCACTTATGCTCAATCTAAATATTTTGTATATTAATTTGCTCATTGTTTCCTTTTTCACTTTACATTTCATTTGACTGCGCATTATTGTAGCTGCTGATATATGACTCATAAATACACGGTAATATTTGCAGACCAATAACACTCGTAATAAAAATTTGCATGTGCTCTAATACTAATAACTTAATTCAATTAAAACTATATGCGTTTAAGTAATTTTAGAGAAAAATGAAATAATAGAAAAATAAATTTCTGATCATGTTTATATATGTATGTACATATGTACATATAATATATACACATTATCATAGTATTAACGAATTTATTCATACATAGTTGTTTCCGTAACTAATAACCTAAAACATCTGATTGAAATACCTAATAGTGGCATTTTCATTACATTAGAATCAGCTATTTTCAATAAAATTTAATATAAATTAGTTTTTGATTACCATTACAATCTCAGCTCAGCTCGTCACGCTGATCATTTATATATACACTTTATGAGGTCGCTAACGTTTCTTTGTGGGAGTTACAAACATCGTGGCAAACTTAATGTACGCTGTTCTGGGTATACATATTTCAATAGAGTGAATTTAATATTAATTAATTAATCTTATATACCATAAATTATGTGACTAATAGATTGAGATCTAAATTATTGTCGTTTATATACATACATCTAATAAGACTTGAAATAAAGTAATGTATCTTGCAGCAAAACACATTGCCCCTGCCATACAATGGGTTAATGAGCAGATACATGCATAAACATATAGATATGTATGTATGCAAATGTTATTTCGCGAGCGAAAATTCCAACACAAATAAATTGGAATTTCGGAAAAATCTAAGTATTTATGTATTATATCAAATAAAATTAAATTGTCACTCTTATACAGTGGGTCTGCTATGGATGTGCGCCAGCCGTCGCTCTCAACTTTTAACAAGCGATTTGACTTGTGTGTTTTGATCGTATTGGTTGTGTGTGTTATATAGAGCGTATATTTATGCAAGTGTATAGGTGCGCGGACGTACGCCACACAAAAAGTCCGGAGACAGCTGATTATGGCGTTTTCTTCGGGGTATAAAAAGTGCGACGGAAATGCTTTCAACGCAACAAATTAAATAAATACTTAGGTGAAGAGGTATCGAAAATATTAAAAAATAGTAAAAACAGCTACAAGGTAGAACTGTTAATAAAAGTACTTAAAAGCAAATTAAAAACAATTTATTAATTTAAGAATTTACAAAAACAGCACGACCAGTGTTTGCTCAATTGATTCGAAACACGAAAATTTTATAAACGGACTTGATTAGTTGAAGAATTAATATATATAATTTTGGTTTTATTTTTTTTTATGTGAGAGAAACTAAATTACTAAATAGTTTTTAGTTAAATATTGGAATCTTTTAACTTTGAATAAAATTTTAAATAATTTTTATTTGGAGTAAAACACAAAATTTGGATAAAATTCATTTTTTTTGATTCAGTTTGTTTCAACATTTTTTTTATACAATTTGTTTTTTATTGAATATGTTTGGCTAATAATAACTAAAATTTTAATTAAACACACTTTCAGTCCATATTTCATTAAAAAGAATACATCTTAAAAATCGAAAAATTATAATTTTTATTCTTTTTTAAATTTTTGAAATCTATAACTTTAAAAAAGTATCTAAATTTATATATATGTATATATATTATATTCACTTTTTAAAATATCCAAAAAAAAATCTTAACGAAATTTTTTTTAAATATATTTTACAAACAAAAAAGTTATTTTTACAAAAAAATATATTAAAAAATTGTTATATATTTTTTTGTATGATTAGCCTCAGCTTGGTTTTGAATTTAATTTTTAGATTTAATTTTTGGAATATAATCTTTAAAAAATTAACGAAATTGTAATATAGTCTTTACTTTTGAATAATTCAAGAAAATATTAAACAAT